>NC_041216.1:20702062-20714376 GCF_002837175.3 Physeter macrocephalus
CAGTTCATCGTTTCCCACTGTCCCCCAGGCTCCCTCCCAGGTACGGGTCCTAAGAGCACCCTCCCACCATTCCCCCCACCCTGCCCCCGGCCCAGAAACCTCCTGTGGGCAGAATCTGTTTCCGGGAACCAGACATAAAACAGTCACCAAACAATCTCAATTCAGAGGTCTGAAAGTTGAACCCCCCCCACACAAAAGAAAACCCCTCAATTTGCTTTTATGAAATTAAATCTACCCCTCCCCCCAAAGGTGATAATTATGTGATGGGATAGAGGTATCAGCTAACACTACAGTGGTCATCGTATTGCAATATATAAATGTATCAAATCAACACGTTTATACACCTTAAACTTACACAACGTATATGTCAATTATATCTCAATTTTAAAAAAGTTAAGTCTTTCCCGTTAGGATCTAAAGCAGCTGCAAAACTTAGAACTCTGGAAAGGGGATGCTTGGCTTCTTTCTTCCCCTTCTATCTGTCCAGCTGGCAAATGGTGGTTCCTAGCCTGTAGTAGGTTGAATAATAGTCCCCAAAAGATATCAAGGCCCTAATCCCTGGAACCTGTGTTATCTCATATAGAAAGTGTCCTTGCAGTTGTGACTAAGTTTGCAGATGTGACTAAGAGTTTTTTGTTTGTTCGTTTGTTTTTTGCGGTACGCGGGCCTCTCACTGCTGTGGCCTCTCCCGTTGCGGAGCACAGGCTCCGGACGCGCAGGCTCAGCGGCCATGGCTCACGGGCCCAGCCGCTCCGCGGCACGTGGGATCTTCCCGGACCGGGGCACGAACCCGTGTCCCCTGCATCGGCAGGCGGACTCTCAACCACGGCGCCACCAGGGAAGCCCCGAGAGTCTTTGACCTAAGATTATCCTGGATTATCTGGGTGGGCCCTAAATGCCATCACAAGTGTCTTTATAAGAGACGCAGAGGGAGTGACACACACAGAGAAGAAGGCAACGTGGCTGCACAGGCAGAGAGTGGATTGATGCAGCCACCAGCCGAGGCATGCCGACAGCCACCAGAAGCTGGAAGAGGCGAAGAGCGGATTCTCCCCTAGGGCTCCGGAAGGGACCCGGCCTTGCAGATATCTTGATTTCAGACCAGTGAAACTGGTTCTGGACTTCTGGCCTCTAGAACTGTGAGAGGATAAATTTCTGTTGTTTTCAGCCACCAAGTTTGTGGTAATTTGTTAGAGCAGCTGCAGAAAACTAACATGTGAACCCAGGAGAAGGGAGGGGAGATGGGTGTTAGGGAGGGGAGGCAGCAGGAAAGTTCTTGCTCCTGGGTGCCATCGCAAGATGCTCTACGGGGCTGGTAGGACCTAAACTGGTGCTTTCTCTCACTCGGGCTCCCCTGGCTCCTTTACTGATGCCCCACATCCCCCATGAACGGCTGGAGGAGGCTCACTTGCGTTCAGCTGATGCAAGGGCTGCTTTAGCCGGCAGCTCATCTCTCCAGCCTTCTGCAGCCCCGGGAATCTGGCAAGGGCTTCAGCTTTTGTCTGCTGAGCTCATTCACTGCTCCAGGCTGCCCTATTGGTCAGGTTTGGGGACAACCTCACACCAGCTTCCCCTTGTGCACGGCCCCCTTCTGTCCACAAGAAACACTTGTGCATCTTCTGCCTCAGCAAATTCCAAGCGGGGTAGGGCGGGGGGGAGCTGATTCTCTTCAGAGAAGCACGTGGTGACTGGGTTTATGGATCCCTTTCTCCTTAGTCTGTGTGAGGGCAGGCACTCTGGATGACCATCTTTTTCCACCATCATGTTCTCCACGGCCCACCTGAAAACAGCAACTCTGGGTGTTTTTTGAGCATCTCAGGCTCTATGGAGCCAAAATCTGGCCTCAATCATCAAGACCTCAAGTCACCAAGTTTTATTTTCTTCAGGGGAATCTTAACTCCTAATGTCAGGGCCATAAAAGAAAACATATGAAAAGGACACAGCGGGGACTGACAACCTCATTCCACGAAACCCATGGCTCCTATTCTGTGCCACGTCCAGCTAGGCAGCGTGTGGCACAGCAGAAAACAAGAGGGACAAGACTCCGCTTTACGGGGCTTTCTAGCTGGTGGAACGGACATGACAAATGGGAGAGACAATGAGAATTTGCTGATGTCTGAAACGTTTGCATGTTTGAAACGACAGTCAGTTCTCATGTCCCCCTTGGGTTCTTGCATTCCATGTCTGTTGCCTTCTTTTCAAAGGCAAATGTGACCAGGAATCAGGCTGCACCTTTGCCCTCGAACCTGATAAATATCGCTCAGTGGTATACGGAGAAGCCTGAGGCTGACATGACTTCATCTCTGCTGCTCTTTCCTGCCGAGTGTCCCTGTGATCCAGTCAACTTTTTATAACTTTATTTTTTTAATCATGAGATACAGAGGAGTGCATTTAACATACACACGCATTAAAGCAAATAATCAAATGAGCATCCACCCACCTCAGGCGGTTCACCTGGCTGGCTGTTTGGAAACTGACTTCAGTGCAGCTCTGGGGATGTGCTGCACCCCTGGGGGGCTCAGCCCTCCCCCTCCCCTCTCAGTCTCCCTCAGAGGCTCCTTGGGAAGCTTAGAATCAACTAGGCTCAGATCACAGAAAATTTTATAGGCCAAATAAATGCCCGGGAAAGAAAGACATACGCAGGAATGTTGGCCTTCAGTGTATCCCGGTCGAACCTTCAAGTTTGTAATATTCAGTTCGACCATGACAGCGAGTGAATGAGTGAACGGATAAATGAATGACTGCCAGGAGCATTAGCTTGACCTCACGTACAAAGTGACTGTAAAACGTCATTGCAGCTTCTCACAGAAGTGAGTTTTCAATGCCACGACCATGTTGGGGTCCTCGGTGGGGACTCCAGGGGCTGGGCCACAGGGGATGGAATCAAGCCACTGCCCAGAGGGTGATCCCCCACCCCGCCCCGGGAGCCAAAATGTCCCCAAGAGCTCTTGCTGTGCCTCACTGCAGGGGACCAGAGCCTCTGGCCAGTAGCTTCCAGGGGGGTGGGGGATGGGCTCAGGGCACCATGCACCACCACTTGAAGGAGAAGGGCTGCCGGCGCACGTTGGTGCCGCAGTGCACGTCCCCCTGCTGAACGTGGTAGGCGTAGAAGTCATCGATGAAGGTGCAGTGGAGGCCCAGCGGCTCCAGCAGGAACCGCACCTTCTCCTCCAGGCAACAGCGGCCGTTGATGATGGGCCCGAAGGGCTTGGGGATGCCCAGGTGCTTCCCCAGCACCAGCATGTTCACCTGCAAAGAAGCGGGAGCCCAGGTCAGGGGCAGCAGCGTGCAGCCTGCAGCACCATCTGAGTGCCCCCTTCCTCTTCTGACCTTTGGAAACAACAGCCCCACTTCACAGATGAGCAAACTGAGGCCCAGGCCGGTAACGTGAGCTACTTAAGGCCACCCAGCGAGTCTAGGACTTATACTCAATTCTGTCGGCCTCCGGGGTCCACATTCTTAACACTGTTCTCTCCTTCCCCACTGCCACCCTCTGGCAAACTCGATTACTCAAGGCCCAGCTCAAGTACCACCGCCTCCGTGAAGCTGCCTGTGAGTTAGTCATCCTCCTCTGTGTTTCCATAGCTCCCAGCACAGTGCCTGGCACAGAATAGGCACTTAATAAATATCTGTTGATATGATCTGGTGAATAAATGACTACCTATTTTGGGGCACTTTCCATATGTTATACCTTACGTAAATGACTATGTTTCCTCCATTATATTGGGAGGTGGCCTGGTGAGGTGAAAGGATGAGGATTTTGGCTCCAGGCCAACATGGATTTGAATCCCAGCACTACTATTATATAGCTACGTGGCCTTAGGCAAGTCACTTCGCCTCTCTGAGCCCCACCAGCAAAAAGAGCCCAAACACATTTCCATTGCTATGACAGTTGGATAAGAACCTGTATGCAGAGTCTGTGCCAGCTCATAGTAAGCACGGAGTCAGTCTCCAGGGCTTACGAGTCACTGAAGGGGCATCTCACCGCTCAGATGCAGCCCATGCCGAGTGCCTGGCACTCCTCATTTCTCTGCCTGTTCCACGCCCAGGCCCACACCCCCACCGCCCATCACGGGGCTCCTGGGAGAGTCATGGCTCAGGCTCCAGCCCCCTCTGGGGCCTCGCACAGTGGAGGTACCAAGTCGGCCCTCAGCATAGCTGATTACTTCATCTGAGATGCCTCATCCCCCATCCGTCGGCATCAGCTTTCTTGCCTAGCTGGGCTAAACTGGAGAAAAAATGAAATGCTTGGGGCCAATTTTATTCCAGGGGTTAAGGGGAGGGTGCCCCCTCCTGTCTCGTTTTAGCCAAGGAAGCTTTATTCTAAACAAAATCTTCTGCAGCACTTCAAGGCATGAAACAGAAAAAGATCTAAACCGCTGCATTTGAGGTCCTACCTTGGAACCTCAGGGCCCTGGAGAACCGTGCCAGGGACCACAGGCTCTTCCCTGAACTGTAATCCGCAGCTGCAGCAGGAGAGGGGGCTGAAGGACCCCAGTAGAATTGGGTGAGGTTTCTGCCTGGCCTTTGGGTGTCTTGGAAGAGACACAGCAAGAGGGCAGAGGGGTGGGAAATATATACTAGATGTGACTTCAAGATGGTGCTGGGATCGGTTAAAAGTTCTCGACAAAAGTGGATCTCCCTCAAGTTCACCCTTCAGACAGGTGAATCCTACTTAGCCCAGGCGGTGCCAGCCTAACCTCCTCAGAGAGGCCTTCCTGGACCAGTCTGAAAAGGTGCCCCACCTTTATTCCCTTCATGGTACTTAATTCGACCTGAGAGCATCTTGCTTGTTGCTTGTCTCCCCCGGCCAAACCTGCCCCACTCCTACCTCACCCGCCACCGGAAGTCCACAGGGGGCAGTTCAGCCAGACCCCAGGCTCTGAATCCCAGCTCTGAATCCCACCTCTTGCCAGGGACCTGGTCTCCCTGGGCATCATCTGTAAAGTGGGGGCGATGATAGTCTTTGACCCCCAGGTGGATGCCTAAAGCCTCTGTAAGGCGGATATAGGGCTGTGCAAACCCCAGTGGGTGAGGAGACAACCAAGCCTCCTGGACCCAGTGCCCAGCTGGCCTCTCTGACTTAAGGCTACTCAGAAGGTCACTTCCTCACCATGTTTGGGAAAAAGGCTTCGGCCTTGAGGGTCCCTTTGAAGGCTTTCTGGAGCTTGAAGAGCTGGGGGATGTCCACGATGTCCCGCTCCGTCAGGCCCAGCTCCCGCTTCAGCACCTCCCGGTTCCAGCTGATGCATTTCTAGGGGGGCGGGAGGAGGGGACGGCGGTGGGCGGGGCGGGGCTAGCACGGGGCGTGGCGCGGGCTGCCGTGGGGGAGGGGCAGGTGGGGCCGAGGCCCGGCCAGGGGCAGGACCAGGGACAGGGTCAGGAAGGCGGTGATGAGCACCTCCTTTTCCTCCCTCCTTCCCTCCCTCTGCGTGGTCCCTCTGCCTCTGGTTTCTGCTTCTGTGTCCCTGCCTTTCCGGTCACTCCAACGCTTGGCCTCTCTCCTGCCTCTGTCCCTCTGTTTCTGAGAGTTTCCCCCATCTTTCTCCAACTCCAGCTTTGCCAGTTCTCTCTCTTCCGTGCATCACCTTGTGTGTGTTCCTGTAGTGGTGACCGAGGTCTCCTCTCTCTCTTTCTCTCTCTCACACACACATTGACCCAAATCCCAGGGCTGTTCATCACGGAGCCCGTGGAAGGCTCTGCCTTGGGCCTTTAACCTCAGGGAAGGGGGCTGGAGGTGGGGGTGGGAGTGTCAGGTCTGCCCAGGATATGGCATCTCCTGGGCAGCCAGGCTAGTACCTCCACATATGAATTATGTTGTCTCAGTTTCTCATTTGACAGAACGTCCTTTATTTTCTGCTGGGTTTTGTCTGTCATGGAGAAAAAGAAAAGAAAAAAGCAGATGAATTCAGAGGTCCATTTTGCTCTTCCCAGCAGGTCCACTCGGGGCTCAGTTTTCCCATCTATAAAATGGGGGCAGCAATGATTCCTAACATATGGGTTTATTATGAGCATCTGGGAGGCAGATGACTTTAATAAAATAATCTATCAGGGTAAGTTCTCATTAAGAGTGTTACCTTCGCTCCCTTAAATTCTCTTATCTCCAAAGGGATCCCGTTTCCGGAGGGGCAAACAGAGGTCTGACCAAAGCCTGATGCTACAGGACATATACAGATATTAGGTGAAAACCCTCAGCCGTGGTGACTTCAACCTCTGACTCTGGCCAGTGTCTGTGGATCTTACTGAAAAAAATATTTCATTCTGTGCTCCACCCAGACTGAACTTTTTCCAGGTCCTCAAACACATCTTGTGTTCTCCTGCCTCTGCGCCTTTGCTGTTCCTTCTGTCTGGAATATCTCTCTTCCTCCCATCCCATTGCCCCATTTGCCTGGCCAACTCCTGCTCATCTCTCACGCTCATGCTTGATCTTCGCCTCCTCCAGGAAGCCTTCCTTGAGCTCCTCCCAGACGCCACTCAATGCTCCTGTGTTTAGTTGTTTCCTTGACTCACTTTGCCCTGGACTCTGGGTCCTGAGAGCAGGGAGCTAGTCTGCCCTGTTCATACAGCATCCCCAGCACTTAGCACAAAGCCTGGTGCTCAGTGGCTGCTCAGAAGATGTCTGTTACCTGAATGATTCTGTCTGGCAATAGGAGACCATGTGAAGGCAGAGGAAGTTTCCCAGGTAAAAGAACAGGCACGGCCAACTTACACTTGATCCCTTGGAACAGCAGAGCCTCCCCATGGCCTTCCTTCATTAGCTCCTGGAACAGTTTGTAGCAGGACCTGGGGCTGGCCAGGAGCAGCCGGAAGCCCTGGAGGCAGAAACCCTGAGGTCAGAGGTCAGCTTTGCCCCTGGGTCTCCTAAGGAGGAAGGCTCTGCTGAGGGTAGGGGGAGTGTGAGCTTGGACCTGGGCAGGCCGCCTCTTACATGCCCCCTCCTGGGGGTGAGGGAAAAACAGAGTCAGGAAGGTAAGGTCAGTCACCCCCAGGCAGAGGCAGAGCTGTGTCTGGAAACCCAAGAAGAAGGCATGTGGCTTCCTCCAGGGAGCCCCCCGGACTGCACCTTCTTGTGCACTGGAACGAAGCTCAGGAACTCATCCACGTGGCCCACAGACAGCCAGTCGGAGTAGAGTTTCACAGGGGCCTGCACCTGCTGGGCACTGAGGAAATCCTGCAGGTCCTGGTGCATCTCCTGGCTTTCCTTGCTGCCAACGCAGGGTTAAAGGAGAGTTATGGGGAGATGGGGTGGGGGAGCCAACAAGGGTGGGGATTAACAAGGAAGTCTCTGCGGGACTGGGACTTGGAGAAGGGGTCAAGGTTCTCCTTCAGGGAAGGGATTCAGGACCCTGGGATGCCTTTTTTTTTTAAATTACATCTCCTAACATCTGAGAAATTTAGAAACTGTCACCGCAGTTTTATTGGGGAAAACTGAGGCATGGAGTCAGTACGGTAAGTAGGACCAGAACTTAGCTTCAGAAAGCACTGCCTGTTGACTCAGCCTAGATGCTGGTGTTGTGAGTAAACGTGGGGTCTGGAGCTGGTCCCACGGAGTCAGTGAACTCTTATTAGCTGTGTGCCCTTGGGGACATCAGTTTTCCTCTTGCTCTGACCTCCAAGGTCCTTTGTGATCTAGCCCTTTGCTCTTTCCCTTGCTCAGTCTGTTTTAGCCACTCTGGCCTGCTTGAACCCACTAAGCCAGAGGTCTCCAACCTTTTTGACACCAGGGACCGGTTTCGTGGAAGACAATTTTTCCATGGACAGGGATGGGGGGTGGCGGGAGATGGTTTCAGGATGATTCAAGTGCATTACATTTATTGTGCACTTTATTTCTATTATTATTACATCGTAATATATAATGAAGGAATTATACCACTCACCATAGTGCTGACAGGAGGCAGAGCTCAGGCGGAAATGCGAGCAATGGGGAGCGGCTGTACGTACAGATGAAGCTTCACTTGCTCACTCGCCTGCCGCTCACCTCCTGCTGTGAGGCCCGGTTCCTAACAGGCCTCGGACTGGTACCAGTCCATGGCCCGGGTGTTGGGGAACCCTGCACTAAGCTATTCCTGCCACAGGGTCTTTGCCCATGCTCTTTCACCTGCCAGGAACCCTCCACCCCAGATCTCCATGCAGCCATGTCCTCCTTGTCATCAGACCTCAGCTCAAAAGCCCCCTCCCCAGAGAGGCCCTCCCCGGTCACCTTAACATAGTTTCCACTCTTCCTCTGCCCCTCTCTTTTGTGCTCTCTTTACTGTTTGAAATTATCTTATTTGTTTGCTTTTCTATTATGTGTCTCCCCCACTAGAATAGTGGAAGGGACTTATCTGTCATGTTCATGGCTACATTCCTTCCTAACTCCTAGCACAGTGCCGGGCACATAGTAGGTGCTCAGTAAATATTTACCTACCAAACGTGTGTAAGTGGTAGAGCTGGAATTTGAGCTTGGAACTGTTGGGCTCCTCAGCAGGTATTACTTGCTGTGTATTTTGATTTTGCTCTCATACCCCCTCAACTTTGTTGAGCCTTCTTGGTCTGGGAGCAAGTAGGGAAGGCTTCTGCTCTGGCCTCTGCTTTTCCCCAGCATCCCTGGGTCCTGGCCACCCCTCTCCCCGCCTCTCCTCCTTACCTGGGGTAACCGCTGTCCCCAATGAGAATCCTGCCCAGCGGGTATTCCTTCTCCCCGACTGTCACCGGGGGGCTCACTTCCAGGTTCCCAAAGGAGTCGAGGTTAGTAACTCTCCCTGTTTGGGGCACTCGAGTCACGTAGCCAAAATCTGGACCCTGAGATGGGAGAAGCAGTGCCAAGAGTTAGAGAACTTAGTCCCTGGGTGAAGAGAGGGTGGGGTCCAGGTTTAAAGATTAGCCTGGTCACAGGCAGTAACCTTTCAGCAGCTGGTTCAGAGCAGGTCTCATTATCATGTGTGGAATATTGAAGGAAAGCTGAGTCAGGGGGGCAAGAAAAGGGACCAGGATTTGTAAGAGTCCCTAATGGGCACCCGCTGCTTCATTAACCTTAACTCGGGTGTAATAATGAATCTGCAAGATCTCGTTTTTATCCTCATTTTCAGAGCAGAAACTGAGGTCAGAGTGGTGTGTGGCTCTTCAGGTTCCAGAGCCAGTTTGCAGAAGGACTGGGATTTGACCTGTCTCTACAGCAGGCCCTCTTGGACCACATGCGGCTGCATCCTGACCTCAGGCTGGAATGAACCTCCCCAAATGGCTGTGACATCTCCATCTTCATGAGAAGACCGGGCAGGTGACACACCTCTCACCCCCGTATTAGTTTCCAGCTGCTGCTGTAACCCAATTAGTGGCTTCAGACAACACACATTTATCTCTTACGGTTCTGAGGTCAGAAGTCTGAAATCAGTTTCACTGGGCTAAAATCAAGGGGTGGCATGTTGGTTCCTTTTGGAGGCTCTGGCAGAGAATCCATTTTCTTTCCTTTTTCAGCTTCTAGTGGCCACATTGGCTGGTCGCCTCTTCTTCCATCTCTTCAATGCCCAGCAACCTCTGCTGCTGTCATCACATGCCTTTTCCCACCGCAACCCACCTTCCTCCCTCTCACATGGAGCGTTGTGGTTACCTAGAGCCCGTCCAGATCCTGAGAATCCCCATCTCAATATCCTAACTTAATCACATCTGCAAAGCCCCTGTTGCCATGTAAGACAGCATCTGGTTCTGGGGATTAGGCCACATTTGAGGAGCCATCATTCGGTCTACTTACTGCACCTGTAACTCTGCTTCCTACAAGTCGATGGTCTGTACCCTGGGGCTTCATGGGGGCCACAGACTCCCTGAAAACAGATTCCAAATAGTGAGCTTGGGTGCGTTTTTCTGGGAAGATGACTAGTCTCAAGGAGGTCTATGATAGCACAAGTCTAAAAACCATCATTTCCAAATCCTCCCTTTCTCTCTAAAACCCATGCCAACCTGACTTCCTCCCCGGCTGGGCCATCACCACTGCTCCCTCGAGGTCTTCGTGGTCACACAGCTAAACCCCACGGGCAGTGGCCAGGCCTCCGTGTCCATTAGCAGCATGCGAGTCAGCTGGTCACCCCCATGTCCCTCCCACACTTCTGCACTTGGCTTCAGCCATCGCCCCCTCTCAGCCTCCTGTGCACTGGGGGCCCCAGACCTGGTCCTCGATTCACTCCCTCCTTTGATGATCTCACCCAGCCTCATGAAATACCATACACGTGCTGACCGTGCCCACGTTTATATCTCAGTCTGCACTTCCCTCCCAAACACCGTACGTGTGGTACAACGTCCGACTTGGATGTTGACCAACTATCTCACATTTGCCCCAAACAGAGCTGCTGATCCCCGCTTCCCAGCCCCTTGTTCCCTGTTCCTCCCTCAGCCCTCCCATCTCAAGGGATGACACCTGCCACTCACAAGGGTCAAAACCTGAAGTCACCTAGGCTTGTCACTCCCTCACAGCATCAGGAACTCCTATTGGCTCTGTCCTCAAAACATATCCCAAATCTGGCCGTTTCTCACCCCCTCCCCTGCTCCCCTGGTCTGCAGCCCCATCATCTTTCCAGTTACAGCACCAGCCTCATCCCCACTCTCCCTGCCCCCACCCTTGCCCCACTGCCATCCATTCTCAGTGGGCAGCCAGAGGTTCTCTTTAATAACATCAATCAGATCACTATCATCTACCACTTTGCCTCTTGCTCACTCAGCTCCACCCCTTCAGACCTCCTCGCTATTCTGTGAACATGCCAGGCATGCCCTGCCTCAGGGCCTTTGCACTGGCTGTTCCACCGCCGAGAACACTCTTCACCGAGATGTCTAGAGAGTCAACTTCTTCACCTCTTTCCAGTTTTTGCTCCAGTGTCAGCTTCTCAAAGAGGCCTCCCCTGACCATTTTATTTAAAATTGCAATCCAATCCCCCCACCACTCTGGCACCTGTGAGCCCCTTGATTCTGCTCTTTCTTTTTCTGTAGTACTTGATCTCACCTCCCAACATATAATGTAATGTATTTATTCATTAAACATATTGTTCCTTGTCTATCTCTCTGGGCTAGAATGTCAACTCCATGAGGGCAGGGGCCTTGGCATTGCTCACCAATAGAGTCCAAGTGCCTAGAACAGGGCTGGGCACAGAGTATGTGCTCAAAGAACGTTTGATGAATGAATAGCAGATTCATCCAAGTCACTGCCCTGGCTGTCGCCATGAGAAGAAAGCTACCCAGGCTGCAGGCTTGGATTTCTGCAGGCGAATGAAGGGGTATCCATGGTCTGGAGAAGGGCCCCCCCACCCAGAGCAAGATGTACAGGAGATGCTCACATGTGCTACTTGCTACAGATTCCAGCACAGGCTTAGAACGTGTCCAAGTTCTCCTCCAGTCTTTCTGGTTCATCAAAGATGAAAGTCCCAGAGTGGGTGATGCAAATCCATCCTTAACACCCGCTAACCTCTCGTCTTAACAAGCGGAGGGCGAAACCTGGTTCGGAGTTTTTGCAGTCATTTGTGTGGAGCTGGATTTAATAGCACTCTTGTTTTCATTCTGTTTAACTTCAAGGCTCAACGCTTCTACTTATGGCAAGTGCTACTGGTGTTCCACTGACCAGTTTAAGATGTACTGATGTTGTCTTGTGGGAGAACACCCACCACGTGTAAGCTGCGTGCTAAGTGCCTGGGGTACAGTGACGGGTGCTACGGCCCAGGCCCTGCCCTTGTGATCCTTCCAGTCTAGCAGGGAGACAGAGGATGGAAAGTAAACAGTCCGGTGATTTATAACAGAGACTCCAGAAGGAACCAGCAGTGCTACAGTGGAGAATGCCAGGGGCGTGGATGTGTCCTTTAGTACCAGGATGGCCTCACTAAGGAGGGCATTGAAGCTGAGACCTGAAGGTGGAGAAGCAGCCAGACATGTGAACCGGGAAGCTAACCGGGAAGCGGAACAGCATGTGAAAAGGCCCTGGGGCAAGCACAAGTTAGGTACATTTGAAGATCAGGAAGGAGGCCAGTGGGGCTGGAGCCAGGTGAGGGACAGGGAAAGTGGCCCATGACGGGGTTGGAGAAGCAGATGGGGCCGTTGCCTGGTGAGCAGTTTGACTTTTTTTTTTTTAACATCTTTATTGGAGTGTAATTGCTTTACAATGGTGTGTTAGTTTCTGCTGTATAACAAAGTGAATCAGCTATATGTATACATATATCCCCATATCCCCTCCCTCTTGCGTCTCCCTCCCACCCTCCCTATCCTACCCCTCTAGATGGTCACAGAGCACCGAGCTGATCTCCCTGTGCTATGTGGCTGCTTCCCACTAGCTAGCTATTTTACATTTGGTAGGGTATATATGT
>NC_041216.1:20714785-20733411 GCF_002837175.3 Physeter macrocephalus
TTCTCTTTCTGACTTACTTCACTCTGTATGACAGACTCCAGTTCCATCCACCTCACTACAAATAACTCAATTTTGTTTCTCTTTATGGCTGAGTAATATTCCATTGTATATATGTGCCACATCTGCTTTATCCATTCATCTGTCGATGGACACTTAGGTTGCTTCCATGTCCTGCCTATTATAAATAGAGCTGCAATGAACGCTGTGGTACATGACTCTTTTTGAATGATGGTTTTCTCAGGGTAGATGCCCAGTAGTGGGATTGCGGGGTCGTATGGTAGTTCTATTTGTAGTTTTTTAAGGAACCTCCATACTGTTCTCCATAGTGGCTATGTCAATTTACATTCCCACCAGCAGTGCAAGAGTGTTCCCTTTTCTCCACACCCTCTCCAGCATTTATTGTTTCTAGATTTTTTGATGATGGCCATTCTGACCGGTGTGAGATGATATCTCATTGTAGTTTTGATTTGCATTTCTCTAATGATTAATGATGTTGAGCATTCTTTCTTCCCACCAACAGTGCAAGAGGGTTCCTTTTTCGAGGAGTTTGACTTTGATCCCAATTCTTTTCCTGAGTGATTTGAATACCCCAGACGAGCGTGGCTAAGAGACCGTCGCAGCCCCCCTCTTCCGAGGCTGTCTGTGGGTTGGGTGAGGACACCAGTGCTGCGGTGTCTGTCTGCCTGGCAGCTGGCTTGTGACGTTAGAGAGCCTAGCCTTCCTCACTCTTGGAGACATGGCCACTGAACACAATAGGACTGAAGTCAGTGAGAAGGGCCAAAGTCTCAGCGCAGCTGGCAAATTCATCCTGTTGCTCCTGAAACAGGATTAACCTGATTCTGTGGCAGAGAGACACCAGTGACCCCACCTAAATCCCCTCATTGGCACCACTCAGCACAGGAGAACAAGCGAGTTAAACTCAAGTTTCTTTTCAAAGCCTCCTGCATGGGCAGGGCCGCTTCCTTTCCCCTTGGGGCACAGGGTGCTCCTTGGAAAGCCATTCACCACAGCAAACCTTGCACCCCACACTCTTTCCTTTGTTTTCCCTGGTGCCTGAGGTTAGGGGGCTGTCCAGGCTCAGATCGCAGCCCTGGGGTCTTACTGGGAAAGCAGGGAGCAGGGTGCTCATGGCCCAGTTTGAATTCTAGCTTCACTCTCTTTTTGTGTGACCTCAGGAAAGCTGCTTCACCTCTCTGAGCCTCAGTTTCTTCATCTATAAAATGGGCCTAGTGATAGCATCTCCCTTAGAGGTTGTTAGATTAAATGAATCAACTCATGTAAGAATTTAGCCCTGTGACTGCCACAGAACGCGTGCTCAATAAATGTAACCATTATTATTGCTATTATTATTATTATTCCTTGCTGAGTTTGCCCAAAACTGCCAGGTTAGTCAAGCATGACTCACTAATATGTCACCCTCGCCCCACCCCCCCAAACACACATAGAGACCTTGGCTGATAAAGTCACACCGAGGAAATGACCACTCTCATCCTGAACACCCCCATGTCCCAGAGGGAGCCCCCCAAAGACCAGACTCCTACCCAAAAGACAGAGCCTCCAGCTGGACATTGGGGAAGGTTCTGGTCCTGGCCCTACCCTCACCTTCCAGCAAGAGCAGCTTTTTTTTTTTTTTTTTTTTTTTTTTTTTGCTGTATTGCACAGTATGTGGGATCTTAGCTCTCCGACCAGGGATCGAATCCGTGCCCCCTGCAGTGGAAGCGTGAAGTCTTATCCACTGGACTGCCAGGGAAGTCCCAAGAGCATCTATGGAGAGGACTTATGTCCTCGGCAGGGTTTTCCCGAGGACAAAGTGAGCTCATGGCCAGAAAGGGCTTTGGGAAAGGAAGAGCCAGATCTCATCACATAACAAAAATGCCCCAGCCACCTGTGTGATGGCTGCTTGGGCAGGACACACACCTGCAGGCTGCTCAGCAGCAGGTGGGGGTGGGAGAGAGAAAATGAGGAAGGAGGCCTCAAGGCAAGGGTTTCAGCGCTGGTGCCCATCCCCGCCTAGTACGTACCAGCACGCGTTTGATGGGGAAATCCTTCAGGCCTCTGTTCCTTGGGGAGTCAAAGACCACGGGCAGCGTTTTGTGCGGGGCTTGGATGTAGCCGATCTCCATCTCATCCTGTGAAGAGCGAGTGGAGGGGAGGCTGTTACGTGCGCTGCCTGGGTCTCGACCCCCAGCTCAGGGATGGGGGTGTGGAACCATCCACGCTCTCCCCCTTGCAGCAAACGCATGTGGGACATTCAACTCCAGAGGAGGAGCTCCGGGAAAGCAGAGCTCACTGTCCTGGATTTGAACCAATGCGTAGTGGAATCAATGGCGTGCCCTTCACTCTCGCTCCTGGTGAGAGCCAGGCCAGATGCCAGGGACCTGTGGTGTACGAGCCTGTCCTCAAGGGGAGATCCAGGAGCTGGCCACTCACCACCCGGTGCTAGGAGGTGATGGGAGGGAGGTGAGGGGTCTTCGGGAACACGGAGGAGGGACTCCTGATTCAGTTGGGACGGGTCAGAGGAGAGTTCTTAAAAAGAACCTACTTTATAGCACAGGGAACTCTACTCAGTGCTCTGTGGTGACCTAAAAGGGAAGGGAATCTAAGAAAGAGAAGATATATGTATATGTGTAACTGATTCACTTCGCTGTACAGCAGAAACACAACATCGTAAAGCAACTATACTCCAATAAAAATTAATTTTAAAAAAAGAGAAAGAGCATTGCTGAGCTGAGGCTGGAGGGCAGAGGTAGCCCTGCCCCAAAGGAGGGCAGGTGAGGCCCCAGCCAAGCCCATGGGGCAGAGACGGAGAGGGTGCAGAAATGAATCAGGTACACATCCTGCCTGTATTTTAGCAGGCAGGCGTGATGTTGGACACATCACTATTAGCTGAACCATCCGAAACTGCCATTCTTGGAGGTAAAAAATGGTGGCATATCAGCCATTTCTTCTGGTTCAACCTGATTTAACACAGATGGAAGGATGAGAAAGGAAGAGAGGGTATTATTTGGAGGTTTAGAAGAAAGAGAAATGAATTCCCGCTGGAGGGCCTGAGGACATTGATGGAGGGGATTCGAGCTGGGATTGGCCAGGACTGATGTGGACGTGGGGGTGGGAATGGGGAGGGCGGCTGGCGAGAAGGGGCAGGGCTATGGGGTGGGGTGGGGGCGGGGCGGGCAGCATGGAAGGAGAGGCACGGAGGCTCGGTCAGCCCGCCAACTGCCCACTGGCACCACCCAATGCCAGGTTCCGGGTGCTGAGCTGAATGAGACTCCCTCTCTGCCCTCAGGGGGCTCATGGCACGACGGGGTGGAGGGGGGCCTGCCACAGAGACGGAATGGTGATCCAGTGTGGCCGGTGTGGGACAGCCAGATTGAGAGGCAAGCTGAGAAGGAGGAGATGGGGGCCATGGAAAGTGCTGGAGCAGGGGTGTGGCCTGGTCTGGTGGGCGAGCCCGGGAAGGCTGGCTTGGAGGGAGACTGCTAGGGGGAATGGTTGAGCTCCAGCCCCCTGAGCTTTGCAGCATTTCCTCAATTTCCTGAAGTTGTCTGAGAGTTTTCAAGCAGGAAGGTGGTCATCTTGGTGACCACGGCGGGCATGACGTGGCCACAGTAGATGTCAGTGGAGTCACTTGCCTGAGCCCTCCGTCTGCGAGGACCCTCAGAGGCTCCTAACTCGCTGCCTGCCTGAGGAAGGGTGGCCAGCCAGGTGCTCGGCCGAGCCCTAGGAGCCCAGGTCCCCGTGTCCCTTGACCCTCAGGGATGCGCCTCCTGTGTGCCCGGGCCACACACCTGTATCCACTGGTCATTCATGTTCTCCTCCTTGGCACAGACCATCAGCTTGCACCTGGCTTTCTTGGCCAGAGCAGCCACTGACTTCAGGAAATCCTCATTTTCAAATAACCTAGAAAGAATAGAAAAGCAATCTCCTTAGTCCCCTTGATTTAGCAGCCAGTGGCCTTGGCTGGCCTCCGAGGGGGGCAAGCTGGAGTAGGGGCTCAGGGCTGGATGGAGTAGGGGAGGGGCGCAGTGGGTGCTCCAAGGCACCTGGAGCCCGGACAGAGACCACAGCTCACCCGGTCTCTCTGCTCTTAGCAAGCTTAGCTCACTGAACTCTACTCACAACCCAGGAGGGGAACTAGTGGGCAGCCTTCCACTGAGGAGGAGACAGAAAGAGGAGGTCAGAGCTCAAGGTCACGCCATCTGGATTCGAACCCAGGCCTTGCTGGCTTCCAGCCTGCGCCCTGACCACGGGGTTACCTTCTCACCCCTTCTGCCCCAAAGCAATGGGAAGAGGAGAGGGGAAGGTCCCCCTGTGACCCTGCATGGTTAGCAGGGGCTCTCAGACTGTGGGAACGATGCCAAGCCTCCCCCGGCAACTTGTGAAAACAGCTGAGCCCCGTCCCGGCCCCAGAGTCGAGACCCAGCAGTTCAGAGGTTGGCCCGGCACGTGCATTTTAAATGAGTGCCCAGGGGTTTCTGGTGCAGAAGGCTCACAGGCTGCCCTCTGAGGAGCCCTGGAGGCCTCACCCAGGGACTCAGGGTTCTCATCTTCCAGGTCTGGCAAACTCTAGCAGCCCCCAGGAGCTAAAGCAGCCCTTGGCCTGCCTCAGGGCAGGATAGTGACACGAAAACACCACCAATAATGATTTTCCCGACCTTTTTATGGTTCTTAACAAGCCTCAGCCCTCAGCAAGTCATAGCACAGATATCACCTTTTCCCCATTTACACAGCAAGTGCATGATGGGCTCCTGGTCCAGGGCTCTCCCTGGGGGTGTGTCTGTGCCCCGCCCTCAGCCCTCCAGGGTCCCTCACCTGCACACATACACCTCCTTCGGGGGCTGAGTGTTGGGGGTCATGATCCAGGGGGCCACATGGAAGACCACACTGTCTTGGAAAACCAGGGCCTTGGGGAGCTCCTGCAGGGGGAGGGACAGGGGGGAGGAACTGTCACAGCAGCCAGGGCCCAACACCTACTGCTTCCCAGTGGCTGTTTGGAGCCCCCTCCACAGCTGGGCCAGTGCCTGGAAGCCCAGATCCCCCTTCTTGGCCTACCGGGTTGGACGTGTCCAGCAGGGAGACATTGAGGGAAATGAGCCCTGGGAAGCTGGCGTCTGGGAAAGCCAGGCCCTCCACATAGAAGTCTGTGCTGTGCTGGCCACCCTGGAGCTCCAGCGGGTGAGAGGGATGCTGTGGCCCCAGGATCATGCCGTACGTGGAGGGCTGTTTGTCTGCTGGGAGAGAGCAGGGGAGGCTCAGGTCTGCATCCCTACTTCCGAGACCTTGTCTTCTTGGTGTGTGATGCCTTCCCAAGGCCATGGCATCTCACCCCTAAGGACCCCTCACAGCTGGATCTGGCAGGAGCCTCCCCTTAGGAGGAAGGGACTAAAGGCCCCACCCTCACCCTCCCGATGGAGGTCCAGGAATGGAGTGATGAGGGGGCCTGAGTCATTCACAACTTTACAGGAAGTCCAATATACATTATAGTTCATTCATTCATTCATCCATCCATTCACTCCCTATCACCTGCTCTCAGCTGACACCTGGGAAGACCAGGGTGACAGTCACCATCCTGGTCCCCAGGGAGTGCACAATCTCCTGGGTAAGTAGGGAGGAGCAAAGATAGTCAAAACTACAGGTAGTAGTAAGTTCTGGAAGGTCAGGGAAGGCTTCCTGGAGGAGGTGATACCTCCACAGAGGCAAGGAGTTGGTTTGTGGCCAAACCAATGTCAGTCTAATCACTGTGGTTTGAATGGAAGTCAGATCAAGTTGTGCCTCTGCACAGCCCTCAGATGCCCCCCCACCTCCCACAGACTAGAAGCCACAGTCATTTCCTGCCTCCCTGACCCAGCCCCTTCCCCTCTGGCCTTTCTTCTCCACTCTCATCCCCGCATCCCCCCACCCCGCCCCCTTAACCCTTGCATTATGCACTCCAGCCGAGCTGGCCTCCCTACATTCCTCAAGCCCATGGGCACATCCCACCTCAGGGCCTTTGCACTTGTGGTTCCCTCTGCCAGGAGTGCCCTTCCCCTGGGTGTTCCCACACCTCTGTCTGCTCAATGACACCTTCTGGGGGAAGCCTTCCCGGCCCCCCTTCCCCACACCCCTCGTTCTCTTCCTCTTCGCTGTTGCATCCTTCTGTGTAGCATTTAATGCCGTCTGAGGCACTAGACACTTTACTTAATGATTTTACATATCATTGCTCTCAACCCACTGAGATGAAAGTGACATGAGAGCAGAGACTTTGTTTTGTTCTTTGCTCCGTGCCCTGTGCCTAGAACCGAGCCCGGCACTCAGTGGCAGGTGCTCGCAAGCCGCTGAGAAGTTACTGATGTCTCTGTTCACCAGGTTGTTGGAGAACAAATTATTACATATTACAGTTATTATGTGCAGTCAGCTTGGATTCAAAAACCTCTGTAAACTACAGTCCTGTGTGTGTGTGTGTGTGTGTGTGTGTGTGTGTGTGTGTGTGACAGAGACAGACACACAAAGAACAACTACAACAGTCCTTGGGAGGGAGGTCATTTCCTTCTCAGTGCTCATCCAGCACCAGACATCATCTTGTTTGCTGCATTTTGTCTGCGCCCTTTCTACAAGGTAGTGGGCAGAGATGTCCATCTTGCTCACTGCTGCATCCTCTGTTCTTAGAACCTGGCACAGGATAGGTGCTCGGGAATTATTCACTGAAGTGTGTGTGAACGGGCTGAGTCCCATTGGCTGGGGTGGGAAGGGAACACCAAGGTGATGGCCAAGGGCGACTCACCATTGGCTCGAAACACCCTGACTTTGTCCATCTCAGATTTGGCCACATGGAGCACCAGCTGGTGCTTGCTGAAGAAGTCCCTGGGGGTCTTCGTGCTCAGGGTCACCAAGGACATGTCCTTCAGGTCTGGAATGAGAAGGGCGTGGCCTGAGACGCAGGCCCCTGAGACTACGCCTCCCCCACCAAGACCACCCTTCATCACGTCACCTGGCTTTATTTTCCTTATGCTCTTTCCAGTATTTAAACAATATTTTTCAATTTAGAATGAAAGGAATTCAAGGTTTTGGTCCTCTCCCACTAGGACGAGCTTAGCATGTAAGCTCACCAAAGCAGAAATCACATTTATCTTGTTTGTTGCTCTGTTCCCAGCTCCGAGAAGCATCTAGAACAACGCCTAGCACGAGGCAGGTGCTCAATAATTATTTGTGGGGTGAATGAGGGGAAAGGTTTCTCCCCGAGGCCTGCATGGGAAGTGAGCCAACCTGAATAGTGGCCGGCAAAGGCTTGGGGGGATTGAAGCTGGACGAGAGTCAGAGGCTGGACAAGAGTCACGTGGTCAAGGGCACTGGAGGGGGCGGGGTTTGAACCCTGGATCTGTGTGAGCTTGGGGAGGTATTTCAGCTCTCCGTGACTCTGCTTCCTCGTAAATACACAGGGCGAAGCGCAGAGCCCACACAGAGGGAAGGATGCAGTCATATGTGTAAAGTGCATATCACAGCGCCCGGCATCCTGGGAGGGTACATACGGGCTGTTTGATTATTACGGTGTGCCAGGCACCGTGTAGAGGCTGCTCCCTGGCATCAGGCCAGGCCAACTCCACGCAACTTTAAAATGCATCCATTTCTAGGCCATTCTAGCAACTCCCCAGGAAGGCGGCAGCTGCTGCCCGGGCCAAATGATCCCGCCCCCCTCAGCGCCCTCCTCCAGGGCAGGTCTTCCACCCGTGCCGGTCTCCCACCCTGGCCATGCCTCAGAGGTGTGCCAACGGGGACCCTGTGCCCAACTTGTGCCCCTAAACCTGCCCTGGTGTTGGGATGCCTGGGTTCAAATCCTGAGCCTGTGACTTACTAGCGGTGTGACCCAGAGCAAATTGCTTAACTTCCCCCCATACCTCAGTCTTTCCATCTGTAAAGTGGGGGTGAGGACCATACATACTTCTGAAACTTGAGGTGAAAGATCAAATGAGTTAAGAATTCTGAACTGGTCCGAGCAGTGCCCAGCCTATGGCAGGGGCTCAGGGCTGCTCTGACGTGAATTTGGGGCTCTAGTCAGGCTTTCATTTTGAATTATTTTGGGCCCCAGGTTTGACCCAAGAGCAGAAGTTTGGGTTGGTCAACGGGCTGGGGATGGAAATTGGGCCCTGGAGGAGGCATTGGAAGACTCAGCATTGCTCCCAGCTCTTCCCTGGCTGCTGTGTGACCTTGCGCAGGTTACTTGCCCTCTCAGGACCCCTGTCCATTCCTTCACCTACATAACGGGTGTGCTAACAAGAACACGCTTCCAATAACCCTGGTTTCTGAGGGTTGTTACAAGGCTCAGGACAAAAGGCTTCACAAAAAGGCAAAGCTCTATTCCCATTGGTTCTTGGGGGGTCTTTACCTTTGCTGTCAAGCTGGTCATCCTTGCAGTCCACAGTGGAAGATTTGGGATTGTCTTTGTCACAGTTCACTAGCAGGATGGCGCCCTGCCCATGAGGGCCCCAGGTCCAGGTCCTCTGTGGACACCCAGCAGAGATGGGGCACACTTAGGAACCTGTGTATGTCCCTCCAACTCCTGGGAAAGCCCAGCCACCTTGCCCTAGCACCTTGACGGCCTTGTGTGATTTACACATTTTGTTCCCACATCAGGTAATTTTTTGGTCCCAAGAGTGGATTTTTGCCTGCTCCCAAAGTCATAAACAAATTCCATTCATCCACTTAAAAAAAGGAGCCCAAGGCAGTAAAATTGATTTCAACAGCTTTTAAAAACTGTTGGATTAGCAAACCAAACTGAGCTAAATATTTGTGTCTAGATTCAAATCTAAATAGCTCCTCTTCTGAGAACTCTTAATTACTCGTTCACCAAAGTGTGGGCACTATTCTTAGCAGCCAGTTACTGTCTGCCCAAAGATGAAAGCAAAGTGAGCCGCCCCTCCCAGCAGGAATCTAATAGTGATGACGTCTTCTGTTTGTAGGAGAGCATTCTCCCCCGGGGAATGACTGCGTTTTGGGAGGGACCCAAGGATGAATTCCACTCCCAGAGCTGTAATTGCTTCCCCCCACTTTTTTTTTTTTTTCTCGGTACGCGGGCCTCTCACTGTTGTGGCCTCTCCCGTCGCGGAGCACAGGCTCCGGACGCGCAGGCTCAGCGGCCATGGCTCACGGGCCCAGCCGCTCCGCGGCATGAGGGATCCTCCGGGACCGGGGCACGAACCCGTGTCCCCTGCATCGGCAGGCGGACTCTCAACCACTGCGCCCCCAGGGAAGCCCCTTCCCCCCACTTTTGACTGACCCCACAAAGGGATCTTAATTTTTGACAGGTCATATCATCCTAAAGTGCACACAAGCATAGGGGGAATTCCCTGGCGGTCCACTTAGGACTCAGTGCTTTCACTACCCGGCCGGGAAACTAAGATCCGGCAAGCCACGCAGTGTGGCCAAAATAATAATAAACAAACAAACAAATAAATAAATAAATAAAATAAAGTACACACCAGCACAGAAATGTGCAGGCAGCTTTGGGGTTTCAGGGAAACCCTGAGGTTTATCCACGGACCCCAGTTAAGACGATTCATCACCTGCGTACCACACCGCCCTATATTTCTGCAACATACATTCCCTTCCCCCACCTGGCTCCTTCCCTCCTCTACCCACTGCCTCTTTTCTTTATTATTCACCCCATGTGAACCTCTCCCACCAGTCGCTAAAATCTAGTATAGGGGTTTTGTGGGTTTTTTTGGCCGCGCTTTGCACTTGTGGGATCGTATTTCCCCGACCAGGGATCGAACCCGTGCCCCCTGCAGTGAAAGTGTGGAGTCCTAACCACTGGACAGCCAGGGACGTCCCCATAGTATAGGGGATTTTTGAGCCAGAGTTGAGACCTGCCTGCAAATTTTCTCTCTGCTGTGCATGAACTGGGTGAGTCTAGTTTCCAGTTTGTGGGACAACACATTCTCTCAACCCACAATCGTGAAAATCTAGTTTTGGAGAATAGATGGGACCTATGTAAACCAAAACGGTAATGGTATTCGTGATTTTAATTTTCTTTTTTTTCCTGTTCTTAAATTTGTGTTTCTTTTACTATTAACACGGATACATGAGACAGACCGCTGTTCACCTCATCACCACCAGGGGGCGCGCTAGGAGAACCCAGTGGCGTTACGGGAGCATTTGGGGTGCCGGACGAGGTCGAGCCATACCTGGTCCTTCCTGCCTCTGGTGGAAGTGCGAGTTTTTTTCATTTTGCCAGTGCGAGTGATGTCTGCGCTCAAGGAGATTTCTGAGATCCCGGGGAGTAAGAGGAGAGGGTTAGCGAGGGTGCAAGGTGGGAGCACTCAGTCTGGTCCCAGATGGACAATCCTTTCCCCAGGAGACCTATCTGCACAAAGGCTTCTTTCTCACCGGTTCGGAGGAGACACAGGTTCTAAGACACCCCCATGTCTCCCAAGAAGAAGTCTGGCTGCAATTCTGACAGCAGAGCCGGGGCTTCTAACCACACGCATTCTCCTCTCATGGAGGACCCGCCACAGCTGTGATACCAACCAGACCCTGCATGTCTGGCCACCCCCAGGGGTCCCAGGAAGAGTTCCCGGCCACCCCAATGGACGCAAGGACACCTTGCCAGGCTCTCAAAGGCCTCTGGCCCCAACTCCAGCCCCCAGTGACTTTGGGGTAGGGGACACAGTGGTTATTCCGACCCCACCTGGCACTTCGTTCTGTGTACTGTGACTGCACTGGGGGCAAACCACAGCCCCAAACATACCCTGCTCTGTCCAAATGGCATGGCTGAGAAAGCGTATGTTCGCTTCTGAATCCTTCCCCTCTCATCAGAACGCATGACTATACGGTCATTCCAACGACATTGTGTAGCGACCTCGTGAGCTCACAGAATGAGATTGACCTAGATGACATTTTATACATATCCATAGCCATGTATCAATGCTGGGCCATAGAGCATAGCGCTTGGTGGCCAGAACTTCCTGGCTCCTTTGCTAACCAGCTGTGTAATCTTGGGCAAGTCCCTTTACCTCTTGTACCTCAGTTTCTTCATCTGTAAAATGTGGTAGTAATAGTGCCCATTTCATTGGATTGTTGTAAGGTTTAAGTGTAAAGTCTTGGCACCCTGCCTGGCATAGAGTAAGTGCTATATAATAATAACAACAACAATAATAATAATAATTATGAAAATGTGTATTAATGAAATGAATGAATGAAATTCATTAATGAAAAGAAACCTGAAGCTTTCACGTGCTGTTCATATATTTAATGTATGTTTAAATAGTAATAATAATATTATGATATTATTGTCCCAGATGAGGTCAAGTTAAAAATGTACTTAATTAAAGAAGAATACTAAATAAATATGAGAACAAGCAGATCACTGATGTGGCAAAAATGGTGAAGATGGGATGTAAATAATGGAATTTGGGGAACACTGGTCTATATTATTGTGTAAAACAGTCTCATCATCTACTTTTTCTCATAAATATTTGAGGTTTCCAAAAGGTATAGAGACTCAGATGTTGAAAATCCACGTACCACTTCCTAAGGTGAGAAATAAAATATTGAGATGTAATTGAAGCTTCCTGCAAATGCCCTCTCTCCCCAGCTTTATTTGGGGTTCACTGACTGGGGAAGGAATACTTATGAACTACCAGATGCATGACTGGCTAGAAATTGTCCTTTTCTCTGCTCAGTCTAAAGTAAGCTTCAGGGTGTAGTTTCTCCTGGAGAGACGCCTTGCCATGGGTGTGTGTGTGGAGGGAGAGGGGTGGTGCTCCAAGATCCCTGGCGTCACTTACCGACCCCGGTGATGTAGAGCAGGGCTTCAGCTGGAGTGGTCTCGGGTCCATAGTATGAAATCTGAACCTATAGGACAGGAGCAAACCACTAATGATTTCCCTTAGTCATTCAACGAACACTAACTGGCCTGCTATGTGCCAGCTCAGAGCAGGGTGCTGAGGAGACAAGGATCAGGATCCCAGCCTGTTAGGAACACCCCAACTGGTGGGGGTGGAAGGGGAGCAAAACACTCAAGTGACTATGATGTATAGAAGAGGGTCCTTTGGGAGACCAGGGAGGCAGCGGCTTCCTCTGCCTGCGTGGTGTCAAGGAGGTACCCTCTGAGGTAGATCTTGGAAGGGGAGCAGGAGTTCAGCAGATGGGGATGTGGTGGAAGAGGCAGTGGAGGGAGAGTGGCAACACCAACTCTCACTGCCCAAGGTTAAAAATCCAGGAAGAACCCATCTGATTGGTCCAGCCTGGCCAGAGGAGGGCAGAGTGTCAGGAACCGCACTTCTAAGCAAGATGACGGAGGGGAGTTCCCCAAAGCAACACCAAAGAGCTGCCACCAGAAGAAGGGGAGCTCCTGAGGGTCTCGCACTGAGGGGTCTCGACCTGTCCTGCAGAGAGTGGGAATCCAGGGAAATGTCACAGCCACTGTCACCTTGCATCTGGACCACGGCAACAGCCTCCTGACTGGTTGCCCTGCCCCCAGTCTGCTGCCTAGATCTAACTGACTCACTACACTGCAGCCAGTGGGTCTTTCTAACATACATATGTGGTCTTGTTACTCCTGGATGAAAGGCTTTCATTGGCTTCCTGTTGTCCTAAGAGAATGAGGTCTCTGAGGCCAAACCCTCTATACTGTCTCCCTCTCTCCCTCACCTTCCCTTCTACCTTCCTTTCTTTCCATACAGCTCTTCCTCAGCTTCCCCAGCACACATCTCACCCTCTCTTATCCAGAGTGTGCACACAGGCCACGTCCTCCGTGTAGAGCTCTCGCCTCTCTTTTCCTCTCTTAAGCAGGTCATTGATACCATCCATCAGCTTGCCACTTCTCCCAGGAAGCTTTCTCTGATTGCACCCTTGCTGACCGGCTTGGATGCCCAAGGTCTGCATTCTTAGAGCAGGTAACAGCTCTGCCCCAGGAGGTTTCCTGCTTGGCCTGTCCTGCTGGGAACAAGTGGTTGTTGTCCTAGATCCCTGTGGGAGTCCTGGAGGGTCCTGTTGAGTCCATCTATAGTCAGTGCGGCTACAGTGGGTCGAATGGTGAGTCCCCGAAAGATATGTCCACATCCTAATCCCTGGATCCTGTGAATGTGACCCTATTTGGAAAAAAAGATCTTTGCAGATGTAATCAAGGATCTTGAAATGAGATCATCCTGTATTATCCAGACAGGTCTTACATCCAATGACAAGTGTCCTGATAAGAGTGAGGCAGAGGGAGGTTTGACAGGTTGAGGAGGAGGTAATGGACCACAGAGGCAGAGATTGGAGCGAAGTGGCCACAAGTCTAGGAATACCAGCAGCCACCAGAAGCTGGGAGAGACAAAGAACTGACTCTCCCCAGAGACTGCAGAGGGCTGGGGCTCGATTGAGTGGCTGACCTGTTATGACCTGCTGACCTCCTCCTACACATCCCAGCCCACGGCTGCCACACTCACCTTCTGGTCACCTGTGCTATCGCTGGCAGCTCTCATCTTCAGGCTCACCTCCAGCCCAGGGTCCAGGGGCCACTTGGAGGAACCTGTGAGATTCTTCTTGGCTGGAGGGCGGTGGCCAACATCTAGGACCACTCCTGGGGAAGCATTGATGCTAAAGGATGTGCAGTCCTTGGGGGCAGAGCTGTGGAAGAGGCAGATGGGGAGGACAGGGAGACACGGTGAGGCAGTGCCTGGCCCACTACTGCTCTCCCCAGTGTTCTTCCTTTTCCTACCAGTGTGGACACCAGAAGGCAGCCAGACTGACCCTGACCATGGGAGTAAGTGCTGGTAGGTTGTCAGGAGGTAGTGAGAAACAGAAAGAAAATCCCCTGACCTGGAGAGGTTACGCTTGAACTAGGAAAAGACACACACACACACACAGTTGTATGCATAGAGTGATGTGTGCACCCAGAGGTTTATATTACACAAACATGCACACACAGTGCTGTGCATATATGAAGAATCACACGAACAGTACAAACAGTACTCTGAAGGACCTTCCCCTTAGAAAACAACTGGATCATGGTTACAATTTATTTATTTATTTATTTATTTATTTATTTATTTATTTATTTATTTATTTTTGGCTGTGTTGGGTCTTCGTTTCTGTGTGAGCGCTTTCTCTAGTTGCAGCAAGCGGGGGCCACTCTTCATCGCGGTGCGCAGACCTCTCACTATCGCGGCCTCTCGTTGCAGAGCACAGGCTCCAGACGCGCAGGCTCAGTAGTTGTGGCTCACGGGCCTTGTTGCTCCGCGGCATGTGGGATCCTCCCAGACCAGGGCTCGAACCCGTGTCCCCTGCATTGGCAGGCAGAGTCTCAACCACTGCGCCACCAGGGAAGCCCTAGAATATACTTTTCAAAGCATTGCTGAGATGTGAAAAGTAAGGGAAATTGCCAAGAATTCCCTCCTCTGCATACACACACACACACACACACACACACCTCACTGTGGTTAAGAATACCAAAGACAAACAGATCTTAAAGGTATCCAGAAAGAAGAAAAGTCAGGTCACCTATAAAAGAATGATAATTATCAATAGATTGAAAGTAGACTTCACAACAGCAGTAATGAAATCCAGAATAATATCTTCAAAGTATCTTGAAAAAATAACTATTAACTTAGAATTGTGTACATAAAAAATTATGTTTTAATAAAAACTTTCAGTTGAAGAAAAACTGATATTTTAAAACCAACACACTTTCACTAAAGCAACTTCTAAAGACATACTTTAAGAAGATACCTAATGTCAGAATCATCTGGATGCAAGAAAAAATGGTGAACAAATAACATGGTAAATATTTTGGTAAATCTAAAAAATATTGTCTCTATAAAAAATAGTTTATAAAGAAATCAAAATTGTGAGATTAAAAAAAAGAGCAGAATGTAAACTGGGAGAGGTAATGAGAGTTAAAGTGGTATGAGGTCTTCAATTGAAGAGAGAATTAAGATAGTGTTTAATTCTAGAAATGTAAAAGTAGTCACCAAAAGAATAGAAATGGAGTTCATAAATTTCTATACATGGAGAAAATGCAATAATTTTTTAAAAGAATGGATAATTCCATTCAAAAAGGCAAGTACAAAGAAAAAGTCGACATAGATAAAAATAGACAACTAAAAACTAAAAAGCAAATGGTAAAAGCAAACTCAAATATATAAATGATCAAAATAAATATAAATAATGTTACTAGTTAAAAGAGAGTTTTGGACTAGATAAAGAAATAAAATCCAGCTCCATGCTATTTATAAGAGATGAACCTAAAATACAAGGATCCAGGAAAGATGAAGTTTTTTAAAAAAAGGAAAAAAGATACATTAAGCCAATATTAGCCAGAAGAGAGCTGGGATGGCTATATTAATATCAGACAAAATTAATTTTTAGACAAAACCCACACTATTAGCATATAATTTACATTAGGAAGAAATACTGTAAAGTACCTAGGATAAACCTAACAAAAGATGTGTAAGGCTTTTATGGAGAAAAATGATCAAACCTTATTGAAATCAATTAGAGAAGACCCAAATTAAAAGAAAGAAATACCATGAACATGGTTAGGAAGGCTTAATATCATCATGGTATGAGTTCTCTCCAAATGGATTCATATGGTCAGATAAATTCCGGGGTTGTACTTGAACTTGACAAGTTGATTCCAAGGTTTACTTGGAAAACCAAGGGGCTAAGATAGTCAAAGTACCTTGTAAGAAAAAGAAGCAAAAGGTGAGGGACTTGCTCTACCAGGTATGACTTACTGTAAAGTCATGGATTGCATTGTAATGGCTTAGGTAAAGAAAATGACAGATGCAATTTAAGAGAGATTCTACTTGATCTATGACAGAGGTGGTCTTGCAAATAACTGGGGAAAGTGAAGATTGTGTAATAAATGGTGCTGGGACAATTGCTTATCCATATGGAAAATGATTACATTGAATAAATAATTAAATTGATCCCATCCTCACATCATATACTAAAGACTTAAGAAAGACAGAATTTTGGATCCTTTTTTTAAAAAAAATAGCTCATTTTCTAGAGAAGTTTTAGGTTCACAGCAAAATTGAGAGGAAGGTACGGAGATTTCCCATATATCTCCTGCCCCAACTCATGTATAGCCTCCCCTATTATCAACCTCTTCCCCCAGAGTGGTATATTCATTAGAATTGATGACTCTACATTGACACATAATTATCACCCAAAGTCCACAGTCTACATTAGGGTTCCCTCTTGGTGTTTTACATTCTGTGGATTTAGACAAATGTGTAATGACATATATCCACCATTATAGTACCATATCAAGTAGTTTCACTGCCATTAAAATCCTCTGTGCCACATCTAAAGACGAGTTGGCTATATCTATGCGTGGCTGTTTCTGTCTCTATTCTATTCCATTGTTTCATTTGTCTATTCCTTTGCTAATACCACATTGTCTTGATTACTGTAGCTTTACAGTTAAGTCTTTTTCAAAAAATAATTTTTATTAGGGTATAGTTGATTTACTTTACAGGAAGTCTTGAAGTCAGGTAGTGTCAGTCCTCCAACTTTGTTCTTCAATATTCTGTTGGCTATTCTGGGGTTTGTTTTGTTTTGTTTTCTTTGTTTGTTTTGTGTCTCCATATAAACTTTAGAATCAGTTTGTTGATATCCACAAAATAACTTGATGGGATTTTGATTGGGATTGCACTGAATCTACAGATCAAGTTGGGAAGAGCTGACAATATTGAGTTTTCCTACCCATGAACATGAAATATCTCTCCATTTTTTTACTTCTTCTTTAATATCTTTCATCAGAGTTTTGAAGTTTTTCTTGTACAGACTTTATACATATTTTGTTAGATTTATACCTAAGTATTTAATTTGGGAGGGGTCAAATGTAAATGGCATTGTGTTTTTAATTTCAAATTCCATTTGTTCATTGTTGGTATACAGGAAAGCAATTGACTTGTGTCCTGCAACATTGCTATAGCTGCTTATTAGTTCCAGAAGTTTTTTTGTCAGTTCTTTGGGTTTTTCTACATAGATGATCATGTCATCGGTGAACAAAAAAAGTTTATTTCTTCTCAGTAGGTATCCCTTTTATTTCCTTTTCTAGTCTTAACCATTAGCTAGGACTTTCCATATGCGTTGAAAAACAGTGGGGAGAGGGAACACATTTGCCTTGTTCTCGACTTTAGTGGAAAACTTCAAGTTTCTCACCATTAACTGTGATGTGAGCTGTAAGTCTTTTGTAGATATTCTTTATCAAGTTGAAGAAGATCTCCTCTATGCTTAGTTTACTGAGACTTTTTATCATGAATGAGCATTTGTATCTTTCAAAAGATGTTGGAGACATATTGATGCCCTTACTTAAATAAGACGCAAAATCCATAAATAAGAAAGAAAAGATTGATAAATTCAACTAGATGAAAATAAATAACTTCTGTTCATCAAAAGACTCTATACAGTGAAAAAGCAAGCATAATCTGAGAAGAAGATATTCACAGCATAAAACCTACAAAGGCTTAGCATCCGTAATATTTAAAGAACTTAGGCTACTCAACATGAAAAAGACAAACAACTCAATAGAAAAAAAAAAGGGCAAAAGATACAAACCGGCATTCACAGAAATTGAAACACAAGTGGATGATAAACATATAAAGAGGTGCTCCACCTCACTAATAAGTAAGGAAATGAAATATTAAAGCCTTGAGACGGGGTTTTACACCTATTTGATTAGTAAAAAACAACATCATAGACTATATGGTTCAAAGGCAACTTTAACACACCGCTCATGGGAGTGTCAAGTTAAGCATTTTGTAAAAGAACTTGCTGTTAAACACTCCCATTTAGCATTGCAACAAAAAGAATAAAATATCTAGGAATAAACCTACCTAAGGAGACAAAAGACTTGTATGCAGAAAATTATAAGACCTGAGAAGAAGATATTCACAGCATAAAACCTACAAAGGCTTAGCATCCGTAATATTTAAAGAACTTAGGCTACTCAACATGAAAAAGACAAACAACTCAATAGAAAAAAAAAAGGGCAAAAGATACAAACCGGCATTCACAGAAATTGAAACACAAGTGGATGATAAACATATAAAGAGGTGCTCCACCTCACTAATAAGTAAGGAAATGAAATATTAAAGCCTTGAGACGGGGTTTTACACCTATTTGATTAGTAAAAAACAACATCATAGACTATATGGTTCAAAGGCAACTTTAACACACCGCTCATGGGAGTGTCAAGTTAAGCATTTTGTAAAAGAACTTGCTGTTAAACACTCCCATTTAGCATTGCAACAAAAAGAATAAAATATCTAGGAATAAACCTACCTCAGAGACAAAAGACCTGTATGCAGAAAATTATAAGACACTGATGAAAGAAATTAAAGATGATACAAATAGATTGAGAGATATACCATGGTCTTGGATTGGAAGAATCGACATTGTGAAAATGACTCTACTACCTAAAGCAATCTACAGATTCAATGCTATCCCTAACAAACTACCACTGGCATTTTTTACAGAACTAGAGCAAAAAATTTCACAATTTGTTCCCCGGTCTGGGAAGATCCTACATGCCGCGCAGCGGCTGGGCCCGTGAGCCATGGCTGCTGACCCTGTGCGTCCAGAGCCTGTGCTCCACAATGGGAAAGGCCACAACAGTGAGAGGCCCGCGTACTGAAAAAAAAAAAAAAAAAAAAAGC
>NC_041216.1:20734640-20759273 GCF_002837175.3 Physeter macrocephalus
AGATATGGGAACATATGTATATGTATAACTGATTCACTTTGTTTTAAAGCAGAAACTAACACACCATTGTAAAGCAATTATACTCCAATAAAGATGTTAAAAAAAAAAAAGAACTTGCTATTATCTTGTAAAGTCAAACATTAGCCCACCCCAAACCCAGCAATTCCACTCTTGGAGAATCTTTTTTTTTTTTTTTTTTTTTTTTGCGGTATGCGGGCCCCTCCATGTTGTGGCCTCTCCCGTCGTGGAGCACAGGCTCCGGACGCGCAGGCTCAGCGGCCATGGCTCACGGGCCCAGCCGCTCCGCGGCATGTGGGATCTTCCCGGACCGGGGCACGAGCCCGTGTCCCCAGCATCGGCAGGCGGACTCTCAACCACTGCACCACCAGGGAAGCCCTTGGAGAATCTTTTGCACATGTACACCAGGAGACACGTTCAAGGATGTTCAGAGCAGCCCTTTCTGTGACAGTGAATGACCCACAGACAGTGAAATCCTCACAGACAGAAGGGCTAATAAATTGGAGCAGATTCAAACCATAGTGGAAACAACTTAGAGAGGCAGCCCTCACTCCATAATGTCACAAGACATGGATTTTATGATTACACTTTTCATTTTTATTTTTGTAATAAAGTTCTTTGTCTCCGTATCAAAAGCTGTAGGTATTCCTTATAGAGAATTAGGAAAATACGGGAAAAGTACGTGGTAGGCAGGCTTCTGAGATGTCTCCAATAATCCCCACCCCTGGTGTTCATGCGCTTGTGTAACTCCCTCCCCTTGAGTGTAGGAAGTCTCCCCAGAGACTTCCTTTCAACCAACGGAAAATGGCAAAAGTGATGGGCTGTTACAAGAGACCTCTTCCCCCGCCTCTTTTTCTTTCTCTCTCCTCTCTCTCTCTCACCTTCACTCACCTTGATGAAGCCAGCTGCCATGCTGTGAGCTATGGAGAGGCCCACAGGGCAGGGAACTGGGGGAGGCTTCCTGCCAGCCACGTGAAGGGAACTGAGGCCCTCAGTCCACAAGCCCACGAGGAGCGCAATCCTGCAAGAGCCACATGACTGAGCTTGGACACAGGGCTTCCCTGGTCAAGCCTCAACATGACTTTAGCCCCGCTGACACCTTGATTGCAGCCTTTGAGCCCCCAGGGCAGAGGGCCCAACTAAGCCATACCGGATCCTGACCCACAGAAACTGTGAGATCATTAAGGCTATTGTTTTGAGCCAGCACGTTTTGGGGCAATTTGTTACATGGTGATAGATTACTAATACAGGATCAGTCCTTGACAAAGACACCATTCCACTTCTGCTAAACTCTAACAGCAGGTGTCCCTGTGTGTCCCCTGGTGCAGGCACTGGCTTTCCTACCTGCCCCCAACTGCTCCCAGCACAATAGTGGCCGGGGAGCAGGATGGCTGGGTTGTCGTCCCTGGGAGGCACTTACTGTCTGAGTCGGGGAGACAGCCAGGGTCAATGTGGACGAAGTACACAAACTATGCCTGCCACCACATCGAATAGCCCAGGGGCCAGTCTGTCTACACCAGCTGGCTACGTACGGCACATGCCTGTGGATGTGGTGTCTGCAGCCGGCTGGGGCTCTTTGTGATCAGACACTTGCCTGCAGACTAGCGGGGATGCAGGGGCTCAGCTGCCCATGGGAAACCTCTCCCAGGCCAGCCCGGGAACAGCAGGCAGCCTCAAAGGGCTGGAGAGTGGCGATGGGCTTGGGCCACTTCTGACAGGTTGTGTGACCTTGGCCTAGGCACTGACCCTCTCTGGTCTCAGTTTCTTCCTCTGCAAAATGGGAATAATGTTTACTACGATGATGCTTTCTATGATGTTGTGCAGATTGAAGGGCCCAAGTGTGGTGCTCGCCCCTCTTCAGTAGCTAGGTAATAATATCAGAAATGAAGGGACATGATGGTAACAGTAATAATAAGGAATGCGTGGCCCTTGCTGGAGGAGAGTTCACGTCCAAGGGATGGTACAGCAGAACCAGTGCCCCTCTGCTCAAGTGCCTCAGTTGACCCTACACCTCCCTGGCCAAACCAAAACTTAAGAAAGGCCCTGGTTTCTCTGCCAAAGCCTGGAGGCTCTTTCTCTGCTCCATGCGCAGCTGTTTGCCTTTATGCTCACAAAGCCGAGGTGGGAAGCCAGGCGTCCCCAGCTGCCCAGGTGCTGTGGCAGGAGGATGGGGATGGAAGAGGGACACGCCATGTGTTTGTTACAACAGGAGAACGAACAAGTGGCTCAAAGAACAATGGGGAGACAGAGACTTGGAGACGGAGACAGTGGGGGACAAAGCGGGATGCAGGACCTGCCCGCGGGGCGGTTCCCCTAGGCTCGCTCTGCCTGGCATTGCTTCCTCTCCAGAACCAAGAGAAGGGCGTGGACAGATGGGTCTGCCACCTGCTGGGGCTCTACAGCCATCCTCTCTGCCAGATGGGAAACCGAGGCTCAGAGAGGTGAGGCCCTGCTGGGAAGTGACACCACTGGACTTTGATTCAGGATGCGTGTTCTTTCCTTTGGCTGTTTTCCAGACCCTCTCAGGTCCTAAACAAGGGACTTTCATAAATACACAAGGGTTTTTACTGTGTTGGGGGCTGGGGGACGCGTGTGTGCTATTATAAGATGACCCAGAGCTGAATCTTCTAGTAACTTCCAATAGCCTCCATAGAGGCAGCACCAAGAACTTGGGCCCCAGGCAAATGACATCATTCCTTCAGCTCCTGCATCTAACATTTCCTTACAACGACCACCAGATGGGCAGCAGCGTCTGCAACACTCTCACGTTCAACAACACATGCAATCCTTACGGAAAAGGGGGACCACTCTGCCAGACTCTTGGCATGCATTGTATAATTTAATCCTCACTGCAACTCAGCAAGGTGGGTGTTAATTTCCCCATTTTACAGATGAGTAAACTGAGGCTCAGAGACACTAACAATCTTGCCCTGCTCTCCACTGTCACACTGAGTGGTTTCCTGTTGAGAAGGAGGCGCCAGAGGAAAAGGAGCACCCCAGTGATTGCAGCTCCAGAATGCCCACGGTCCTCCGTGGTTGCCACCTCCTGGACCCCCCACCCCCACCCCTTCTGGATCTCTCAAGCCTTCTGGAAGCTCTGGAAGCTCTACCAGCCAGGCAGCAGTGCCTAGCAAGGCCAGACCCACAGCATTGGGAGGCAGCGTGTGCTGGGGAAGCAGGGGGAGTCCTGGGTTCAAATCTCCTGGCTTTGACACCTTTAATTTGGGTGACCTTGGGTAGGTGTTTTCACCTCTTGAGGCCTCAGTTTACCCCTCTCTAAAATGGGCATGCCGATAGTGTTTATCTTGCAGAATTTCTGTGAGGGTTAGAAACCAGGAACAAAAAGGCCTGGCACGTGGTAGCCGGAGTCATGATCCCTCCCTGACTCCAGCTGCAAGCATCACAGAAAGCCCTCGACAGGTTTCAATATTCATCTCAGGTCAGTGGAATTTTGTTTGAATATAATCAGTGTATTTCCCATTGCAGACAAAGTACTTTCCAAACTCAGAATGAAAATCATAAGCAGAATGAAGCAGAATGAAACTCAGAATGAGTTTCCAAACTCAGAATGAAACTCAGAATGAAAATCATAAGCAGAGCTTGTCAGAGCAGCTCTGGAAAGGCACCTGTGGTCTGAACAGGCCTGTGGTCTGTTCCTCTACAACCTTGTCTTTCTGACCCCTGGGACCTCTGAGCCCAGCTGCAGGGACACAGCTTGAGCAAAGGTACGGAAGCTTGTGCTGGGAGGGGGTCAAGGAAGCAGTGCTGGTGAGGGGGGTTGCCAAGCCCATCTGTGTTTTTGAAAGGGAATTCAGGCCGAGTGAGGGTGGTGGCTGTATAGGACATGGGTGCTGGCAGGGAGCTGCTGTGAAGGGCAGGCAAGAAGTGACAGGAAGGGCTGGTCCAGGGATGGAGCGGGAGAGAGGAGGGTCCCAGAGCCAGGCTGCCTGGGTTCCAATCCTGGCTCCCTTACTAACTAGCTGTGTGGCTTCAGTGGGTTACTCAACTTCTCAGAGCCTCAGCTTTCCCTTCTGCAAAATGGGAATTACAGCACTGCCTACCTCATAAGGGGGTTGAATGAGTTGTGTGTACCAAGTGTGATGTGAATATCAGCCATTACTGTGTGAGACATCACACATCACAAGGGCGCTTGAATACAGGGCTCAATGCCTCACTAATGGAAGGGCTCTCTCCTGGGAGTCGGGTGGCCTCAGATGACCGTCAGCCTCTTCTTCCTCTACTCCTTACCCTCTCAGTCTCTGCTGTTCTCCTACTGCTGGCTGGGGGCTGGAAGCGAGTGACACTTCCAAGGAAATGTGCCAGACACTCCCGTGGGCACCATTCTAGGACCACATCTGTGGAGCATCAGATGGAGGAAGCCAGGGGCTGCCACTACTATTTCTGACAACAGCAATGACCCCAGCCATGCCCACCAAGAGTGTTCCTAGACCATCTTGTTTAGCCAGAGCCTGGCACAGAGCTTGGACATAATAGGTATTCAATTGGTATTTGTTGAATGAATTAATTAATGGATGAATGAATGAACAAATACTAGGGGTAGGCCCAGCACTGTGCTAAGTAGTTAACAAACATTTTTTTTTTTTTTTTTTTTTGCTGTATGTGGGCCTCTCACTGTTGTGGCCTCTCCCGTTGCGGAGCACAGGCTCTGGACACGCAGGCTCAGCGGCCATGGCTCACGGGCCCAGCCGCTCCGCGGCATGTGGGATCTTCCCAGACCGGGGCACGAACCCATGTCCCCTGCATCGGCAGGCAGACTCTCAACCACTGCGCCACCGGGGAAGCCCACTGAACAAATATTTTTATGGTTTTCACATTTAATCCCTACAAGCACCCTACGAAGTGGGTATAATCCCCATTTCACAGATGAGGAAACTGAGGCTCAGTTGCCAAAGGCAGCCCAGCTAGCCAATAGCAGGGCCTGGTCTCATCCTCGGCCTCTCCATGCCACAGCCTGTCTCATCACACCCACGCTATTACCCACCCACAGAGGGAGGCTTGGCTGAGAGGTGTAGGGTAACAAACTGCAGGGGGATCCAGGTCTGGGCTAGGAAGTCCAGGGTCCAGCCTTGCTTCCAGGGCACACTTGCTGTGTGACCTTAGGTAAGTCACAGACCCTCTCTGAGCTCCCATTGCCTCAATGGTGAAAGGATATGGTCCTGTTTGCCCTATAATAATTCATTTGTGATGAGGCCCTGGGGAAAACCCACTTGTTCATGGCAATGAACTCACTGCCTTGAGTCCACGCACATCCCAGGGCCACTCAGGTCTTAGTTCTCTAGCTTTTCCCCTGCCGGTGGCTGCAGAGGCTGGAGCTTGAGGCAAACACACATCTTGTGTCAGCAGAACCTGCTCATCCAGCATCACCAGACCTACCCTCCAACCCCAGAATGTCCCCTGCTCACCCATAGACATCCAGCTGAGTCTCGGTGCCCAGCACACACACGGCATAGGTGGGCTGCTCTGGGGCCACATGGATCACTGTACCCTGGGCCATCATCTGGCCAGCTCGTCCCTCCGGCTGTAGAAAGCCCCAGGGTTGGTTCGTTCACAGCGCCCAGTGCCCAGCGGAGGCCATGAGTCAGCACCTGTGGTTTGTGGCCCAGTCCCTCCCCACTCAGGTCCCCCGCATGTCTTCTTAGCCCCTCCTCTGCCCTGGAGCTTCCCCCTCAGACTGGGACCCTGTTTGGTGTTGATGCCAGAATCAGTGGCAGCCTGGATCGTTAGTTTCCTGGGAAGAGCCAAAGGATCAGGAAGCCTGGGGGTAGGCGTGCGATTCTGAGGCCTCATGCCCACTGCCCCATCCCTGCCTGGGCCATGCACCCCCGGATTCATCCAACCTTGCTTCACTGCACCGAACAGGGCATCAGAGGGGAGAAGGCAAGAGAAGGGGGAGGCGGGGAGATTTTATGCACAAGGTCACAGACCGGGCTACACATTCAAAGACTGACCTGGCTTGGGCCAGGTCTCCCCAGGCTGGGTCACCCACGTGACATCCCACCCTTCTGTATTTTCTGTGTGCCGGGCACCTTTCTCTGGCCGTCTTGTGGAATAACTCACTAAGGCAAGCCTGTGAGGTAGGTACTATTATAATTCCCTCAGTTCATTCTCTCAGCATCTCTCTGAGGTCAGTACAATTATTATCCCCAATTTCCAGAAGAAGAAACTGAGGCACAGAGAGGTTACACAGCTAGAAAGTGGTAGAGCCAGGATTTGAACCAAAGGCATCCTGCTCTTGGGGGTAGGAGATTTATCAGTTGCCCGTCCACGTGACACGAGCTTTTCAGACTTTAACACATCTACTTCTTACGGCAGTACAAGGTCTGTATGGGCTTGCTATTACTACCCATTTTACAGAAGGGAAAACAGAGGCACAGAGAAGAAAGGTGATGGGCCCAAGGCACCATAGCTAGTATGTGGCAGAGCTTGAAGCCAGAGTTCCCTGCACACATGGGAACACTCACTCAGCCACAGAGCCGTGGGTGTGGGCCCCTGATGCTAGGCTCTGCCTGCTAGTCGGGTGATGGGTGAGGGGGTGGAGGGACAAGTCCCAGAGGGAACACCCAGAGGAGGCGTGCACAGGGATCTGGAGTGAACAGAGTGTGTCTTGGGGGTTGGAGATTGCGTGTGTGTTTTTTGTTTTCTCCGGCTTTGAAACAAGGCATTTGCCTCGTTAATTAAGAGCTGGGCTGTGGGATTAGACAGGCCTGAGTTCCAATCCTGCTTCATACCAACGTCCCCATGTCCCCATGAAGTGGGTCCTATCACAATGCCCACATTATAGTGAGGCCACCGAGGCTTCAAAACATGAACCGGGGATGGGGAGACACAATTCAGTCCACAGCACTGCTGGACGTGAAGGCTGTTTACAGATTTTCTGTATCATAAACCACTCTGTGATGCATTCATTGTGCCTGTGTCTGTGGTTATTGGCAGGGACTTTGTGGATTTATCTTTGTCTCTCTTTATTCTCTTGCAGAGCATTTGGTTCTTTTCCTGAAATTTGCCACAGCTTGTCATTGTGTGTGTGTGTGTGTGTGTGTGTGTGTGTGTGTTTAAATGTCTGTGCCCCAACTAGGCGTGAGAGCAGGGCCTTTGTCAGTTTCAGCTGCACCCTCAGTGCCTAGAACAGCTCCTGACTTGTAGTAGGTGCTCACTAAACCCTTGTGGCTGAAGACCATCGTGTTCTCCAGCACCCAGCACCCAGCCCAGCACTTGACCCATGGTGGGACCCCTGAGGGCAGTTTCCTGTGAGGATCCCTGAGAACCTGGCCTGGCCCTGGCCTGGCCGTTACCCTCACAGAAGACATTACCCTTTCAGAGCCTGAAGGGGGCTTTGGGGTTTGGGAAGCAAACCCTTTTGCACATGAGGGCATCTGGCTCAGAATCCAGGCCAGAAACCCCAGAGGAAGGGGCCCTCTCTTTCTGCTGAAAGGCAGAAACACCAGCCCAGCTGCTCACCAGGAGGAAGCCAGGTTGTGCTGAGAGTTGCCTGATGCCCTCTGGGCGTTTGGGGCCAGGTCACTGGGCACCTGAACTGATTGATGCCCCAGTGACCAGCCTGTCTATCCTCCTCCAGGTGATTGTGATGACATCATTCTGGGCAAAGGAACTGGCATCAGGGATCGTTCCCAGAGGCTGCAGGACTGAGTATGCTGCAAAGCTGTGCTTGGAGGAGATGGCCGGGCCATTCCTTCAGTGTTCTTCATTCATAGATACAGCTCAGATTCATTTATTTAGCTCTTCACCCAACAAATATTCATCCAGTGCCTCTCAAGTCCCTGGCGCTCTCTTAGAGGCTAATTAGGCTTTGTCTAAAACAGATTTACAAGGACTAAGGTGATAACAGAGACTCCCATCTATTAGACATCCACCACGTGCCACACTTGCCACCAGGTCCTTGGACTGTATTCTTTCTTTCTTTCTTTTTAAATATTTATTTACTTATTTATTTGGTTGCACCAGGTCTTTTTTTTTAAAACAGTTTTTATTGCATACATTTGTATACTATTTTTAAAAATAAATTTATTTATTTATGGCTGCGTTGGGTCTTCGTGGCTGTGCGCGGGCTTTCTCTAGTTGCAGTGAGCGGGGGCTACTCTTCATTGCGGTGCGCAGGCTTCTCATTGTGGCGGCTTCTCTTATTGTGGAGCATGGGCTCTAGGCACGCAGGCTTCAGTAGCTGTGGCACACAGGCTCAGTAGTTGTGGCGCACGGGCTTAGTTGCTTCGCGACATGTGGGATCTTCCTGGACCAGGGGTTGAACCTGTGTCCCCTGCATTGGCAGGCAGATTCTTAACCACTGCGCCACCAGGGAAGTGCCTGCACCAGGACTTAGTTGTGGCATGTGAACTTTTAATTGTGGCATGCATGTGGGATCTAGTTCCCTGATCAGGGATCAAACCCAGGGCCCCTGCATTGGGAGCATGGAGTCTTAACCACTGCACCACCAGGAAGTCCCTGGGGTGTATTACTTCTAATTCTCACCATAAACCAGTAGGCAGGACTTATAGTCTCATTTCTGCAGAGGCATGAAGCACCGTGCTCAGGGCAACATGGCTTCTAAGTGGGTTTCAAACCCAGCTTTGTCTAACTTGCTCTGCTTTGGTCCTTACCTGTGCCAGGCTGCTGACATGCATCATCTCTAATCCTCGCAGCAAAATTTGTCTGAATTATACTCTCCCCATTTTCCAGATGAGGAAACTGAGTCTTGCAGGGGTTAGGTAACTTGCCCACGGTTGCACAGACAGGAAGTGGTGACATTTGGATTGAACTTTACCCCTTGTCCCACTCCATGCGATGTGCAGCTGCCTCCTGGTCGGGTCCCTTGGCCAATGAGCTCTGAAGTCCCTTTGAGCACAAAGAACCCCAGCCTCTCCATAACTTCAAGTAGAAAATTGGGAGTGTATCTAGATCACCCAGACTGGCCAAAATTGGCAAGTCTCCCCTTCTTACTAAGGTGTTCATCTAAGAGCCCTGTGTCTGCACTTTCTTCCTCTTTCTGCTCCCACAGCCCTGCCCCGCCCCCAGCACCTCTCCCTGCCCTCCTTCACATAACCCATCCAGGCTCTGGAAGGATTTGGGCATACAAGAGCAACATCTGACTCTAAGATGTGCCAGGCCCTGCCCTGCACTGTTTTTATTGCACCCACTCATGTGAACCCCACAAAAACGTGAGAAAGGGAAGACCGGTTAGTCATTGACAGATGAGCATTACTTCAGGGGCAGAGACGGGAGGCGGACTACAGTTCTGTCTGCATTGAAAGCCTGTGACCTTCCACTATGTCATCTTTGAGAAGGGGAAGGGGACCTAGCAAGAGGAAGTTCAATGCCCCTGCATTCCTTTTCTGGAGCTGGCTCCTACCCTATCTTTGACCCCAGGTGCCCACTTTCCTTTTCTAGCATCCAGGGTTTCTCCTGGGGACAATGACCATGAGAATGTCAGCACCACAAAAGCAGGAACATTCCTTTGTTCATTGTTATACTCTTAGTGCTTAGAATAGTGTCTGGCTCAGAGTAGGTGTACAAGAAATATTGTATTTTATTAAATAGAAAACACCATTTATTTTAAGATACATCCTTGCTCCATCACAATTTGTTGAAAAGACTATCCTTCCTCCATTGAATTGCTTTTGCAATTTTGTCAAAGAATCAGTTGGCCATACTTGTGTGGGTTGTTTCTGTGTCCTCTATTTCATTTACTTGATCTATGTGTCTATCCACCAACCAAACACAGTTTTGACTACTAAAGATGTATCTTGAAATTGGGTAGACTAATTGCTCTCACTTTATTCTTCTTTTTCAAAAATGGTTTAGCTATTATAGTTCCTTCATAATTTCATATAGTTTTAGAGTAATCTTACCTATATCTACAAAAAAATCTTTCTGGGATTCTGATAGTAATTGCATTAAATTTCTATATCGGTTTGGGGAGATTGACATTTTGCTATGCTGCGTTTTCCAATCCATGAACATGGTATGGCTCTCCATTTATTTAGATCTTCTTTCATCAGCCTTTTGTAGATTTTAGCATACAAGTCTTGTACATTTACACCTAAGTATTTCATTTTCGGGGAACGATTGTAAATGGTATTGTAGTCTTAATTTTGTCCACCTGTTCATTGCTAGTATATCAAAATTCAATTGATTTTTAGGTATTAATCTTGTATCCCATGACTTTGCTAAACTCATTTATTAGTTCTAAGAGTTTTTCAGTAGATTCCTTGGGATTTTCTATGTAAATAATCATGTCTTCTGCAAATAGAGGCAGTTTTATTTCTTCCTTCCTCATTTGTATGTCTTTTATTTCTTTTCTTGGTTTATCACACTTGCTAGAACTTTCAGTACTAAGTTAATAGTGGCAAGAATGGTCATCTTGTTTCATTATCAGTCTTGTGAGGAAAGTGTTCAGTCTTTCACCATTAGGTATGTTGTTAACTGTAGACTTTTTGTATATGCCCTTTATCAGGTGAGGAAGTTCCTCTCTATTCCAAATCTGCAAAGAGTTTTAATCATGAATGACTATTGGATTTTTCAAATGCTTTTTCTTCATCCATTGATATGATGTTTCTTCTTTAGCCTATTAAAATGCTGGGTTACACTATTTTTTGTCGAACAGAACACCAGACACCAAAAACCAATGCTGGGGGAAGACTCCAACTACTTGGAGGATAGCAAGATCATCACAATGCCAGGCACCAGGAAGAGAAGTCCAAACACTTCTGCCCACTGCACCTTGGTATCAAAGTTGCCATGGAAACACAACCCAGTCAAGCACTGGATGGAAATGCTTTTACTCACATAGAGAAGAGAGAGCAGGATCAGCTGCAATAGTGTTCATGAGTCCCTCATGGTTAGCAGGTGCCCCCGGCAACCATGGCAGGGCAACTGGCCTGAGTGCACCCCTCTTGTGCCTCAGGAGAAGAACACCTCCCCCTCCCTCAAGGAGTCTGAAATACTGAAAGCTGAGGGTGTGCCTCAGAGCCGTAGGGTACATGTTTTAACAGAATGCTCATTGAGCCTAAAATAGGGAAAACATTCCTGAGCAAGGTGACAAGCCTGGCACAGGCTGTGTGGGCTCATTATCTCTTAGTAAGGAAGTATTCCAGGCCCAGGGCCTATTCTTATGTGGTCTAGGGGGAGCCTAAAGACTGTGCACATGAGACCTCCTGTACCAACAGTCTCGAAAGTTATAACAGCTTTGCATCCTTGAAGTAAACCTCACTTGGTCATAATATGTAATTCTTTTTATATATTGCTGAATTCTATTTGTTAATATTTTGTTAAGAATGTATGTCTATATTTATAAGTGATATTGGTCTGTAGTTTGGGATTCTTTTGTATTGTTTTTTGTCTGGTTTTGGTATCAGGGTAATACTTGCCTCTTTAAATGAGTTGGGAAATATTCCCACCTCTTCTATTTTTCTGGAAGAGACTAGGTAGAATTGGTGTTAATTCATCTTTAAATGTTTAGTAGAATTCTCCAGCAAACCATTTGGGCCATGATGTTTCTTTTTGGGAATTTTTAAAATTATGAATTCAATTTCCTTAATAGGTGTAGGGATATTCAAATTTTCTGTTTCATATTGGGTAAGCTGTATTCATTTGTGCTTTTCAAGAAATTTGTCCATTTTGTCTAAGTTGTCAAATGTATGTGTGTAGAATGGTTTGTAGTATCCTCTTATCATACTTTGGTTGTCTTCAGGGCCTGTATCGATATCTCTATTACATTCCTGATATTGGTAATTTGTGTCTTTTCTCTTTCTTAATTTGTCAATTCTTGCTAGATGTTCGACAATTTTATTGATCTTTTCAAATAACCAGATTTTTTCATTGATTTTCTCTATTACTTTTGTTTTCAATTTCATTAATTTCTGTTTTTATCTTATTTCCTTCCTTCTGCTTGTTTGAGTGTCTTTTGCTATTCTTCATCTAGTTACTCGAGAAGGGAGCTTAGAGTATTGACTTGAGATTTACCCTCTTTTCTAGTGTAAGTGTTTAGTACTATAGATTTCCCTCTCAACTCTGCTGAGTATCACCTATTTTGATATGTTGTCTTTTAATTTTCACTCAGCTCAATGTATTTTTAAATTTCCCTTGAGATTTTCTCCTTGACCCATTGATTGTTTGGAAGTTCACTGTTTAGTTTCCAAGTGGAGTTTCCTGTTATTTCTCTGTTATTGCTTTCTAGTTTGATTCCACTGTGTCAGAGAACACACTCTGTATGATTTCAATTCTTTTAAATGTGTTGAGGTTGCTTTATGACCCAGGATATGATCTATTTGGTGTAAGTTCTTTAGGTACTTGGAAAGAATGTTTATTCTGAAGTTCTTGGGTAGAGTGTTCTATGAATGTCACCTCAATTCTGTTAGTTATGGAGTTTTTTTAGGTCTTCTACATCCTTGACATCTACCTGTTCTCTCCATTGTTGAGAGAGAAGTGTTGAAGTCTCCAATTATTATTGTGAATTTGTCTGTTTTTCCTTTCATTTCTATCAGCTCTTCACACTTTTTGCAGCTCTTTTGTTTGGTGCATACACGTTTAGGATTGCTATGCCTTGTGGTGGACTGAAACTTTTAGCATTATCTTATGTCCCTCTCTGTCCCCTGTAAATTTTTGGCTCTGAAGTCTACATTATCTGATATTAATAAAGCTATTCCTGCTTTCTTTTGGTTAGTATTTGCATGGTATATCTTTCTCCATTCTTTCACTTTCAACCTAGTTATTTCTTTACGTTTGAAGTAAGTTTTTTGTAGACAGCGTACAGTTTTTAAATTAATTCTGCTAATCTCTGTCTTTTAATTGGTGCATTTAGACAATTTATATTTAATGTAATTATTGATATATTAGAGCTTAAATTTGTCATTTTATTATTTGTTTGTTTCTGTTTTCTTTTTCCTGCCTTCTTGAGGGTTACCTGAATATTTTTGAGGATTTCATTTTGATTTATCTACAGTACATTTAAGTATATCTCTTGTAGTGGAGGATGATGGCGGGAATTCTGACCTCAGCTGATACCATCCTGGCTGGAAGGCATAAGGATACCTTGTTATTACTCTCCATATGGCCTCCACTAGAACTGTGTGTGTGAATGGGTAACCTCATTGCCACTGTGTAGTCATGAAAGTCCTGACTCCCCCGCTGGCCTCCTGTAAAATGTAGAAACAGTTTTAATATCTCAAGAAAATATCAACCAGATGTGTCTTGGGGGCAGGGCCATGAGACATAAAATGATTCTCTCCTTGCCATAGAAGAACCACAGAGCCTATGGTTTTTAGTCACTGTGACAACAGGGGACTCCAAGTCCATGTCCTTTAGAGGGGTGACAGTTTATCCAGATTCAAGTTATACCTTCAAGGTAATTCTTTCATTTGCTTTGAGTCTGGAACCCTCTATGGGACTGAAGCTAAATTTTTTCAACTAATTGCTTTGCTGCCTGGTTGAATTCCAGGTTCTTTCATTCTCTTCCTTTCTGGTTTATAGTTATTTACATTACATCCAGTTGGATAATGCAGAGCTGAAGCACTTGTCTGGCACTGCCAGGGATTTGAACAGGGATTTGGACCCAGGCAGACTCAGTGCTCGAGCCTTTTTTCCTTCATCACTCGACAGTTTGATGTAAGGTGCATGCAGCAGACATGTGAGAGGGGCTTGCTTGGTGCTGGCAGCAATCAAGTATCTGGTCTGGATGGTGGAGAAGAAGGGCCCGGATCTGCTTCCCTCTTTGTGGGGAGGAGGCTTCCCCACCTTGGCAGGGATTCATTCAAAGGATCAATTCTTCTCATCTTTGGGGACAGCAACCAGGTCACTATTTGAGAGTTTAACATGGACACTCCCCCCACCCCCATAGTCAAGGTTCTTTCTGTAGCTGCTGGAAGAAACTCAGAATGCCTCCAGGGTTGGAGCTTTGTATCCTGCTGATGGATACCCCCAAGATACCCTACTGTATTTCACATGGCAGGATTACCGAGTTCCATAGTCTCCTTTTAAAAAGTTCATGGGACATTTCCCCCTTCTTACTACAAGTGGCTGATAATAACAAGTTTGGGGGGGAAAAGGCTAGTTGGAGGAAACATATAAAAATATTCCCTGATTCCATCAGTCACTTCTAGCAGATAATTTTATTTCCTTCCATTCTTCATATATAGAATTTTTAATTTCATATCTTATGGATCTTTTTCTGTTCTTATATAACTTTATTTATTTGTTTTTTAAAATTTCCAGTTCTTATACCAAAGGTAATATTTTTTAAATAAAAAGAGAAACTCCTCCTCACCCACACCCCCTCATTTCACTCCCCACTGGTAACCTCTGTTATCAATTAAGTGTAGATCCTTCTAGAATTTCTTCTAGAGCATTATAGATGATGAGATTATGCCAAACCTACTGTTGCACAACTTTTTTCACTTTATAGGTCTCAGACAACTTTCTATCTTGTACATATAAATCTGATTTTTTCCTTCTTTTCTCATACATTTAAAATTTAAAAGATGTATTCAAAGCAAACCCTGCCCAATTTAAACCATTTCCATAGGTAATGATTGCTACAACCGCTCCCACTTATCCATTTAACATTTTGCTGTTTCACAGGTCACTTCCTTTCGTAGCCAGATTCTTTCACCTAGCAAAAAGGTATTTATCATATTACCGTAAAGACCTTGAAAGTTTCATATAATCCATCAGATGGAGGTACCACAATTTTCCTACCCATTCCCAAATGCTTTTACATTTTGACCAAGCGTTATTCTCATTTTCTGTTATTATGAATTCCAAATAAACATTTGTCTCTGAATAGGGTTACTTCCTTGTTTATTTTCCTGGAGGTAGAATTCCTAATATGTGAAACTGCTCTCCAAAGGATTATATAAAATCGCATCTATATAAGCAATTCACGCAACTGTTCACTTCATCCTGGCCTTCCCAGCGACTTTTGTTTTTGTTTTCATTTCTGCTATTTTGATAGTGGTATTTTGTGTTTAGTTCTTAATGAGACTGAAAAATGTTCCAGATGTTTGCCATCCAATCTGCCACCCATGTTCTCGTTGTTTTAGAGCAATTTTGATCAGGAAGGATATTAGGAAGGGAAAGGACGAGAGCCAGGAGCCGGAGCCCTGCAGCCAATTCATCACGTCACAAATTCATCGCTTTGTTTTTTCTGGTTAGACTATGATTGCATCTCTCCAGCAGCAACTAGAAGTTTGAACCTGGAGCTACGTTAAAATAACACTGCCAGGGCTTCCCTGGTGGCGCAGTGGTTGAGAGTCCTCCTGCCGATGCAGGGGACACGGGTTCGTGCCCCGGTCCGGGAGGATCCCCCATGCCGCGGAGCAGCTGGGCCCGTGAGCCATGGCCGCTGAGCCTGCGCGTCCGGAGCCTGTGCTTCGCAACGGGAGAGGCCACAGCAGTGAGAGGCCCGCGTACCGAAAACAAAACAAAACAAAACAAAAAAACACTGCCGTACAAACTTTTTTAAAATATAAATTTATTTATTTTTATTTATGTATTCTTGACTGGGTCAAGGGTCTTCGTTGTTGCCCGTGGGTTTTCTCTAGTTGCGGCGAGCGGGGGCTACTCTTCGTTGTGGTGCGCGGGCTTCTCATTGCGGTGGCTTCTCTTGTTGTGGAGTGCGGGCTCTAGGCACGTGGGTTTCAGCAGTTGCAGCACGGGGGCTCAGTAGTTGTGGCACGAGGGCCCTAGAGTGCAGGTTCAGTAATTGTGGAGCACAGGCTTAGTTGCTCCGCGGCATGTGAGATCTTCCCTGACCAGGGATCTGAACCCGTGTCCCCCTGCATTGGCAGGCAGACTCCTAACCACTGCGCCACCAGGGAAGCCCTGCCATATAAACTTGAACCAAGCGCTGGTTTAAAATAACACTGACACCTCACGTTCTTCTCAGCCAGGCTTGGGTGCTGATCTTTTCTGGGTTTTGTTTGCTCAGTGGACTTACACCCAGCCGGGAAGCTGATAGGCAGGGCTGGAGAATGGTGTTGCCAAGGTCTAGGTAGCGCATGCCTGTTTGGTGGCTGCCTTCTCTAGCACTCTTCTTCCTGGCCGCTCCAGACCTCACTGTGTATCCCTCTCACTAAGGTGGGCTGCTCAGACATCTTCAGCTGCCACTCAAGGGCCCTGTGAGTATAATATTAACATGCCTCCTTGTCCTATAAAGTCCAGGGCTCAGAAGCCATAATGGAGGATGATGAGACCTGGGGCTGCCACTGTCCTCACATTTAGGGCTCTCGTCCTGTTTTTCACTGAGCAGGGCCTCCAGTGGCTGCATTGTACTACCTGTGCACCATCCTTTCATGCAATTACTAGGCATTCACTATGTGCCAAGTCCCCTTCCCAAGTCTTAAGGAATCCAGGGAAAAAGCCTCAATTTTTCTGGGATATCCTGCTTTCAAGTATGGTATCCCAATATACATCTTCTTAACTGCCTTTGTGCAGAGAATGTTCAAGTCCTGTGCTTCCAACCAATAACATCAACTAGCAGGTCCTGAGCTCCAGGCAGGCGCCAGGCGAAGTCCTTGACACACACCAACTCACGTGATCCTCATATCAACCCCAGGAGGAAGGGGTTATCACCCTCGTTGTGTAGGCAAATAAACTGAGGCTCAGAGAGGTTGAAGGACTTGAACAAGATCACACACTAGTGGTAAAAGAAATCAAGATGTAAACCCAGATCGAGCAATGGCAAAGCCTTAACCACAAGGCTTTACTGGCCAATTAGGAGGGAAAATAAAAGACCCCAGACACACTGGTCTGCTGACTTAGATTCATTCACAGACATCTGCTGAGCACACCTCTGTGCCTGGTGTTGTGCCAGTTATTAGGGACGCAGAAGATAGAAGGGTCCTTGCCTTCAAGGGACATGAAACAAAAGTCAAAGAAACAGAACCAATAGGAGAGTCTCTCTCTCTCTCAGAATGTACAAAAGTCAAAGAAACAGAACTAATAGGAGATTCTCTCTCTCAAATATATATGTATATATATATATATATATATGTATATATATATATATATATATATATATATATATATATACACTGTGGAGGCTGGTGAGCCCCAAATCTGCAGGGCAGGCAGGAGAGAACCCCAAGGAAGAGCTGATGTTGTGGGTTGAGTTTGAAGGCAGTCCACTAGAAGAATTCCCCCTTCTTTGGAGGATGTCAGTCTTTTTTCTCTTAAGGCCTTCAACTGATTAGATGAGGCCCACCCACATTATGGAGGGTGATCTGCTTTACTTGAAAGTCCACTGATTTAAATGTTAATCTCATCTAAAAATACCTGCACAGCAACATCTGGACTGAAGTTTGACCAGATATCTGGGTGTCATGGCCTAGCCAAGTTGACACATAAAATTAACCATCACAGAACACATAGTTTAGGACAGCTGTTCCTTTTTTCTCCTTGTCTTTTAAAACAACTTTGTTGAGCAGTAATTGACAAATATAATTGTATACATTTAAAGTGCACAACATGATGATGTGATATGCATATACATTGTAGAATGATTACCAAGATCAAGATAATTAACACATCCATCACCCGACACAGTTAACGTTTGTTAAATCTTGTGTGTGTGTATGTAGTAAGAATGCTTACAATTGACTCTCAGAAACTTTTAAGTATGCAATACTGTATTATTGACTATAGTCACCATGCTGTATATTAGATCCTCAGAACTTATTCTTCTTATAACTGAAAATTTGTACCTTTTGACCTAAATCATCCTATTTTCCGCTCCCCCAATCTCTGGCAACCACTATTCTATTTTCCATTTCTATACAATGGATTTTTTTTCTGTTTTTTAGATTCCACATGTATGTGATACCATACAGTATTTAAGACAGGTGTTCTCCTTTTTTTTTTTTTTTTTTTACTTTTTTAAACTTTTTATTTTGAAATAGAAGATTCACAGGAAGTTGCAAAGATAGTACAGAGAAGCCCCATTCATTTACCCTTAAACAAGTTTGCCCCAATAGTCACATCTTGATAGTCACAATATCAAAACCAGGAAATTGACATGAGCACAATGTGTGTGTATTTAACGTCATTTTATGACAGGTGTAGATTACTCTATCTATCACCACAATCAAGATACAGACTATTCCTTCACTGCAAAGATATCCCTCAGTGCTATCTCTTTATAGCCACACTCACCCACCTACCCCTCAACCCTTCCAAACCCCTGGCAACAACTATCTGTTCTCTATCATCATAATTTTGTCATTTTGAAAATAGGACAGGTGTTCTTAACGCATATGGGTCACTTACCCTTTTGAGCATTTAAAAGAAGCAATAGAGATGCCCTTAGCTTTCCTTCCCTTGCGGATGGGGAAAGTGAGGCTTGGGGAAGAGCTGTAACTGGCCTAGGGTCATGGTCAAGTTGGTGCAGAACCAAGATAGGAGTCTCTCTTCCTGACTCCCTGTGAGCGTTCTTCATCTTCTTGGGGCTTCTTAGTTTGGGTTACCCCAGGGGAGACTCTAAGACAAGGATCTGAGTGTAAGTCGTTTATTTGGGAGGCGCCGGATACACTGGGAGGGAGTGGGAAAGTGAGACAGGGAGGGAAGAATCAGTGCAGGCATATTAGTGAGCTGGTCACCACCTGTGGGCGACTGGAGCTTAACCCACCGGGGAGCCCTGGGAAGTGGTGTGGAGCTCAGGCTCCAGAGAGAGCCCTCCCAGGAGCAGCCGAGCCAGGGCATTAATACACCCAATCCCATCAGTCGTTGGTTAAGGGCTGCTCCTGGGGGGCGTTAGTTCCCTGCACTTTGATGGGCGGGCTCTGGTGGCCAGAGAAAACCTCAAGCGGAGTGCAGGTGCTGGCACCCGCGGGCTGGACCTCCATGAACTGAAGAGGGAGGGGGTAGGGGGGCACCGACAGCATCTGTTACAGGAGGTGGGCCGTGTCCTCAGCCCTTCAAGGAGCAGGGCACAGCTGGGGACACATTTCCCCTGAAAAATGCATATGGAATATTTTGCACAGTTTGATGGGTTCACAGACCCCTGGGGATTCTGCTTGACGATCTCCATCTCCAGTGACTCTTTCTTCCTCTCCCCCCACCCCCACTCCCCGCACCCGCCCCGACCCGGAGATGGTCAGGGCTTTACTGACACAGCTGCTCTCTACACACACACACACGCGCTCAGGGACTCTTCCGGGGAAAGGTGGCTCAGTGATGACATTGTAGTCTGGTCACCCGTCTGTGGACGCCCCCCTATTCCTCCTATTTAAGGAATAACAACAAAGTGACCACCGTGGAAACACCACCTGGGTTGAGGAATAGAATGTCTTCAGCACCTTTGAAACTGTTTGAGGACACCTCCCTCACTCCTTCCCCCCATTTGCAGAGCAAACAATGATGCAAACATTTGCCATCATCAGTCTGTTGCTATTCTTTATGGTTTTTACTTTATTGTTTAGTTTTGCCTGCTTTGGGTCTTTACGTAAATGGAAGCACACTTTATTCCTTTGTGACTTGCTTCCTTCCCTTAACGTGGTGTTTGTGAGATGCATCCATGTTGATGCGTGAGCCATAAATGGTTCATCTTCATTGCTCTCTAATATTCCACCATATGAATATACAACAATTGAATTATCCATCCTACTGGCGATAGGCATGGTTTCCAGTTTGGGGATAATTTGACAAATGCTGCTATGAATATTCACGTCTCTTCAGGTACCAGTGCAAGAGTTTCTCTAGGTATATACCTAGGGAGTCAAGTTTCTGGCGTAGGGTGTGGGCATTTTTAACTTGCTGGGTAGTAACCATTTTTCAAAGTGGTTTTACCAGTTTTATCCCCATCAGCAATTTATATACGAGGGTTCTGTTGTTCCATATCCTCACTAACAGTTTTACTTTGTGTATTTATGTATTTTTGCCCATCTGGTGAGCATGTAATATTATACCACTATGGTTTTCCTTCATATTTTCCTGATTACTAATGAGGGTGAATACCTTTTTCATCTGTTTATTGGAAATATGTGTTTTTTGTTTTGTGAAGGGCCTCTTAAATAATAGGATAGTTTTATAAATATAAATAATAGGCCTCTAACTAATAGGATAGTTTTATCCTATTTTTCTAGCAGTTTGTTTCCCTTTTTCTTTTTCTGTTTTTTATTGAATGGTAGGAGTGGTTTATACATCCTAGATACTGGTCCACAAAGAACAAAATGATAAAGGAAAGGAAGGATAAACTTAGTTACACTAAAGTGAAGAACTGCTATTGACTCAAAGACAAATTAAGAGAGTTAAAAGAAAAGCCACAACCTGGGAGAAAATATACCTGTAATACATGTAAGTGGTGACAGATCAGTACATAGGGTTTATAAACAACTTCTACCATGCAATAATAAAATGTCTGGCCCTCTGTTCTCTGTAAATGGTCTATCTCTGCATAAATTCTACATTGTTTGATTTACTATGACTTTATAGTAAGTCAACATCTGGTAGAGCAAGTTTTCACACCTTGTCATCTTCAGGAGTGACTTAGCTATTCTTGGCTCTTAATACTTCTATACACATTTTATAATCAGCTTATAAGTTCTACACACACATACACTGTAGCTATTCTAATTGGGTTTGCATTAATTTACAGATCTTGGGGAGAATTGGCATTTTTTTCAATATTAAGCTTTGAATTTATAAACATGGTAACTCTCTCCATGAATTTAGATCTTCTCTAATGTTTTTCAGGACAGTTGTATAGTATACTCCATAAAGGTTTTACACATCTTTTGTTAGATTTGCTCTTTGGTGTTTTATTTTGTTTTGCTTTTTTATTGCTATTATAAGTGATATATTTAAATTAAAAATTTTTTTCTATTTGCTGTTGGTATATAGAAATACAATTGATTTTTGTATTGGTTTTATAATGATAGCCTTGCTAAACCCTCTTATTGATTCTTGTAGCTTGTAGATTCTTTTGGATTTCTACATATATAATCATACTTTTCCGATCCTTAAAACTTTTATTTCTTTCTCTTGCCTTACCTACTACATGAACTTTCTTCGTTCAGTGCTGAATAAAAGTGATGATAGCGGACACTCTTGTCTTATTCTGATCCTAGAAGGAATAACGTTTCAATATTCCATCATTAAGTATAGTTTTTTTTTTGTTTGTGTTGTTTTTTTGCTGTACGCGGGCCTCTCACTGTCGTGGCCTCTCCCGTTGCGGAGCACAGGCTCCGGACGCGCAGGCTCAGCGGCCATGGCTCACGCGCCCAGCCACTCCGCGGCATGTGGGATCCTCCCGGACCGGGGCACGAACCCGTGTCCCCTGCATCGGCAGGCGGACTCTCAACCACTGCGCCACCAGGGAAGCCCTAAGTATAGTTTTTGATGTGGGTTTCTTGCTTGTCAAACTCTACCAGCACTAGAGTTACCTGGAGAGCTTATTGAAACAGACTACTCCCCCACCCCAAACCCCAGAGTTTCAGATTCAGTAGGTCTTGGTGAACCCTGAGGGTTTTCATTTTGGACAAGTTCCTTGGCAATGCTGATTCCCTTTGAGATCCACCGTGATAGATATTCTTTATCAGGTTAAAGAAGTTCCTTTCTATTCTTAGTTTTTTATTTTAAAATCATAAATGGAAGTTTTATCAACAGTTATTTTCTGATTTATGGAGAAAATTGTGTAATTTTTTTTCTTTGACCTGTTAATCTATTGAACTGATTTTCTAAGATGAAGCTTGCATTCCTGGGATCCATTTAATTTGACCTGGTATTGTATAATTTGATATTGTATCCTTTTTGAAAGCAGTTTGCTAAGTTTTACTTAGAATATTTTTGTTTCTGGATTCACTGCTGTGTCTATAGGTTTCCTTTCTCATGCTGTTCTTGTCATGCATAGTACTTAGCTCAGATTAAGCGCTAAAAAATGGAAGCCATTGTAGTTATTATTATGCCCTTATAATCGTACTTACCCTGCCAGGCTGCCATTGTCTGTTTGCCTCGCTTCTCTGCTGATCTGTGAGCTCCCTAAAGGCAGGGTCCACATCTGCTCATTCACTGCTATATCCCCAGAATCTGCCACTGAGCTGGACACATAATAAGGATAATTGTGCCCATATAAAGTAGACATGAGGATTACATAGCTAGATAATAAGGAACCAATAACTATAGTAAGGCACTAATCCTGCGGGGAGTGAGTGGGAATAGAAAGTAAAGAAATGAATTTTGGTTGGGTTCTTACTGCCTGCCAGGGGCTGGCCTAGTCCTCAAAGAACCCAAAAAGCAAGCAGTGCTCACATTTTACAGATGAGTAAGCAGAGGCCCTGCCCCAGGCAGTCTCTCATCAGGTTTGCTGCTACCAGGTCGTCGAGGACACTGACTCCTCCACATCCTTTTACAAAGGTCTGTGTGTGGCAGGAATCATTTGGCATGTTGCCTTCCTTCTAATAATGAGAATTAGATGCCTAACTCTGGTTCCCTTCTTGCATGGGCTGCTGGGAAGCTCAGATCCTAACTCTGAGCTTAACCACAGGTGCTAGTTCGATCCTCATGGTCATAGAGATGTTTGTCCTTTCCCATGGCCTTTATGTCCGAGATTTTTCCTGCTTTGATGTCTTTATGTTTCTCTACTTTTTAGTCACCCGCTTGTTGAATATTTCCTTATTATAAGTGGCCTGGAATCCCTTGAGCAATGTGTCAAGGAAATAAAAAATTAAAAATAGAGAATAAGGGCTTCCCTGGTGGCGCAGTGGTTGAGGGTCCGCCTGCCGATGCAGGGGACGCGGGTTCGTGCCCCGGTCCGGGAGGATCCCACATGCCGCGCGGAGCGGCTGGGCCCGTGAGCCACGGCCGCTGAGCCTGCGCGTCCGGAGCCTGTGCTCCGCAACGGGAGAGGCCACAGCGGTGAGAGGCCCGCGTACCGCAAAAAAAAAAAGAGAGAATAAGTAAGTATAATGACTGAGCTGTCCAGGAGCCTCCTGGGTCATGTGACTCACCTGAAAACTCCTTTCTGAATGATTCCCTGCCCAGCCCTGCTCAGGTGCCTGCTCGCCCGAGCCCTGGAAACTACCCAGGACAGCTATAATTTCTGCGATTAAGGTAATTAAGATGTTCCAATTGATATAATTAACACGGAGATACTGTTTCTCAAGATGCTGAGACTCATTTAAAGACCCAAGACAGGGCTTCCCTGGTGGCGCAGTGGTTGCGCGTCCGCCTGCCGATGCAGGGGAACCGGGTTCGCGTCCCGGTCTGGGAGGATCCCACGTGCCGTGGAGCGGCTGGGCCCGTGAGCCATGGCCGCTGGGCCTGTGCGTCCGGAGCCTGTGCTCTGCAATGGGAGAGGCCGCAGCAGAGGGAGGCCCGCGTACCACAAAAAAAAAAATAAATAAAAAATAAATAAATAAATAAATAAAGACCCAAGACAGGTTCAAAAAGGAAACTATGGAGCTAATTTTACTGCTGGCCCTAAACCCTTCAAAGACAGCTCTGCTTCAGGGACTTATCAACTGTGCTTCGTTTGCATCCACTGGTTCATGACACACACATCAGATGAGCACCCACGCCAACAAGGCTCACCCTCGGCTTTCCAAGCACGCGTTCCTTTCTAGCAACTCCAAGGGCGACTCCTGCTCCCTGACATCCTATCAGCAACCATCCCAAATCCTTGCTACCCAACCAGGAGACCCCGGACAGGTACCCAGAACTGATGGGACGGACTTGGGGGAAGAGAGTCCAGCCCCTCTCCCACCCTGAGCCTCACGAAAATCTGCCCAATGTTTGTTTCAGCTTCAGATCGTAAGGGAGTGGCCACTGGCACATCGCAGTGGGCAAATGGGAGACACCACTGCCCACCCGCAGTGGGCAGCAAGTGCTTACACTTGTGGTCTTAATGAAGGCTTTGCTGTCACCTGACTTCTTATGTGTCCGGCTTATCTTTTTTTTATTTTTTTGGCTGCGTGGGGTCTTAGTTGCCGCACTCGGGATCTTCACTGGGGCGTGCAGGATCTTTCGCTGCAGCACGCGGGCTTCTCTCTAGTTGTGGCACGTGGGTTTTCTCTCTCTGGTTGTGGTGCACAGGCTCCAGAGTGCGTGGGCTCTGTAGCATGCGGCACGCGTGCTCTCTCGCTGAGGAGTGCGATCTCAGAAGCTGCAGCGCGCGGACTTAGTCGCCCTGCGGCATGTGGGATCTTATTTCCCTGACCAGGGATCGAACCCGTGTCCCCTGCATTGGAAGGCGATTCTATACCGCTGGACCACCGGGGAAGTCCTTGTCCGGCTTATCTTAAAAAAATATTTATCATCAGAAAAAAGCAGGCAAGATTGTTGGCGGGAATGTAAATTGATACAGCCACTATGGAGAACAGTATGGACGTTTATTAAAAAACTAAAAATAGAACTGCCATATGACCCAGCAATCCCACTACAGGGCATATACCCTGAGAAAACCATAATTCAAAAAGACACATGTACCCCAATCTTCATTGCAGCACCATTTACAATAGCCAAGATGTGGAAACAATCCAAATGTCATCAATCGACTTATGAATGGATAAAGAAGATGTGGTACATACAATGGAATATTACTCAACCATGAAAAGGAACGAAATTGGATCATTTGTAGAGACGTGGATGGACCTAGAG
>NC_041216.1:20762883-20775086 GCF_002837175.3 Physeter macrocephalus
GGAGCGGCTGGGCCCGTGAGCCATGGCCGCTGGGCCTGTGCGTCCGGAGCCTGTGCTCTGCAATGGGAGAGGCCGCAGCAGAGGGAGGCCCGCGTACCACAAAAAAAAAAAAAAAAAAAAAATAGAGACCCAAGACAGGTTCAAAAAGGAAACTATGGAACTAATTTTACTGCTGGCCCTAAACCCTTCAAAGACAGCTCTGCTTCAGGGACTTATCAACTGTGCTTCGTTTGCATCCACTGGTTCATGACACACACATCAGATGAGCACCCACGCCAACAAGGCTCACCCTCGGCTTTCCAAGCACGCGTTCCTTTCTAGCAACTCCAAGGGCGACTCCTGCTCCCTGACATCCTATCAGCAACCATCCCAAATCCTTGCTACCCAACCAGGAGACCCCGGACAGGTACCCAGAACTGATGGGACGGACTTGGGGGAAGAGAGTCCAGCCCCTCTCCCACCCTGAGCCTCACGAAAATCTGCCCAATGTTTGTTTCAGCTTCAGATCGTAAGGGAGTGGCCACTGGCACATCGCAGTGGGCAAATGGGAGACACCACTGCCCACCCGCAGTGGGCAGCAAGTGCTTACACTTGTGGTCTTAATGAAGGCTTTGCTGTCACCTGACTTCTTATGTGTCCGGCTTATCTTTTTTTTATTTTTTTGGCTGCGTGGGGTCTTAGTTGCCGCACTCGGGATCTTCACTGGGGCGTGCAGGATCTTTCGCTGCAGCACGCGGGCTTCTCTCTAGTTGTGGCACGTGGGTTTTCTCTCTCTGGTTGTGGTGCACAGGCTCCAGAGTGCGTGGGCTCTGTAGCATGCGGCACGCGTGCTCTCTCGCTGAGGAGTGCGATCTCAGAAGCTGCAGCGCGCGGACTTAGTCGCCCTGCGGCATGTGGGATCTTATTTCCCTGACCAGGGATCGAACCCGTGTCCCCTGCATTGGAAGGCGATTCTATACCGCTGGACCACCGGGGAAGTCCTTGTCCGGCTTATCTTAAAAAAATATTTATCATCAGAAAAAAGCAGGCAAGATTGTTGGCGGGAATGTAAATTGATACAGCCACTATGGAGAACAGTATGGACGTTTATTAAAAAACTAAAAATAGAACTGCCATATGACCCAGCAATCCCACTACAGGGCATATACCCTGAGAAAACCATAATTCAAAAAGACACATGTACCCCAATCTTCATTGCAGCACCATTTACAATAGCCAAGATGTGGAAACAATCCAAATGTCATCAATCGACTTATGAATGGATAAAGAAGATGTGGTACATACAATGGAATATTACTCAACCATGAAAAGGAACGAAATTGGATCATTTGTAGAGACGTGGATGGACCTAGAGACTGTCATACAGAGTGAAGTAAGTCAGAAAGAGAAAAACAAATATCGTATCTTAATGCATATATGTGGAATCTAGAAAAATGGTAGAAATGAACCTATTTTCAGGGCAGGAATAGAGACGCAGACGTAGGGAATGGACATGTGGACATGGCGGGGGGAAGGAGAGGGTAGGACGAATTGGGAGATTAGCATCGACATATATACACTACCACGTGTAAAATACATAGCTAGTGGGAATCTGTTGTATAGCACAAGGAACTCAACTCAGTGCTCTGTGGTGATCTAGATGCGTGGGATGGCGGGGGAGGGGGCGGGAGGTCCAAGAGGGAAGGGATGTATGTGTACACATAGCTGATTCACTTCGTTGTACAGCAGAAACTAACAGAACACTGTAAAACAACTATACTCCAATAAAAAAAGAAAACTAAAATAAAAAGAAAAAAGCAGGCAAGAGACTCCTTAGGTGGCAGTGCAGAAAAAACGAGGCTTTGGAGCCAAACATACCTGTCTTTTTAGCTTACTCGGGTAAGTTACTTCAAGTTACTTTCTCCCTGTCACTTAGCTGCAGTTTGCTGAGTGCCAGGCCCTATGCCAGTCACCTACCCGGATCTGTCACACTGCTCACAACACCGCCCTGAGATGGGTACTGTCACTATCCCCATTCTACCAATGAGCAAAGTAAAGTTCAGAGAGGTTAAGTAATCAGCCCGAGGTCACACAGCTGGCAGTGGCAAAGCTAGGAAGCACACCCTGGCAGCCTGGCCCCGGAGCCCAGGCTCTGAAGTACGCTACAGTCACTGTCACTTATGGCCTGGGTACATAGTACGTGCTCAACAAATATCCACTGGATTAAATGAAAATACGTTTGAGAGTCCACTCCTGTTTCCTTACCATCTGCAGAGCTCTTCCTCATGAGCAATGACAGGGACAGTTTCGCAGGTAAACCTCAACCTACTTCTGTGTTGGCACACCAGTTGCTCCGCGGCCACAAATAGGGAAGCAGAAAAGACAGAGACATTTCCCAACACGCTTTCATCAGGCCCCAGGCCCTTCCTGAGGCCCTTTGTCAGCTTCCCTTGCAGAAACCCTTGACTCATTAATCTATCTCCAGGAAACCCTGCTTACAGTGGCTCTTGCTCAGCGAGAGAGACCCAGAACCACAACATGAATGCGCCTGGGATGGGGTGAGGGATCAGAGAGGAGCCTACGGGGTGGGCCTGTGCTGTCTGGCCACCACTGTGAGAAGAAGCCTGGCTCTGCATCCCTAAGGGTAGGACACGAAGTGAATAGAAATGAGACTTGAGCCAAAAACTGAAGGATGAGCCCTGGCAAGCTTCTCGCCATGAACGAGGTTTTTCTCCCGGCCCAGTCTCCTTCTCCTCTGGGTTTCGGGGTGGCTAGGGGTCAACAAGGAATTCCTTCCCCATCGTCTATAACGTGGACCCGACTCTGGAGGTGGCTGCCCAGCCAACGACCACATTTCCCAGAGTCCCCTGCATCCACACGTGGCCACTGAGTTCTCCCTGTTGGACTGTAAACGGAAGTGATCTGGGGCCCTTCCGGCCTGAGGTGGTTCAGATACTGGTGTGCTTTCTCCAGCCTCTCTCTTCTCTTTTCTGGGGGCTCAAGGTCAATGCCCAGAGTGAAGCCAGCAGAACCTCCATCAGCCTGGGTCCCTGAGGGACTGTATGGAACAGAAGTCCCCCACTCCACCCCAACATTCACACTTACCATTCAGACCTGAGCCACCTTAGACTGTTGGCCTGAGCAGGAAATAAACACATGCAGTGTCTGAGCCATTACACATTTTATAGTCTAGTTGTTAGCGCAGCTGGCCTCCCTGAATGCTCGCTTCCTCCCAAACTGCTCCTATCCCTTTTTCCTCCACAGCATCACCATTCTCCCAGTTAATAAAGCTAAACACCTTCTAGGAATGTATTCTAGAGAGACTCATGAATGTGTACACCAGGAAACATCTCCAAGAATGGTGAGAGCCGCACTGTTATAGCAAGTGTAGGAAGAACCCGAGACACTTTGACAGAAAGAGGTAGAAATAAATCTCATTCACAAAGTGGAATACTACACAGCACTGAAAAGGAATGGATCACGGTGACCGGCAACGTGAATGAATCTCACCAACACAGTGGTGAGTGAAAAAAGCAAGTCACAGAATAACACAACAAATACTGTTCTATGCATGTAAATTCTAAAAACAGGCAAAATGCAAGAGTAGGTCGTTCAGAGATACTGAGATAGGTGGTAAAATTATAGAGAGAAGCAAAGTCATGATAAACGCAAAATTCAGATTAGCGAGACCCCTGGGTGTGGGAGAGGGGTGGGAAGGCTCACCCACAGGACTGCGGAGGGGTTTGGAATGTTCTCTTTCTTAAGGAAATCAGTGCTGAGTACACAGGCTTTTCACTTCCTAATTATCCTTTAAATCATTCAGAAACATCATAAAAATTTTTTGTACCCTTGATCTACTTCATAAAAAATCAATAAGTAATAAGTCTGGAAACCTGGCAGCTGATCCCGCCTCTCCCCATTCCCACCTCCTGTCCGTCCGTCCGTCAGCAACCTGCTGCTTCCTGTTTTCACACAAATGGAGAGTTGAACGCGGTCACTTCTCTGGCTGAACTAACGTGCAGCCCTCTGACCTGTGTCTTTGCTCCCATCCCATTCCTTACCCCCAAATCTCACGCTAAGCTGTTCCACGTCTAGAGCAATCTTTAAAAAAACGTAGACCAAATCACATCACACCCTGCTTAGAGGGGTCCCCACTGCATCGGAGTGACAGCCAAGCTCATCACTGTGGCCTACCAGACCCCAGAGACGGGGACCTGCCTTCTCTTCTACCATCACTCACATCACTCTCCTCGTTCCCTACGCTCCCCGCTAGAGGCCTTTGGCCAGGTTTTAGGACATGTCAGGCCAGTCCCCACTCAGGGCTTTGGCATTGTCTCCTCTCTCCACCTGGCTCCTTCCCATCCTTCCAACCCAGTCTGAGATGCCACCTCCTCAGAAGGCCTCCCTGACCTCTTGTTGAAGGTAGATCCCCTGTGGCTCCCAGCCCCATGTCCCATTTCTTTCCTTCCTGATCCGAGTATCACTTGGTGCTGGGTCACTGTGGGCTCCATGGAGGAAAGGGCTTCCTGTGGGCTGTACTGTGACAAGGGCTATCTTGTCCCTTATTCTCTCTCCAGGACTTCGACCTGGACTTTGATTTCCAAGGGTTGCCGCGGTCTTTGGCCCAAAACACAGCTCATTTTTATTTTTTTATAAAAAGCTTTTATACATATACACACCAATATAATTAAAATAAGTAAATCACATGTGTAGCCAAAACTCACCCTACTTTTAAGCTTTTTTTTTTTTTTTTTTAAGCCATTGCCTGTCTGCTTGGCTTCTTCCTGCCCCCTGCCACACCCATGCTAACACCTGGGGTGGACCGGTCCATATTTTTTTCCATGATAGTATAATCGTCAATCGATATACACACACATACACACACGGGGGCGGGTGGGGGGGCGGCATGGCTCTGAGGTCACAGTGACCACGCTGACATCATAACGCACAAACTATCTTGTGTCTTGTCTTTCTTACTCAGTACTTTGTGGAAATTTCTCCAAGTCATTTGGGATACTTCCTACTCCTTCTTGTTAAATGACAGTGTAACAGTCCAAGGTGTGAAATATACCAGAATGTGTTCAAAGACACCCTCTTTGGCTTCCCTGGTGGCGCAGTGGTTGCGCGTCCGCCTGCCGATGCAGGGGAACCGGGTTCGCGCCCCGGTCTGGGAGGATCCCACATGCCGCGGAGCGGCTGGGCCCGTGAGCCATGGCCGCTGAGCCTGCGCGTCCGGAGCCTGTGCTCCGCAACGGGAGAGGCCGCAGCAGAGGGAGGCCCGCATACCACACACACAAAAAAAAAACAAAGACACCCTCTTGATAAACGTTCACTTTGTATCCAGGAGTTTTTGCCACGATGAAGAGGAAAGAGTTGGGGTTTCAACCCAAGCGTGCATCAGAACCATCTGGGAAGCTTTACGATATACAGTTCCCCAGGCCCAGGGATTTGGCCTTGGGAGGCCTGGCTGGAGGGGCTGGGGGCCCAGGAATCTGTATTTTTAATGACTCTTCCAGGAAATCTTGTGTGCACTCTGTTTAAGAACCTCTGGCCCAGCAAGAAAATTTGACTGTAGCAGGAACTGTCTGGTTGTTGAAGGTGCCACCACAGCCTGCGTGGCTGCCACAAAAGGGGAACCATGGCCCCCTGAAACTGCTGATTCCAGACTGGGGGAGGGGTACCAGGGCAGGGGCGGGGCAGAGATGCTTAAGAGGACAGTATGGCAGGGGTCGCTGATACTCCACGCTGGCCACAAGGCACAATCACGGGGCAGCTTTTTACAATATCCCAACATCCAGACAGGATCTCCAAGGCGGAGGAGGACTCTGCTAGGTTTTCATTTTTTTTGAGGTGTGGTTTTTGTTTTGTTTTGTTTTGTTTTTCGGCCACGCTTGTGGGATCTTAGTTCCCCGGGTAGAGATTGAACTCCGGGCCCTCGGCAGTGAAAGCGCGGAGCCCTAACCGCTGGATCGCCAGGGAATTCCCTTTTCTTTCTTTTTTTTTTCCTGCTAGTTTTTAAGAGCCTTCCAGGTGATTCTAATTTGAGAACCACTGGAGTGGCTGGTTGAGAACCCAGGTTACGGAGGTCACCTGTCCAGGCTCAGACCTGTCTCCCCCACTTCATAGCTCTGTGACCCGGGCAGTTTCCTTCATTTCTCTGTGCCTCAGTTTCCTTGTCTATATAGTGAGGCTAATAATTGCAACTACCTGTTAGCCTGTCATGAAGAGCAAATGAGATGATGCGTGTAAGGTGTCTCTGGTACACGCCCAGCACACGGCTTACACTCACTATCACTCCGCTGTAGGAGATGTGGATGACATTGGCCCTACAGGAAATGACAGTTCCATTGACTCGGTCCAGTCGCCCAGAATTCCTTTCCGGCCACCCTACCCTGGAGCCCCAGCAATCCCACCTGACACTCCCGCCCTCCGGGGCTGCCGGGGAAGGGGCAGGAGACCACAGGGTCGGGCAACCTCCTGCAGTTACTTATTCCTAATTCCGAATAAAGCATGAGTCAGGCGGGCCCAGTGCCGCCCAAGCTGTAAATCTCTACAAGAAAGACAGGCTCTCACTCCTCTCTGGGCAGGAGCCTCCTCCTGGGTCAACCTCATGCAACTGAGCCCAGCAGGATATGACCTGAGAGTTGCCAGGACAGCCTTCCCTTCCCTACCCGTCCCTTCCTCCCAAATCTGACTCTGGGTCTCAAAGGGTCTTTGTCCCCTATTTGAATGCAGAGATTAGGAGTATATATGCAGAGCCATCGCTTGGGGATGGTCCAGGGGGTGTTATAGAACAACAGTTATCTTTTATCAAGCACTTACTACGTGCCAGGCACTGTGTTACTAGGCACCTCACTTAAACCCCACTCAAGCTCTATGAGGCAGGCACAATTATCATGCCCATTTTACAGAGGAGGAAACTGAGACTCAGGGAGGTTAAGTGCACAGCTGAGAAGTGTCAGTTCAGCGTCGGGTCATCTGACTCCGAGGCACGTGGCCTTTTCACTGTGCCATATTGCTTTGCCCAGGAACTCTGTTGGGCGGGCAGAGTGTCTGGGCATGCTCTACCCTCTCCTGCCCACCCCTGAGTCAGACCCCGGAGAGGGGGAGCGGAGAGGGACAACATGCTTCAAGATGGGCGTAGTAGGGCTACAGGAAAACAGGCCTCCTCCTCATCGACTCCCTCCCCACCCCCACCCCGTCCAGGGCTTTTGGTCCTGCCTATGCTGACTGCGCTCCCCTACTTCCAGGCCTTTGCACAGCAGTTCCCAGCGCCCAGAAGCTTGCTCCCCTGCTCACCCGCAGCCAGCTCGGTGTCATCCTCCAGTCTCAGCTCAAATGTCAGCTCCGTTGAGAGGTGACAGTTATCCTGCTGAAGCAAGTCCCTATCCCCTTTCTTCCCTGGCCCTCACTTCCTCCACTTAATGGCACTTAGTTGTTTGTGTTTCTCTTCTTGCTGCCTCCCTAGATGTAAACTCCTGAGGTCAGAGATCTTTGCCTGGCAAACAGTAGATGCTCATTGAATATTGTTTTGAATGAGTGAGGAATTAACAGAGGGTGTTGAACGAACTTTTGCTGGGGCATAACAACAGCCCAGTCTAGCTGGCTTCAGGCTCTCTTAGGACCTCCATCCTGACCTTCCCAGGGTCAAGGCTAACCTCTGTGTTGAAGGAACCATAGTAAGGGGTGGGGGGCGGGGGTGGGAAAGGAGTCGCTCCAAAAAAACTCAGGCCTCATCCTGGTCTCCCTGGGGGTTTCCAGGCCTGAGAACCAGGCCCTGGAAGGGACCAAATAGTGCAACACAGGCAGCCTTCTGAGAAGACAGTGGCCAATGGAGGGGACCCTTGCTCCCAGGCTTGATGAGACAGCCCCCGGTGCTGTTAGGAGCCACCCAGCCTGCACCCACGGGGTCCCAGGTCTCAGCCCAGTGTCATCAAGGGTCCAAGACTGAGTGCCAGCCCTGGAGGGAGAGTTCATTGATGGCATCTTTCTCCTACTGACTCCGTGACACTTGTCAAGAGGCCAAGCTGGATTTTAGAGGTGGCTGGTGTGGTCCAGATCGTGGAGGCCAGAAAGCCCAGTCTGGGCCTAGTTGGACAGAATAATGGCCCCCCCAAATTGTCCACATCCTAACCCCCAGAACCTATGAATATGTTCCCTTACGTGGCAAAGGGGAAATCAAGGTTGTAGATGGAATTAAAGTTGTGAATCAGCTGACCCAGAGATGGCGGAGGATCCTGGCTTACCCAGGTGCGCCCAATGTAATCGCAATGGTCCTAATAAGCGGAAGAGGGGGCCAGAAGAGTCGGAGAAATATTTGAAGATATTACACTGCTGGCTTTGGAGAGGGAAGGAGGCACTGCAAGCCAAGGAATGCAGGCGGCCTCTAGAAGCTGGAAAATATAAGAGAACAGATTGTCTTCTAGAGCTGCCAGAAGAAACACAGCCTTTCAGACTCCTGAACCCCCAGAACTATAAGATAATAAATTTGCATTGTTTTAAGCCACTAAGTTTGTGGTCATTTGTTACAGCAGTAGAGGGAAAAAAAGACACTGGCTACAGCCTCTGCGGTGTGGACGGGTGAACGCGGTCTTCAGTGGTCCAGATGGGGACCCATTTTCCTTCCTCTGCATTGGGGTTAGGTTCCTGGGCTACCCATTTGTCTCACTCGCATCAGCCTGGACCACAGGAGGCAAACTTGAGGTGTGAGAAGTTTCCAGGACTTTCTGCTGGGTCCACCCAGAGGCCGCGGGCCAGCCTGAGAGCATCCGAGGGTGAGAAAAGCCTGCTTGGAAACTCATCCCAGTTCTTCCCGTTTTAGGCACTTGCCTTCTAGGGGCACTTGCCTTCTTGCCTTCTATGTACCCCAACCCAAACCCTTTCAAAAAATATGATTTCCTCAGCAACCTCATTTATCTCAGCTTCCCTTGGAGGTGAGCTTATTCTGTCAAAATCTGGTCACATGAGGGGCACTGGGAATCTGTTCCAGAGATTCTAAGTGAACCTTGGCTGGGAGGGGAAGCTGGGGAGGCTGTGGTATCTTCTCTGACCCCCCAGAAGTAACCCAGCCCTAGGGCCAGCTGGAGTTTCTCTGGGTTTTGCATCTCCGGAGAGAATACAGGGCTTGGAAGGGACAAGCAAAGAGAGCGATTTCCTGGGGCTCTAGAGCAAGCCCAGAGCCCGGGGCCTTTATGGGGAGCTCATGGCCTCCCCATGGGCAGGAAGGAGGATGTCGCTGAGGGCACATGGCAGGCCTCTCCATGCTCCACGTACACTCGCTTCCCTCACTGCCACACTCATGATGCAACCTTCTGGCCACAGCCCAGACCCTCACCCCGCCATGCTCACTTGGTCCTGGCAGCCTGACATTTGACCCCTGGGCTTGCATTTCTGCATCCGTATCATTGCAACTGTCCATGGTGGCCCTAACTCATCCTGTGGCCAAGATGGAGCAACCTCGCAGTCTTACCAAAATTTGGGCTTCTCAGCCTCATCTTCTTGGGGGCCAGGCAAGCAAATACCTCAGCCGCAAAAAACCTTCTCTGTTCTTGCTGTTGCGTTCTAAGCCCAAAGAAGGGCCCAAATTAGACTCAAACCATTTGGGTTTCTGTAGCTTTATTAGCCAGGGATGGAAACACAGCTGGACCCACACAACACACATGTAACTGCCACACATCTGGAGAAAACCACCCAACCCCTCCCCCCACTCCCCTGCGCTCAGAGCACTTCATTCCCGGAGTTGCCCCACTGTGAGCCGTCCCCACCAGGCCCCCCTCTCCTGAGGCGGAGGCAGGATATGGACATATTGACCGGGAGTCAACAGAAAGCCTAGGACTGATTTTACCAGGGCTCTCCCCTCCTGCAGAGAGGCCCCAGGGCCACTGATGCACCCCATGTATTATGAAGGACACGTTTCACCCTTGCACCCAGTCTTCCCAATCTCCGGGAATTCCAGGAGGTCTTAGAACCAAGTCAGGTTTCTGAACATCAGATGATGCGATGTTTCTAAGGCTAAGTAAGGGGTGACTACCATTGCTTCAACATGCATCTAGAAGCACCTACTATGTGAAAGCTCCCGCTGGGCACTGGGCGGGGGTGGAGATCAACATCTGGTCAGGAGCTTGGGAGTTGGAATGCTGGTCCCGCCCCTGCTCCTCTCCTGTGGGTGAGGCTATGGGCTGAATCTCTGTCCTGTGACTTTAGGACGTTAGTTCCCCTGTAGCTCGAGAGGCAATCAGACCAAAGCAGGATCGTGGGTCCTTCCTCTGTTAGGACACACAGGCCAAGAGGGCGAGGAGATGCATGGATGTTTCTAGACCCCAAAGTGAATTAGGCCCCAGACAGAGGATTTGGGGGAAGGGGGGAGGGGGGTGTTTGGAGGAGTCCCCATGGGTCATGTTGACCCGAATGAGAGGCCACAAGAAATGAGGTCCTTCTTATTGGGAGGCCAAGGGGAATCAAGGCTGAAAACCAAATGGGCTGCAGGTGAGGTGTGAACACTTCTAAGGAAAAGGCTTCCAAGAGGGTGCTCCATCTGGAAACTTGGAGTCTCTTAAGACTTATTGTTCAGGGGCCTGTCTCAGTCTCCATCACCCAGGCCGACATCCCACCCCAGGGGTAAAGGATGGTGGGGAGATGGGCTCAGGGCACCATGTTCCACCACCTGAAGGAGAAGGGCTGCTGGCGCACGTTGGTACCGCAGCGCACCTCCCCGTGCAGCTTGTGGTATAGGGTGAAGTCGTCAGTGAAGGTGCAGTGGAGGCCCAGCGGCTCCAGCAGGGACCGCACCTTCTCCTCCAGGCAGCAGCGGCCGTTGATGATGGGTCCGAGGGGCTTGGGGATGCCCAGGTGCTCCCCCAGCACTAGCATGTTGACCTACAACAAAGGGGGAGCCCAAGTCAGGCAGCACTTCATCATCGGCTCCCAGCCCAGCACCCTCACTATACCCAGCAGGACCCGGGTTTGTCTTTGAGGCAGGCTTGCAAATAGCTACTCGCCTCTTCAGGCAGTGGGAGAAGACCTTGGGCTGGTAAGAAATCTGGCCAGCTGTGCATTGCCATGGGCACGTCTGCAGAGTTCACAATGACAACTTATTTCTCTGGTGACTGCCCTCCTTATTGGTGGATCATGGTGGTTGCCGTGTCTGTGCTACAGAATCCCCAACTCCTAGGCTGTAGCCAACTGGACCAGGGTAGACATATGACCCCAGCTGGATCAATCAGATTCTCTCCTCGGGTGTTTGAAGTTGATATGGTGGGAGAGTTGAGTCAATCTCTGCCTGTGTCTATACTTATATGTGGCCATATTAATATTCATCCCCGGGGACAGAGAAGCAAAGGAAGCCAAGAAATGGAGGAGGAGGAGCAGGGGAGGAGAGGGATGAATGATGTAGACGCAGAGACAAGAAATGGTTCCACGCCCTCCTGATGTCCCCCACAGCTGCCCCTGGCTTTCCTGGTGTCCTTATACTAAATCTTCTGCTCTGGCTGAAGCTGGCTTGGGTGGTCCTCTTTCCTGCAAGCACAAGAATCTGGACCAATGCACAAGCTTCTTGGGGGCACAGACATAATTGCAAGGCCTCCTTAGAGATGCAGGAAGGAAAAGGAGTGATGAAAGGCTTTACAAGTGGGGAAATCAAAGAGGGCAAAAAGCCAGAAAGGGAAGGAAAAAAGGAGGGATGAAGCAATGGCGGTGTGGACAGGCTCCCTGCAAGCCTCTGATGATGCGCGAGTCTAGTTCCTCTGGGCGATGGAGGTGTAGCGGGTTTGAAAGGTAGGGGAAAGAGGAAGGAGGAAGCCGGTGATGGACGGCAGCGCTGCTCACAGTGTGGTCCTCAGAGAGCAGCAAGAGCAGCAACACCTGGCTGCTTGCTTGTAAGAAAGGCAGCAGTGTCTCAGGCCCCTGCTAGATCAGAACCCCGGGGGTGTTCAAAACCCAGGTGTTCCAGATGCAAGTTCAAGTTTCAGAGGCAAAGCCCCCAGGACTCAATCAAAGGCCACTTCTTCCACGAAGCCCTCTTGGATCTCCAGTCCTACCTCTTGGGCCGGAAGTGCTTTGTCCCATCTCTGAACTGCCACATCACTTTATTATACAAAGTAGGTTGTTGGGACACATCCTCAGAGAGGTGAAGAGAGTTTTCCCCTGAACAGATTTTTTTTTTTTTTTTTTTTTTTTTTTTTTTTTTTTTGCGGTACGCGGGCCTCTCACTGTCGTGGCCTCTCCCG
>NC_041216.1:20775463-20781199 GCF_002837175.3 Physeter macrocephalus
CCGCTCCGCGGCATGTGGGATCTTCCCAGACCGGGGCACGAACCCGTGTCCCCTGCATCGGCAGGCGGATTCTCAACCACTGCGCCACCAGGGAAGCCCGTCCCCTGAACAGATTTGACTGGCAGCTCCTTGGGAGCAGGGAGCAGCCTTAATCATCTCTGTGTCTCACACACGGTACCCTAAATGTGTGGAGGATGGTGAATAGCTGTTTACCGGGAGAAGGGGAGCAGAGTGGGTATCTGAGCTTCCAGTGGACACTACATGCTTTACACGCACAGCCTCATGCAATCTTTCATTCACCCACAAATATCAAGTGGGTCCCTGGGAGGAGAGAAGAGCCCTTCCCCGAGGGCCCCTGAGCAAGGGCTTGGCCAATGAGCATTTCATAGTGACATGACCATCAGCCAAGAAGAAGCCCTTCTGCTGGGCACCACGGGACCTCTGATTCTCCCTGCCACCGCCACCAGCCACCACAGTCCCAGACATGGCAGGGACCCAGCGTCTCGCCCACCGGGGAGCAGAGGCTCAGAGCTTAATTTGATGAAACCTTAAGTCACAGGTGGTGGCCTCACCAAGTCAGGGAAGAAGGCCACCGCCTTTCTCCTCTCCATCTTGAAGAGCTGGGGGATGTCGATGATGTCACCATCGGTCAGGCCCAGTTCCCGCTTCAGCACCTCCTGGTTCCAGTCGACGCAGCCCTAGGAGAGGAGGAAGGAAGAGGTAGGAGACCTTGCCCGTATTGGAGGGATCCCCAGGGGTCATGTCTGGTTAAGGACGGGCAGGATGCCCAAGCGCCCAGAGATCAACTCTCCACACAAACCTCCTCTTTGTGCCCCTTCATCAAAATATACCTGCCCCGTGTCCCACCCCTCATAGCCCTATCCCATTAGCCAGGCTCAAGTGAGAGTGTGCCAGAGTGTTCCATCCTTGACCCTCTCCCTTCTCGAGATCCTTCACTCCTTAGGGGATCTCCTTCAGTCTTTTTTTTTTTTTTGGCTGCATTGGGTCTTAATTTCAGCATGCGGGATCGCTCGTTGTGGTGTGCGGGCTTCTCTCTAGGTGTGGCACATGGGCTTAGCTGCCCCTCAGCATGTGGGATCTTAGTTCCCCGACCAGGGTTCGAACCTGCGTCCCCTGCACTGGAAGGCGGATTCTTAACCACTGGACCGCCAGGGAAGTCCCTCTCCTTCAGTCTTATGGTTTAAAACACCAGACACTGACAACTCCTAAATTTCTATCTCCCAACCGCTTTATAAAGCCCAGCCTCTTTGCTGAGCTCAGACGTGCAAGTATAACCAGCACTTTGCATCTTTACTTGGATGTCTAACGGGCACATCAGATGTGACGCGTCCAAAGACAACCTCTTCATTTCCAGCCGTGCCCCCGCCATGTTCTTCCACTCTGTGAATGGACCCACTGCTCGGGCCAAAACCCTTGCGGTCATCCTCGATGCCTCCTTTCCCCTCACTCTGCATCCATCATCGGCCAGTCCCGTGGGCTCTACTTCCAAAATATACCCCCGATCGGACCCCTCCCCACTACGTCCCCCTTCCACCCGGGGGAGAGGCGCCCCCTCCCGCCTGGCTGACGGCAGCGGCTTCCACACCGGCCGCCTTGCTTCTGCTCTCGTTCCATGCGGCGGCCATGACAATGCTCCTCGTGGACCTCCAGCCATGGCAATGGAATTGACCGAAGGCCACACCTCCCACCAGCTGCTAACAGCCAATGGCTGAGCTCCGCAAGGATACTAAGGCAGACAGTCTGTGGGAGCTGGGACCCTCTGATGGCTGATTGGCTTGCAGAATCCCACAGTTTGGTCGAGCCTAACTTGACTGTGTGGCAGTAAAGGATGCATCCACCCTTCCTTCCCTCTCCTTCCCTCAGGACCAGCTCGCCCAGCCTCTTCCAGCTCCCTTCCTCTTTCCCTCCTGCAGCATTGTCCCTAATAAAGTCCTTGCATGTTTAACCCCCATCTTGGCATTTGCTTCCTGGAAGGCCCTGTGCTGGATATTCTGTTTGCTCTTCTGGACCCACCGTCACCCATCTTATCTGCTCTGTGCCCTGGGAGGCTGACCCTTGGGAATCAGGGGCTCCCGGACCCACAGGCTTCCGGTTGGGTTCAGCCAGTGGGGGCCCTGGCAGACGGTGGGGGGCTGGTAGGAGAGGGCAGTGGGATCTTTGCTCCCCCAGCTCCCTCCCTGTCAGGTCACTGTGGGGTGGCCGTGGCTGCCATCTCGTAGCCTCTTTTCGTAGTGACCCCTCCAGGTTCCAGTAACATCTTCCTTGCCTAATTCCTCCAGGCCCAGGGGTGGTGACAGCTCCCCTCTTTCTACCCTGGGGATATGGAACAGGCCTTTGTTGATTTCCTCAAATCCTCCCTATGTCTTTGTAAATATTCTCTTTATTAAATGTTTCTACAGTTATCCGCTTCAAGTGCCATATGTTTCCTGCTGGGACCTACTGTCACCACTCCCCACCCCTCGCCATAATAGAAGATATAGTCTCAACGCAGCAGCAGAGAGATCATTTCAAAGCACAAGTCCTCTGCTCAAATTCCCCAGTGGCCTCCAATCTCACTGAGTCACAGCCAAAGCCCTAGTGACGCCCTCCAAGGCCTTGTGTCCCGTCTCCCCGCACTCCACATGGGCCTCCTGGCTTGTCCTTAAACAGCCCAGGCCCCTTTGTTCCACCTCAGGGCCTTCTCTGTGCTGTCCCCTCTGCCTGGAACGTTTGTCCTCCTCACATGCACCTGCTTACCCCCTCATTTCTCTCGGGTCAAAGTCAGGGTTTAGAGGCCCTCCATCTGGGCCTGTTCCAGCCTGAGCTTTCATGAGCTGCGAGCTTCAGACCCCCGTCCCCATCCCGGTCCCCAGCCATGCCCAGCTTCCACTGACAGCCCACGGCCCTGTACCTGGACAAACTTATTGTAGCTGATGAGGTTTTCATTGGAGAGGACCTGGTCGATGGTGATGGCGTTGACCTGCTGATTGCCTGTGAAGGAGAGAGAGACACGAAGGGCAGGGCGAGAACAATGCCAGCAGGGAGGGCCACCTGCTCTGGGAAGCAGCCAGGCAGAGGCCAAGTTCGCAGGTACCGGTCTTGCTGAGTCAGCAGCTCCCTGGCCTTTCCGCTTGGCCACTGTGCGAGTCTGGGTGTGTGAGGACGGCAGGGGCAGGTGGCTGCAGTGCCATGAACTTTAGACCCTCATCTGAGCACTTCGGAAGTGGTGACACCTTTTATTGGAAATGTACAGCCTCCCCCACTCCCACCAGGGCACTGGGTGATGGTCGCTCTTTTTTGGCTACTGGTGGGGGGGCAGGGAGCTGGGTCACCCACCTGCCACCAGTGCCAGCCCTGACGGACACCATTGGACCCTGTCCCTGACCTCCAAGAGGTGACTGCATGGCAAAGGGGCTCCCCCAGCCCCAGCTTTCCTGCAGCCTTGATGAGGTGCCCGTGGAGACGGGCATGACAGGGGAGGTCAGAGCCAATGGCTCACCATCTTCATGGCTGCCATTTATTAAGCTCTTACCCTGTGCAGGCCCTGAGTCCAGTGCTCTACACTCAGCACTTCATTTAGGCCTCACGGCAACCCTACAAGGTACGCATCATCATCCCCACTTTACAGATGAGGAAACTGAGGCTCAGAGAGGTAAAAAGGCTTGCCTCAGGTCTTGCAGCTAGGAAATGGGGGTGCTTGTGATTCAAACCCAAGCCCAGTGCTCATGAAGGGGTGAAGCCTTGACCAAGGGAAAGGAGAGGGCTTGCTGGTCCCCCACCCCCACCCCGCAGGCTTGACATCCCCCCCACCCCAGTTGGAGTCCAGACCCAGCTCCACTGCATTCTTGCTGAGGCCTCTGGGCCAGCGACTTCCCCTCTCTGAGCCTCATATTCTGGCGTGTGAAGCAGAGTGGCAGTAATCCTCACAGGCTCTCCTGAGGTCAAATGGGATAATCTGCATGGACCACACAGCCTGGGGACTGGTACAGAGTAGGTGACCACTGAGGGGTGTGCTGGGCCTCCACGGCCACCACCCTGGGTATCAGCTCTCCAGAGCCACACAGTGGCTGTGTGTGGTCTGACAGCTGTGAATTCCCTCTGTCCTGCTCGGCCTCTCTCTGGGCCTTGCTCACTGTAAAGCAGTACTTCTAAGAAAGATGAAGATAGCTTTCTCCCTGCCTGGTGCATGACATTTGGATTTGAGGATTTTTTCAGGTTTCATCTGAGCTCAAAGGAGTCTCTTCATGGTCCCTGTGGGAATAATGGGTTTGGGGGAAATTGTATGTCTTCCACTTTATAGCTGGGGCTTCGGGGTGATGGTAGTGAGGGGTGGTAAGGGGACGTGGGAAGTTATACTGGGGAGCTTCTAAGTTCTATGGAAGCTTTTCTCTCAGAGAGAGGTGTGGCCCAGGGTGGGACTGTTCATGAACCCAGGCTCCAAGCCCCCAAAAGATGCTCCACTGATCCATCAGATCTTGCTCACAAAACACAAGTTATTAAGATTTTCAAGACAGTGAAGGGCAGAGCATCAAATCCCAAGCGCTGGACCCTTCTGAGCAGAGGGCCCTGTATGACTGCCCTGGTCACGTGCCCACAAAGCTGGCCACATCTCCACTCTGTCCACACCCACCCCAAGCCCATCATCCATCACGGAGCTCCCTGCCAGCTCTGCCCCAGCCATGGACAGTGGTGTCTGGTGGAGCAAGGGATCTCACACTTGGGGGGACAGCCCTGTTTTAAAATGTGCCATTTCTCTCTCAAGTCACGACGTGTCTTAATTTAGGTGACGGGGGTGGGAAAGCTGTGATGAGGGACACATCACTGGTACCCACCAATAACCCCTTGGAACAGGAGGGCCGTGCCGTGGCCCTGCTTCTGCTTTTCCTGGAAGAGCTTGAAGCAGGCACTAGGGCTGGCCGGGAGCATCCGGAAGCCCTGTGTGGAGAGAGCAGACTCCATTGAGCTCCCTGGCCTCAGCATGGCTCCTTGGAGCTCATCTCCTAACCCAGAGCTGTCTCCCGAGTCCTTACCTTCCCATCCGGGGCAGGGACAAAGCTCAGAAACTCATCCATATGGCCCACGGCCAACCAGTCCACAAAGAGCTCCACACGGGGCCGCGCCTTCTGCGCTTGGAGGAAGTCCCGAACCACCTGGGTGACCCTGCGGCCCCTTGACCTGGGGCCCAAGGGGTTAAAAAACAAAAGTTAACTAAAAATATACATATATGCAGAAATGGAATGACAAGAGTTCGAGATTTCTGCAATATCTGCAAAAAAAAATGCATTGCTTCTGTAATCAGGAAAGACAATAAATAGATATATAGTTAAATTACACTCGGGCCTTCTCTGGTGGTCCAGTGGTATAGAATCCACCTTCCAATGCAGGGGACACAGTCCGATCCCTGGTGGGGGAACTAAGATCCCACAATGCCGTGGGGCAACTAAGCCCGCACGCCGAGACTCCTGAGCACGCGAGCCACAGCTAGAGAGAAGCCTGTGCCCAGCAACGAAGATCCCGCGTGCCGCAACGAAGACCCAACGCAGCCAAAAATAAAAAATAAATAGGCATGGACTTCTATATACTACCAAATGTAAAACAGATAGCTAGTGGGAAGCAGCCGCATAGCACAGGGAGATCAGCTCGGTGCTCTGTGACCACCTAGAGGGGTGGGATAGGGAGGGTGGGAGGGAGACGCAAGAGGGAGGGGATATGGGGATATATGTATACGTATAGATG
>NC_041216.1:20781452-20794988 GCF_002837175.3 Physeter macrocephalus
ATAAATATAAAAATAAAAATATAAAAATAAATAAATAAATAAATAAATATATATATATATATATATATATATATATATATATATATATAAAATAAATTACACTCCAGGTGAATTCTCTATGAGGCAGACACAGGACAGGTCAATCACACCAGGTCAGTGACCCACCCAGGTCTCACCATCCAGGCAAATCCTCAGAACCACCCTCAGACCCCATCCTCACATTTCTCTAAGAGACTGATTTCACCCCCATATTCAATCACCGGCTGGGCAGTTCTTCGTAGAGTTTAACTTACATCTCTCTTGCTGCAGCCTCGCCTTCCTGCATATCAGTGAGGGGAGAGGGTGATCTTTTCTCATAGCCCCAGCATTTTATGTTCATGAATTTAAACCCCATTCTTCTCTTGCCTTCTGAAAAAGTATCTAATGGCATGGCCCCAACTTCCTCTTTCTGTGAGATCATGTGTTTGAGGGCAGGTAGTCCCCTTCAAAGCTTCTTGTTTCACCTGTTATTTGATCACAAGTCTGTTCGAACTGCTTTGCTGAATTTGGTTGGCTCAGTCTTGGTCTATTCCATAGCAAATAACCATTATCATGTAATTCCTTTTCTTTTTCATCAGTACCCCTGTGTCACATATGGAACAAGACATAATCAGTTACTCTCTCTCTTTGTGTCACTGCTGTCTCAATTTTCATGTCCTATAACTCCCTTTTGCTCTCAGGACAAGGTCTGATATTAGTCATTTACATCATAGTATGAACAAGCATTGATTTAAATGTAATTTCTCCTGGGACTGCTGAGACTTAAAACTTTCTCATCTATAACTATTAATTGATGTCAACATCTATTTATTTTCTGAATCAGAAGACCTAAGCCTAGTCATAATTTTGCAGCCTGTGAGACCTTTCCCAGGTCACTCACCTTCTCTGGGCCCACTTATGAAATAAAAGAGTTGGACTGAATGATCTCTTACGTCTCTGCTTGCTCTGGTCTTCTCAAACTCCCTGAGGTAAGTGTGGACAGTGTCTGGAGAACAGTCTTCTGCTCCCACCCCACCACATCCAGGTCTACAATTTCATCACCGATTTTTTCTGGTTCTCTTCCAGGAGTAGAATGGCCCCTCCCCCAGCCACCATCACCACCCCACCCTCAGTCTCCACCCCAGGAACACCTCTCTCACCCAGGCAAGTTGCCACCAAAGAGGATCCTCCCCAGGGGGTATTCCTTCCCATTGGCCACCACTGGGGGGCTGACCTCCAGGTTCCCAAAGGAATCCAGGCCACTCACAGAGTTGTCTCGTGGTTCCCGAGTCATGTAGCCGAAATCTGGACCCTGGTAGGGGAAATTGAGTCAGGCTGGGAGTGGGGAGGCTCAGCAGGAAGAGCTTGAACCTACCTGTTGGGCTCTGAGCTCCTTAAAGGTAGAGTGGGAGTGACCACCCATTCTTCAGATGGAAATACTGAGTCAAAGATGGGGATCTGACCTAGCGGTATTTTTTTCACGCCTGCCAAGGTTGGGACACACACAGCCCACTGACTGGCCCTGCTGCCATATTAGAGAACGTTATTCCCCATGGTGATGGGGAAACAGCAGAGAGGGCCCTGGCTGCTCCAACACACCCCATTAGACATTGAGCCTGAGGCCACGGCCTCCCCCTTTACCCTCTGCACGGCCTTCCTGCCAAGTCCAATCCAAGGCAGGTATCTAGCTGCTCTAAAGTGGCCTACTTCGGGGACAAAGAGGCTGGTGATGACCCGCTGAGACTTAGTTTTTCAACTCTGGAAGAGGGGAGAGCTTCCCAGGGCCATGTCTTAGAAGGAATTTAGACAATATCGAGGGCCAGGGGAGAGCTCCTCCCACCTTTGTGATCCAATAAGGTGTTGGAGAAGTCTTCCGTTCTCCTTGGCACGAGGGAATCCCCCTCTTTTCTCAAGAGAGGTCGATTAAGACACTTTTTAAAAAAAATTTTATTGAAGTTTAGTTGATTTACAATGCTGTGTTAATTTCTGCTGTACAACAGAATGACTCAATTATACATATATCTCTTCTTTTTTTTTTTTTTTTTTTTTTTTTGAGTTACGTGGGCCTCTCACTGTTGTGGACTCTTCCGTTGCGGAGCACAGGCTCCGGACGCGCAGGCCCAGCTGCCATGGCTCACGGGCCCAGCCGCTCCGCGGCATGTGGGATCCTCCCGGACCGGGGCACGAACCCGCGTCCCCTGAATCAGCAGGCGGACTCTCAACCACTGCGCCACCAGGGAAGCCCTATCTCTTCTTTTTCATATTCTTTTCCATTACGGTTTATCACAGGATATTAAATATAGTTCCCTATGCTATACAGTAGCACCTTGTTGTTTATCCATCCTGTATGTAACAGTTTGCATTGGCTAAGCCCAAACTCCCAGTCCTTTCCTCCCCCACTCCCCCTCCTCTTTGGCAACCACAAGTCTGTTCTCTATGTCTGTGCGTCTGTTTCTGTTTCATAGATAAGTTTATTTGAAGACACCCTCTTTATTACCAATAATCATACGAGCAAACTATGTTGTATGCTTTCTTCATGTAGGCATGGAGAAGCCTCACAAACACCTGTGAGGCCAGGGCTAACATATTTTTACTGATGAAGAAACTGAGGCTCAGAGAGGGGAAATTATTCATGCAAGGTCACACAGCATGTGAGTGACAGAGCCAGGCTGTCTGACTCCAAAGCCTATGTTCTTAACAGCTGCACTGTCCTGCCTCCCCTCCCCATCTCGGGCTGCCAGATTTAGTAAAAAAAAGATACGGGATGCCCAGTTCGATTTGAATAACAGATAAACAACAACTATATTTTTGGTATAAGTATGTCCCATGCAATGTATGGGACATACTTATACTAAAAGTTACTCACTGTGTAGCTGAAATTCAGCTTTAACTGGGCATCTCCTATTTTATCTGGCAACTCTACTCCTGTCCCTAAAGAACATAGTTCCCAGTCTGGCCCTTGGGGTAATGTCTCTCAGCCCTCAGGCCTAGGCTGTGGCCTTGACCACTCACCAGGATTCGTTTGTAAGGGGAGCCCTGCAGTTCTCCATTCCTGGGGGAGTCAAAGACTACTGGGAAGGTCTTGTGCGGTGCCTGAATGTAGCCCAGCTCCATCTCATCCTGCAAACATGAGGGATGCCGGCTGTGGATGGTCAACAGCTTCCCCTGCTAGCCTGGCACTCAGCACCTTGGGGAAGGACTGTTCACGGGAGTTCTCTGCCTCAGGCCTGCTTTGCCCTTGGCGGGGAGGGGCCATGATGTCTGCTAGCTGGAGGAGGGGCTGGAGGCTCAGAGAGGGGGTCCACTTGCCTAGGGTCACACAGCAAGACAGGTCAGGAATGAACGAGAACATGGCCTTGGGGTTGTCCCTGTGCTGGGTCAGGGCAGAGTGGATACAGAGACGGGTTCGGGTGGCCTGTGATGGACAAACAGGTTGCTGGGCATCAGCCAGCACATCTGGCCTCTGCACGTGGTCATGAGGGATTGACGGCTGGACAGGGCTGAGGGCACCTGAGGAGGTACAGATCTGCCTCCTTTTCTTTATTTTCTTTCTTTTTTTTTTTTTTGCCACGCTGCGTGCGGGATCTTAGTTCCCCGACAAGGGATCAAACCCATGCCCCCTGCAGTGGCAGCTTGGAGTCCTAACCACTGGACCTCCAGGGAAGCCCCAGGCCTCCTTTTCAAACACGTAAACACACCCAGGTCAATCCTGAGCCCTCTGGTTCCGGAGGCAAAGATGACCCATCACTGATGAACTATGTATCCAACAAGGAGCTCACGATTATGGGCCCGGCCCTGCCCTAAGTTCTTTACAAATATTAACTCCATCAGTCCTCATGACATGCCTATGTGGAGGTGCCATGATTACCCCATATCACCGATGAGGAAAGTGAGGAACAGAGAGATCTAGTTATTTGTCCAAGGGCACACAGCTAGCCAGCAGCATAGCCAGGAACCAAACCCAGCCTGTCTGGCTCCAGAGTCCTGCTCTGAACCACCTCATTGGATGAACCTCCAGTTGAAATGAAAGCTTCTTAGCTTGGCATTCAAGGCCTCCTACCTCAACTCTTGCCCTTCAAAGAAACTGGGCCCTGGCCAAAGAGAATAGGTGACATCTTTTCTCATGCCTCCCACCTCTGGTCCTTTGCACATACCAGTCTTCTGCCAGGACCACCGTCCATTGAGTCTCAGCACAGCCCTTACCAGATCTGTGGCCCTAGGCATTCGCTCCCCTGAGAGCTCCTTCTTTATTGACAGGGCATTGTCAGGAAGATGAAATGATGCTACACGCGGCCAGCAGTGAGTGCTCGATAAACGACACAAATCATCATCCACTCGCCAAATCTGGTCCAGCTCAGATGCCCCCTCCGGGCAATCTTCACTGATCCCCCAGACAGAGGTGATGCCACACGCCTCCAAACCCTGCTGGCACTTTGCCAGCACCCCTGCTACATCTTAGACTGTTGGGTGGGGATTTCTGTCGCAATCTTTCTCTACATCAGGGCTTCTAGCCTCGGCACTCTTGACACTTGGGACCAGATAATTTTTTGTCGCGGAGGCCGTCCTGTGCATTGCAGGCTGTTTACCAGCATCCTTGGTCTCTACGCACTGGAAGCCAATAGCACCACCTCTCTCAGTGTAACAACCAAATGTCTCCAGACGCTGCCAAATGTCCCCTGGGGGGACAAAATCACCTTCCATGGAGAACCACTGGTCCAGGTTGTTGAGGGCAAGGAGCGTGTGCCCTGCACCTCTGCCATTCCCTTCAGGTTCAGCCCAGTGCCTATGCCAGATCCTATGGGTGAATGGATGTCAAATTCTATGTCAGTGTGCTTGAGCCTCCAGAAGGTTCTGGAGAGAAGGGGAGAGCTCTAGGTCTAGAATTAGAAAGAGCAGTGCCCTGGGGAGGCCGAGCACAGCCCCGGTCCTCCTGGATATTCCCAGCAGCACCCGCGTTGGGATGGGCCAGCCTCTCCCTCCAGGCCAGTGCCGGGTGAGGTGCTGCCCGGTGGCCGTGGTACCTGGATCCAGCGGTCGTTGTGGTTCTCGGCCTGTGGGCAGATGGTCGGCTTGCAGCCGGCCCTCCTGGCCAGTTCCGCCACTGCATCCACAAAACACGTGTTGTTCCTCGCACTGCAGACAAGCCCAGGGAGAGTGCCTCAGGACAGAGCCAGGCCTGGGGGTGGAGAGAGGGGCCACCAGGGTCAGAAGGACACCCAGCACCCCCGGACTCACCGGCACACGCACACCTCCAGGGGCGGCAGGGTGCTGTGCATGATAATCCAGGGCGCCACATGGAACACCACGGTGTCAGTGAAGATGGGGGATTCGGAGAAATCCGGCAGGGGAAGACCAGAGGGAAAAGAAACTGGCCTCAGGGTCCAGAGCCTGGATGGTTCAAGAACCACCGTGGACTTGAGCAGGCCGCTTGCTCCTTAGTTTCTGGAGAGGCACCAGAGGGTCGGTCGGGATCTTTCACGCCAGCGTCAGGGAAGGAGAGGCCCTCTACGAAGAAGGCTCCTCGTCCCCGTGGAAGCGGGGAACCCGGTACGACACCTTGTTCTGGCCCAGCACGTGCCTGTAAGCCTCGCATGAGTCCTTGGGACCTGGGAGGGGACAGAAGGGGTGGCCGTGGCTCCCGAGCGGGCCTGGGGAGCAGGAAGGGCTGTGCTGCCTCACCAAGAAAATGTAAGCCAGACAACAGCTCGTGCCTCTCACCTCCCACTGGCAAAGGAGAGAAAGATCCTTAATACCTGGCCTGGGCAGGCCTGGGTGGGGGCAAGGGAGGGCATTCCTTTCTAAGATCAGTGCTCAGATCTTTCGGAGGGCAATTTGGTGGCATCTAAGAAGGTAATGTTGGGACTTCCCTGGTGGCGCAGTGGTTAAGAATCCGCCTGCCAATGCAGGGGACATGGGTTCGAGCCCTGGTCCGGAAAGATCCCACATGCCGCGGAGCAACGAAGCCCGTGCACCACAACTACTGAGCCTGCGCTCTAGAGCCCACGAGCCACAACCACTGAGACCACGAGCCACAACTACTGAGACCACGAGCCACAACTACTGAAGCCCGTGTGTCTAGAGCCCCTGCTCCGCAACAAGAGAAGCCACCGAAATGAGAAGCCTGCACACCGCAATGAAGAGTAGCCCCTGCTCGCCGCGACTAGAGAAAGCCCAGGCACAGCAACGAAGACCCAACACAGCCAAAAGTAAATAAATAAATAAATTTATTAAAAAAAAAAAAAAAAAAAAAAAAAAAAGAAGGTAACGTTTACCCCTAACCAGAAATTCCATGGCTAGGTATCTTTCCTACAAAATACATGTACAAGAGTGTTCACTGGTTAATTATTCATTCATTGAATAAATATTTACTGAGCGCCTACTATGCACCTAGGAGGCATAGTTCTGGGCTCAGGATATGGCCGTAAGCAAGGTCCCTGCCTGCCAGGAACCTAGATTGTTGTAAAATGAGAACACTGCAAAAACTGTGCCTTCAGGGGACCAGATAATTTACAGCACCTCCATGCTTTGGAACACGATGCAGCTGTGGAGGAGAGTGAAGCAGAGCTAAATAAACACGCAGGGAGATGTGTAGGATGTATAACTCAATGAGAGAAACCATTTGGAAAGCAGAGTATGTACACAGACACACGCACGCACCCACACACCATGCACACACACACACCATGCTCATCTAGCGCACATAGAGAAAAGTTGGGAAGAACACACACCAGATTGTTAACAGTGAACACATTTTAAGAGTCAGGTTTTAGGGTAGGGAGAGCAAACTCTCATTTTTTATTGTACATACGTCTATATTTTTTAAATGACCATATTATTACTGGTATACATTTGTATTTTTAAAATGTAAAAAATTTTTACATTATATACTTTTATTTGTGATAATGGAATTGTGGCTATGTAAAGCAATAGTTTGGGGGTTTTTGTGGGGGGGCGGGGAGATACAGACTGAATTATTATAGAGGCAAACAGCCAGGGTGTCTGGGACTGGCTTTAAAATACTTCAGCAAACCGAGAAGGATAGATGAAGTAAGAGAGGCAAAATAGTGATCACTGTTGAATCTGAGTGGGTGGCACATGGGGGTTCATTACACCATTCTCTCTACTTTTGTGGATGTTGGAAAGTTTTGATAATAAAAATTTCTAAATGTGCTTAGAACATATTTTAAAAATTCAGTCATCCAATAAAACCACCCGAGGCACGGCTGTGCCAGGGATGCCAGCCGACCGGTCCTGGAACTCTCTCATCTGACTCTTCTTCCTCTGACCCCCAAGGCAGCCCAGGAGCCAAAGCAGAGCCTTCCCTCTCACCCCAGGTGGGGAAACTGAGGCCCCTCCCCCGGCAGGGCAGGATGGGCATGAACTCACCACAGGCATGGAAGACCCGTGCCCACTTGGCCTCAGAGCTGGAGGGCTGGAGGACAAGTCTGTGGTCGTCGAAAAGGGCAGCGGGGCCTTGGGTCCGCAGGACCATGACAGACATATCTTCCAGGTCTGGGGAGCCAGACACAGGGTGGCAATTCAGGGGGCCTCCGACAGCCCAGCCCCTCTGACTCCTGCCCGTGCCCTCCCCAGGGCAGAGGGTGCCAAGACCTGGGTCTCTGAGCCCCAGCTCTGCCCACCCTGTGGAAGCACTGGGAGCCACCAGGACCAAACCTCGAAGATGGCTGTAAGCATGTGACACGGTGAGCTACTTCCTACCCTCTCTGCACCTCGGTTTCCTCATCTGCCCAGAGAACCAGGAAGTATAGAGCGGCCAGCCCGATGCCTGGCACACGACAGGTGTGCAGGAGAAGCACGTGGGGTAAGAAGGCCACCTGGGCGGCACGAAGGTGAAGGTCCCTGTCTCGGTCCCAGAATCACTCGCTGCTGCCCTGGGCCAGCCCCTCCCCGCCCCAAAGCCTCAGCCTTCCTGTCTCCAAAACAATCACGCCAACTTTTAGAGTAGCATGGGCATCTCAGGGCTGTTGTGGGGCTGGAGGAGGTCACGGCTGCCCCAGGCTGGGCGCATGGTCAGTGCTCCTTAAAGGGCCAGTTTCCCAAAGTATCGCTCCCCACATGGAGTGGGGACCTGCCGCCCATACGACAAGGCCTGGTCCCCATCACCCCTTTAGGGGGCGTCCCCTGTGCCCTGTGTAGAGGGACACCCGACTTCTCCCACTTTGTAAATCCCCCCCTGCCCTGGGGCCAGAACACTGCCTCCAGCTGGGTCTTGTTAAACTCAAACTTAATGGGCAGAGACAGGAGAGGAAGGGGAGGCATCCGGCCTCTGAGAAGTGAATGGGGGTCAGGAAGAGAGTGGGTTAGGGGAAGCTGAGGCCCCTGGGGAAAGGGGTCTCCCCAGGCAGCGGCTTCCCTCCCCCATCTCTGCTTTCTCTCCCTCATTCAGAGTATCAGAGACCACGAGTCAACCCTCAGCCTACAGATGGGGAAACTGAGGCCCGACACAGAAGAACTAGGACAACTCCCGCCTTCACAAGGGGTCCTGGGAAGCAAGAGAAGGGGCAAAGGCTGGCTCCTGTTCAACACTGGGAGGAAGGTGCTATGATTATGCCCATTTTACAGTTGGGGGAACTGAGGCCCAGAGCGGTGATGTGACTCACCAGCAGACTCACAGTTTGTGTTTGTAAGTTGCAGAGCTGGCTGGCTCCAGTGCCAGGCGCTTACCCACTGTGCTACCCTGCACTCTGGATAAAGAGAGGGCACTGGGCCCTTGTGGAGTGAGATCACTGCCTCGCCATCACTCCCTCAGACCAAGGGTCCTGCTTACGTGACTGTCACTGAGGTCGTTGCTGGGAGAGTTCATGACCATGATGCTCTGCAACCCCGCGTTAAAGCACCACCGCCCGGTGTCTGCGTGCTCCCGGCCCCTCTCCACTCCGGTAGAGGTGTAGATGTCCACACCGCGGGTTCCGTAGACCTCAAACATCTCTGTTCCCTCAGGTACTGACCTGGGAAGAACAGGGAGCCACGGGAAGTGCTAGAGGGCAGCCCTTGTTCAGATACTTGAGCTCTGGCTCAAACTCTTGCTTCCAGGAAGTCTTCCTTGACTACCCCAGGCCTCTCAGATTCTCACAGCAAGCTCCTGGAAGTAAAGCCTGGACCTCACACACAGGTAAACAGTCTCACATTCTAAGGTTCTGTGTTCATTAACATTTCCCTTGTGAGTTCTCCAGGCATTAACGGAGGGTTAAAAATTCCATGCTGTTCTGTGGCCCTGGGGCCTCATTTCCCCCACTCCAGCTAGTCTGGGAGTCCTGTTTGAAATCAGTCTGTTCATCCTCTGATTGTCTGTGGGGTGCCTACTGTGCATGCTGGCCCTGCTGAGCTGAGGAAGATACACCCACTGCCCCCGAGCCTTCAGTCTGGCTAGGGAGCTGAGGACAGCACTGCCCAGGGCAGCCAGATGGGATTCAGGGTGACGGGGTCAGGGGTCAGTGGGATCCCATGTAGGGAGAGACCACTGTGGGCCAGAGGAACCAGAGGGCTTCCTGGAGGAAGCAGCACACACATCCAGCTGGGGGATAGGAGTAGCTGACTTTGGTTGAGCCCTTGCTATGTGCCAGCACTATTTGAGTTTCTTTATGTGCCTGATTCATGTAATCCACTCAAAAACCCCAGGAGGTAGCGACTATTATTGTCTCCCGTTTTACAGGTGGGAAACTGAGGTTAAAGTAAACTGTCCAAGGTCATGAAGCTAGTTAGTGGCAGGACTGGGGTCCAAACCCAGGCCTTCTGGCTCCTGAGTCCACATTCTTCCCCAAGAGTAATAACAACAGTAATCATAACCCCCAGGGCTCCCATCCCCTGAACATTTACCATGGCAGCTTGGCTAAGACTTTCTGAATTATCAGCTCATCTCATCCTCAGCACAGCCCCAGGAGGAGGGGATCATTACTGCCACTTAACGTGGGGAAACTGAGGCTCAGGATGGGCAAGAGGCTTCCCCAAGCTTGCACAGCTGGCCACAACCACTGCCCAGGCCCTTTCCCTTCCCTGCCTCCACGTGGAAGAAAGCAGACCTCCTCCAAAGCACCCTCTTCACTCCTCTGCCAGCATGAGTCTGACACTTCTCAACATGCCTTTCCTTTAAAAAAAGAGAAATCAATGAAGCCTAACGGTACTCCACCAGGCGGGTCCCACTCCAGGGCGAGGCCCTGCCAGGTATCCTCACCGGGTGGGACGCGCTGACACACCTGTGTCTCCTTCCCAGCAGGGCTGCCAGATTTAATAATATACAGAGCACCCAGTCGGACTTGAATTTCAGATAAACAACAAACAATTGTTTTAGTATAAGTATGTCCCGTGAAATATCTGGGACATACTTACACTACAAAATTATTCATTGTTCATCTGGATTTCAAATTTAACTAGGCATCCTGGATTTTATCTGGCAACCCTACTCCCGAAGCTGTAATTTCCAGGGCTCTGTCTTATTGTGCCCTGGGTGGGTGAGAATCTAGGTAGAGAGACATGGGCACACAGAGACAGTGACAAAGGGACAGGAAAAGACATGGAGAGACAGAGACTCATGGAGATAGACCGGGGTACGAAGGGCCCCCAGCATCCTCCCCACAAACACAAGCTACAGCGGAGCGCCTTGGATGGTCCTCCTGGTATGAAGCCCACCCAGTTCCCAGGCCCCAGCCTCTGGTTTGGGGTATCTCAGCCCAGCTCCCCTGCACCTCCCTGGCCCAGGCCTTGTATGAGGCACCAGGGGACCCCTGATGAAGACAGAAGTGCCCCTGCCCAGGAGGCGCCCAAAGAAGCGGAGAGCTTGGTAGTGCCAGGACCAAGGTCAAGAGTCAGGTTCTAGACTGGGCTGGGTTGCCCATCAGCCAGGTGACCTTGAACAAATCACCTAGCCTCCCCGGGCCCTGTTACCTCACCTGTAAAGTGGGATAATGACACTTACTGGGCCAACCCCACAGGCAATTGTGAGGCTCAAGCGCGATAATAGATGGGGAAGTCTTGGAAAACCACCGGCCCAGGACTGGGGAAGGGGTTACTAGGGTAAATTAGGGCACAGGAAATGGGTGGATGGGAGCAGGTTGAGAGGGTGTACTGGGGTGTCCGGGGAAGGCTTCCCGGAGGAAGGCAGGTAAACCGAGGACAAGGAAGAGACACATCTAAGGGGAAGGGGTTTCCACTGCAGAGCCTTAGGAGGTCAAGTGCAAACTCAGGCTGCGACGAGCTCATCTTCGTTTCACCCCTATGTAACGGGAAGCCAGCGACGGCTCCTGATCAGGAGGGGCAACACAGTGGAACCATGGCGAGGTGGTTAAGCCTGCGGACTCTGGGGGCAGGAAGCCTGGGTTCAAATCCCAGCCCCACCACTCACTAGCTGTGTGACCTTGAGGGAGTGACTCGGCCTCCCTGTGCCTCAGTGTCCACATCTATAAAGTGGGGAGATGAGATGACGAAAGGAGTGTGAGTAAACACTGGGGATGAGTAAAATTTGGAGGCACCTGAACCCAAGCCCTCATTTCACTGCTGGGGAAACTGAGGCCCAGAAGAGGAGAGACTGGAAGACAGGGCCCTAGACTCCCAGTCTAGTGCTCATGCTTCATCATGCAGCCGTGTGTTAGGAAGATCAAAGGGGAGGCTTCTAGGAGGAGAGCCTGCGTCAGGTACAGGAGGATCTGGATTCCCCATTTCCTGGAGGACAGGGACAGCGGCCAGAGGCTCACGTGGATGAAGTTCTTCCTCCAGCCAGGCCACCCCGAGTGCAGCATGCTGCTCTAGACAGCATCCCCAGCCCAGTCCTGGGGGCACCTGTGGCTGGGGGCCTCGTCCTCTCCCAACGAGTAGGACAGTCCAAGACCCTCCCCAGCCCTGAGCCCTTCTAGCCAGCCCAAGGGCCCAACTGATCCAGTGGTACAGCCAGCCTAGGAGCCGGTGCACGGTGGGGAAAACATGATGGGATGACCAACAGTTCTGGTTTGCCAGGGCCTGAGGCATTTCCTGGGGTGCGGGACATTCCATGCTAAAACCTAGAAAGTCTTGGGCAAACTGGGACAGCTGGTCACCCTCACCGTGGTCAACTTCAGATCTAGCTGTTGAAAATGCAGATTCCAGAACCATGAGTTCTGCAGTCAGAGCGCAGGAACCTGCATTTTAAACCACACTGATGCCCAGTGAAGTCTGAGGACCATGGCTAAGGGTGGACTGTCTCAGAAACAGTGGACCCTGGTCCCCCGCGAGTGTGGGAGTGACTCCATGCGAGCTCACGCCCTCCTGGGAATCAAGACCGAAACCCACTCTCTCCCTTTGAGGGCTCAGGGCCTTCACCTCTGGGAAAACAAAATCAGACATTTCAGAGCCGGGAAATTGACAGCAAAGGTCTTTGTGGCTGAAAACAGGAAAGTTGACAAGATGACCACCAAGGTCCCCAGCAAGTTGGTCCATAGGAGCCGAGGAGACCAAGGCCCAAACAGCTCAGGCTCTGGGTACCAGCTGCCCCTCCCTCTTCAGTGAGGCTCCCAGATCCCCGACTGCACTGGCCTCACCAACGGAACACAATTCAGGAAGTCACTGCCCCTCCTTAATTCTACATCTTCCTGCCCCTGGAAAATGACAGTCACACAGACACTTTTTACAAAGTCCAAATAGTTAAGACAGTTAAAGATGCATCCACCTCCCAGAGCCTAGCTCTCTGCACAGGCAGGTTGGAGCTTTACATCAAACACAATCTGGTAGAGACGGAAGGGGAGGTGCTTTGTCAAATCAGGGAGGAGGCTCAGAGGCCTCCATGAGCAGAGCTTGAAATCCACTCTTCTACGCCAACCTCCTCAGAGTACATATGGGGAAACTGAGGCCCAGGAAGGAGCAGAAAGTTACTCAAGATGACATAGCAAAGGGTGAAAGAACTAGGGCCAAAACTCAGGGTTCCTGGCCCCCAGGTGCCCCAAGCCTTTTCCTTCTATTAGACCACCTCTGCTGAGCAAGGGATGAGCTGTTTGCCCTTCCAGCTAGGGCAGCGGTTCTCAACCCTGGCTGCACATCCAGTGCGTGGCTCAGCACACCTGTGTATTACCCTTCCTGACCCTCCTCCCAAAGAATCCCCATTCAGGAAAGCAAAACCCCCTTACCAAGTCTGGGCCATCTCCAGCTCAATGGAAGGAAGGAAGACAGGGTTTAATCCACTAGTGATTAGAGAGCCCCAATGGTCTTGCTCATCCTGCAAGGCTCTGGTTGGTGCCCTTTCTCCAGGAAGCCTGCCCTGACTGCTCAGCCTGTGTTAATTTCTCTTTTATCATTTCCTCCTTCTCTCAGTATGGCTCAGAGTTTGTTCCCCAGCCATCTTGCGGATGGCAGGTTTGGGGACGCTTGAGGCTGTCTAGAGAGCCAGGAAGGATACTTAAAATGATGATGATGGTGGTTATAATGGTAGCAGTTACCATAACTGAATGTTCACATGCCAGCCATCGCCTACGTGCGCCGCATGCACAATCTCATTCAATCGTCCCAATAGCCCTTTGAAGTGAAGGCCAAAGTGCT
>NC_041216.1:20796483-20806380 GCF_002837175.3 Physeter macrocephalus
TCTCCCTCCCTCCCACCGTCCCTATCCCACCCCTCTCGTGGTCACAAAGCACAGAGGTGATCTCCCTGTGCTATGCGGCAGCTTCCCACTAGCTATCTAATTTACATTTGGTAGTGCATATATGTCCCTGCCACTCTCTCACTTCGTCACAGCTTACCCTTCCCCCTCCCCATGTCCTCAAGTCCATGCTCTAGTAGGTCTGTGTTTTATTCCTGTCCTACCACTAATCTCTTCATGACATTTTTTTTTCTTAGATTCCATATATATGTGTTAGCATACGGTATTTGTTTTTCTCCTTCTGACTTACTTCACTCTGTATGACAGACTCCAGGTCTATCCACCTCATTACAAATAACTCAGTTTCATTTCTTTTTATGGCTGAGTAATATTCCATTGTATATATGTGCCACATCTTCTTTATCCATTCATCTGTTGATGGACAGTTAGGTTGCTTCCATGTCCTGGCTATTGTAAATAGAGCTGCAATGAACATTTTGGTACATGACTCTTTTTGAATTATGGTTTTCTCAGGGTATGTTCCAATTTTTAAAGTCTTAGTCTGAGACACTGGTTCTCAGCTGGGGGTGATCTTCCCTCCAGGGCACACTTGGCAACGTCCGGAGATGTTTTTGGTTGTCATAAGTCGGGGGTGTGCTACCGGCATCTAGTGAGTAGAAGCCTCTCTACCCCCATTCAGTCTCCCACACTTAACACCCCCTAACGGGGGTTCTTTAAAAAGCCTGGCTGAGAAAGACAAGGACCCAAGCTTCCATGATTGGCAGCTATGCCAAGGCCAAGACTCAGGAGAGGGCAGCCAAGTCAGGCCTGAGCCTTGAGGAAGCCCCACACACCTCTCAGGTAGAGCCCAAGAGGTCAGCACCAGGGGCTTGCAAACCCCCAGGCTTCTGGCTCTTACCCATAAATGTCCACGAGGGTCTCCACGCCAGCCACACACACTGCACTAGTGGGATGCTCCAGGGACACTCTCACGATCCTCTGCAGAGACATGCTAGCCTTGGGCTGGGCTTGGGCCACAAAACCCCTGGCATGTGGCTGGAAAGGCCAAGGACTTTTTACCCTCTGGGTAAGAGTCAGAGCTCAGGAGGAAGCCCCAGGCAGGCTCCATCACCCGTTCGTGGGCAAAGCTGGGGAACAGATACGGAAGCAGGGGCATTCCTCTGGGCACTGGCCCACCGTGATGGCGACAGGATAGCCTCCAGCTCAGAGCCCTGGATCTCCCTTTGGAAGTAGACTCATGCCTTCACCTCTCCCCAGTTACTACACGCCAGCTTTTAGAAAGAGATTGGTGGTTCATTCAGACTAAAGTATCCATGACGGGCAGCAACTCTTTGCCTCTTAGTCCACAACAAATCTAAAATAAAGTGAATGAGTGAGTGAGTGAGTGTCAGGGGAGCAATCTGAGGCAGCACCAAGTATGTAGGATGAGAGGGGTGATAATTTCGGGTCCCTGAAATCAGACCACTGAGGCTGGGTAGCTTAGTAGCTTTAGAGGCAGGAATGCAAGGAAATTCTATTAGCCTGTGGCCCTGGGCACCAGTCCTGCTGGGGACTCTCCCACTCTGCCAATAGAGCCCAGCCTGCCTGCCCCCCCGGGCTTCCTGGGGCAGGTCAAACTAGGGACACATCTGCCCCACGGGTGCGAGGAAGCCAGGGCACGAGGCAGCCATGGGCACACAGCGCTGGAGGAGGCGGGGGTGCCAGTTGGCACGGGTACACCTCCTCCCTCATCACCCCTCTGTGGCTGCTCCCTGCTTCAGGATCAGCTGAATCCCCTTCCCCCTCCTCACTGCCCACCCACCCTCAACTGGGCTTTAGCTCCTCCTACTAGCTTGGAGGGCTTGCTCCAGACTTGGTTCCCTCCCATGACCAGCTCCTCACCCTCTGTCATCTAATGCCCTGGGACCAACCCCATCTCTGCTTCTAAGTTCACTCCAATTTTTTTTTTTTTAACATCTTTATTGGAGTATAACTGTTTTACAATAGTGTGTTAGTTTCTCCTTTACAACAAAGTGAATCAGTTATACATATACATATGTTCCCATATCTCCTCCCTCTTGCGCCCCCCTCCCTCCCACCGGCATTCCTCTGGGCACTGGCCCACTGTGATGGCGACAGGATAGCCTCCAGCTCAGAGCCCTGGATCTCCCTTTGGAAGTAGACTCATGCTTTCACTTCTCCCCAGTTACTACACGCCAGCTTTTAGAAAGAGATTGGTGGTTCATTCAGACTAAAGTATCCATGACGGGCAGCAACTCTTTGCCTCTTAGTCCACAACAAATCTAAAATAAAGTGAATGAGTGAGTGAGTGAGTGTCAGGGGAGCAATCTGAGGCAGCACCAAGTATGTAGGATGAGAGGGGTGATAATTTCGGGTCCCTGAAATCAGACCACTGAGGCTGGGTAGCTTAGTAGCTTTAGAGGCAGGAATGCAAGGAAATTCTATTAGCCTGTGGCCCTGGGCACCAGTCCTGCTGGGGACTCTCCCACTCTGCCAATAGAGCCCAGCCTGCCTGCCCTCCGAGAGATGGAGGAGATAGCCCAGGGAAGGGAGAGGGAGGAAGAGATAGGACCCACCCTCCCCCGATAGCCATCTCAGCAGGGCAGGCAGCCTCACGGCAATGGGCGTGTGCCAGCCATCCTGCTGCGTCAGCCTGCCTCAGCTGGCACGGGTACACCTCTTCCCTCATCACCCCTCTGTGGCTGCCCCCTGCTTCAGGATCAGCTGAATCCCCTTCCCCCTCCTCACTGCCCACCCACCCTCAACTGGGCTTTAGCTCCTCCTACTAGCTTGGAGGGCTTGCTCCAGACTTGGTTCCCTCCCATGACCAGCTCCTCACCCTCTGTCATCTAATGCCCTGGGACCAACCCCATCTCTGCTTCTAAGTTCACTCCAATTTTTTTTTTTTTAACATCTTTATTGGAGTATAACTGTTTTACAATAGTGTGTTAGTTTCTCCTTTACAACAAAGTGAATCAGTTATACATATACATATGTTCCCATATCTCTTCCCTCTTGCGTCTCCATCCCTCCCACCCTCCCTATCCCACCCCTCTCATGGTCACAAAGCACAGAGGTGATCTCCCTGTGCCATGCGGCAGCTTCCCACTAGCTATCTAATTTACATTTGGTAGTGCATATATGTCCCTGCCACTCTCTCACTTCATCACAGCTTACCCTTCCCCCTCCCCATGTCCTCAAGTCCATGCTCTAGTAGGTCTGTGTTTTATTCCCATCCTACCACTAATCTCTTCATGACATTTTTTTTTTCTTAGATTCCATATATATGTGTTAGCATACGGTATTTGTTTTTCTCCTTCTGACTTACTTCACTCTGTATGACAGACTCCAGGTCTATCCACCTCATTACAAATAACTCAGTTTCATTTCTTTTTATGGCTGAGTAATATTCCATTGTATATATGTGCCACATCTTCTTTATCCATTCATCTGTTGATGGACACTTAGGTTGCTTCCATGCCGTGACTGTCTTTAAATAAAAACCATTATTTCTCCTACTGGTTCCTTGGCTGCTGCTTCTGTTGTACAGATCTTCCTCAACTTACCATGGGGTTACGTCCCAGTAAACCCATGGTAAGTTGAAAATATCATAAATTGAAAATGCATTTAATACACCTGACGTGTCAAACATCACTGCTTAGCTTCACCTACATTCAGTGCACTCAGAACACCTAGGTTAGCCTATAGTTGGGCAAAATCATCTAATGCAAGGACTATTTTTTAATAAAGTGCTGACCATCTCGTGTAATTTATTGACTACTGTACTGACAAGCAGAGTGCTTGTCTGGGTCCGTGGTGGTTGCATCTATCCGCTGTCTCCTGGTGTGGTCGCGTGGCTGGTGGGGAGCTGGGGCTTTGCCACCCAGCATCAGGAGGAAGTGTCTTTCCCCATACGGTGGGCCCGAGGAAAGCTCAAAATTCAAAAGTCGAAGTAGTTTCTACTGAATGCGTATTGCTTTCGCATTACTGTAAAGTTAAAAAATCCTAAGTTGATTTTCTTACTCGTGAAAAGTATATTCAGTCACTCGGTAATACTGATTTCCGTTCAAGAACGCTATAGTCGAGTTGGAGAGAAAAGATGAACACACAGGAGGAGAGGCAAAGAATTTCCCCCTGAAAACTGGTTGGTATAGCGTGCTCTAGGATCTCAGAGGGAAAAGAATCAACAGAGGGTAGTCCTGGAGGGCTTTACGGAGGAGGTGGGAATTGAGCTTGTTCTTAGCGGATGGTTAGTATTGGAGCAGCTGGAGAGAACAGAGAGAGAGGGAAGGCGTTGAAGATGTGGAACAAGACGGATAAAGCGTGGAGGTGAGCAGAGAGCTGCGTGCTTGTCCCAGCCAATAAGACATAGGACCCACCCACCCCCGATAGCCATCTCAGCAGGGCAGGCAGCCTCACGGCAATGGGCGTGTGCCAGCCATCCTGCTGCGTCAGCCTGCCTGCCTGGCACTGGCCCTGGGGGCTCTCCCAGCTGGGTAGGAGCTGCCCATGGCCAGTGGAAGTTGAGCCAAGGAGCTGGTAGCATAGTGGGCAGAACCGAGAGCACCTCTCCCCCCCGCTTCCCTCCCCACGGCCCAATGAACAGAAGCTAAGGAGGCAGCCACCTGAAGAAATGTATGTTGACATTTTTATTAATCAGAAAGGAGGTGACAAGTCACCTGGAACATTCTCAGAGGGAACATCAGCAACCCCCACCCCCAAACAGCCCAGCAGCAATTCCAGAGCTCCCCGCACTCAGTGCCACCATCCCCGTCTCTCTGCGATGCCCACTCCCCTCCCACCCGCAGAGCTTTCCCTGGGGAACCCCGGCTGCACACCCTTGGCCGCCGAAGAGATTCCTTCTCCTCTTGGCTCAGTCTAAGGGGTATCATGATTCTGAGCAGAAAGTACACAGGCTAGACCAGGGGCTTGCAAACGGGGTTCCACAGAACCTTCTGGAAGGGGAGGATCCTCTTACACCACCCCCACCACCTTTAACCAGAGCAGTTCCGTTTTCATCAGTTTCACAGGCTGGGTCTCCGTGGTAGCCTCTGATGGCTAGTGTTCCACAGCTAAGGGCGGGTGGCTCAATCTAAAGCTCCCCAGGAGCCAGGGAGAAAACCCAGAAGGTAGAGGCCCAGAGGCTGTGGGAGAGGAAGGCCGGCTGGTTGGCTGCATATCCAGTGCGTGGCTCAGCACACCTGTGTATTACCCTTCCTTACCCTCCTCCCAAAGAATCCCCATTCAGGAAAGCAAAACCCCCTTACCAAGTCTGGGCCATCTCCAGCTCAATGGAAGGAAGGAAGACAGGGTTTAATCCACTAGTGATTAGAGAGCCCCAATGGTCTTGCTCATCCTGCAAGGCTCTGGTTGGTGCCCTTTCTCCAGGAAGCCTGCCCTGACTGCTCAGCCTGTGTTAATTTCTCTTTTATCATTTCCTCCTTCTCTCAGTATGGCTCAGAGTTTGTTCCCCAGCCATCTTGCGGATGGCAGGTTTGGGGACGCTTGAGGCTGTCTAGAGAGCCAGGAAGGATACTTAAAATGATGATGATGGTGGTTATAATGGTAGCAGTTACCATAACTGAATGTTCACTTGCCAGCCATCGCCTACGTGCGCCGCATGCACAATCTCATTCAATCGTCCCAATAGCCCTTTGAAGTGAAGGCCAAAGTGCTCCGGCTGAATCCTGGCTCTGCCTCTCCTCACTGGTTGTGTGACATGGGGCAAGTGACTTAGCCGCTACGTGCCTCAGTTTCCTCATCTCTGCAATGGGGATGAAGACGTACCCATCTCACAGAATGGTGGTGAGCATTAGTTAACATATGTTAAGCCTTTAGGGCAGTGACTGGTATGGAGCAGCCTCTAAGTATCATTGCTGATATTATGATGACCTTCATTCTATAGATGAAGAAAGAGCGACTTGAGAGGTTAAGGGAATTTCCCAAGGTCAGACAGCTGCTAGGTCGCAGAGCCAGGACTGAGGCAGCACGCCCAGTGCCCTTTCTCTTGTTGGCCCACGGTCTGAGCACCCAGGCTTACTAAATCACTGTATCTCCGAGCCGGAAGGGACTTTAGAACTAGTCCAGTCCCGCTCCCCTTGCAAGACAGGAATCCTTTCCACAGCACCCCTGCAAGGTGGTCCAGCCTCTGCTAGAACTGCAGGACAGGGTTCTCAGAGGGCAGGGACCACGCCTGCTTGTTCACCACTGTGTCCCCATGCCTGGCACTCACTAGACCCCCCCAAAATACTTGAAATACTTGATGAATGTGTGAAAGAACAAACTAGGAGCTCTCCCTCATCCACCATGTGGTCTGTTCATTGGAGGCCCGAGAGTCCCCCGTGTGAGGGTGCCAGGGGCTCCATCCCCCACCCTGTGACTGTCCCACCCACAGCTCCTTTGCAAACCCTAAAGTGGCCCAGCTATCCACAACACCCCAAGATACTGCTGCCTTTGCCTCTCATGGCCCAAATCCTTCCTCCATCCTCTAGGAAGGTCTGCAGGGAAGGAGCCAGCCCCGGGCTTCCTGGGGCAGGTCAAGCTAGGGACACATCTGCCCCACGGGTGCGAGGAAGCCAGGGCACGAGGCAGCCATGGGCACACAGCGCTGGAGGAGGCGGGGGTGCCAGAGAGACATGCTAGCCTTGGGCTGGGCTTGGGCCACAAAACCCCTGGCATGTGGCTGAAAAGTCCTTGGCCTTTCCCTTCCAGCCCAAGATGTTAATTCATTGGCTCCAGTCCTGGAAGCCCAGCCCCTTCCCAGAGCCAAGAGCTCAGGATTGGCTGGAAGGAACCCAATATTTGCATATGAACCTGTTGCTCCCACCCAGGCGCAGAGAGTTAATTTCTCACTTTAAGGGGAGCAAGTAAGTACCTGGCCAAGGCACCAGGACCCTGGGGGGCGTGCAGAGATGCAGCGTATGGATCAGGGGACCGTCCTTGCTTTCCACACTCAGCCTCTTCACCCCTTTTACTGCATTTTCAGAGATCATTGCTTTAGTGGGGAGTTTCTCTACCCTGATGGAGGAACTGATGAAAATGCAGATTCCCAGGCTCAGCCTCCAGTTTGATAAGCAGCCTGGCGTCTGGAGTCTTTTTTTTTTTTTTTTTTTTACAAGCACCCCTATAGCATTTTGAGGCACTTTGAGGAACATCAACCTTTTTCTTAAGAGCATGGAATTGCAGGCAGGACTGGATTTCAGCCCTGCCTCAATTACATCCTGACTGGGTGACCAGGCGCAAGTCACTTAATTGCTCTGTGCCTCACTTTTGGCGTCTGAAAAATGGTTGTTATGAGGGTTAAAGGGGAAAACATGGGTAGAGCTCTAGTGTGGAGCTCAGTATTATTTTATTATGGATGTTGTTGTTATTGTTATTCTTGTTAGATGCCAAATGCCTCTGGAAGGAGTTAGTGATAAGGGTGAAAACCCTCTCTGGCCAGGAGGAGCTTAGAATGTCAGAGTAGGAAGGCTCACTCGTTAGGTGGGGAAACTGAGCCCAGAGGGGCATTCGGCCACCTGAAACGGAAAGAGCGAGGGCTCTGGGGAGAGGAGTCTCGGGCTTGGACCCAGGCTCCACCAGGCACTGGCTGTGTGGCCTTGGGGGTTATGTCCCCTCTCTTGGAGCCTTGGTGTCCTCATCCGTAGAAAATGTGGCTACTCACCAGCCCTCGCAGAGATAATGGTGGGGCACACCCTGTCCGGCAAGGCTCAGAAGGTGCTGAATAGAGGTTTCCTCCCTCCTCCCCGGTGGTGCTGACAATCTGAGGCAAGGTGGGGGACCAAGATCTGCTCCCCCAGAGTCCCCGGCTAGTGCATTCACACCAGTTCAAGGATCTCAGCGAGACTCTAAGACTGGCACCCCTATATCCCAGGTTCTGGTAAGGACGTTCTTCTCAAGGAGAGCTGCTGGGCTGCTGGGTCCAGGGACAGCTTCACTTTTTTGGCTGTAAAGCGGCTCGGGGGCTGACTCAGCTCTGGGTAAGAGTCAGAGCTCAGGAGGAAGCCCCAGGCAGGCTCCATCACCCGTTCGTGGGCAAAGCTGGGGAACAGATACGGAAGCAGGGGCATTCCTCTGGGCACTGGCCCACTGTGATGGCGACAGGATAGCCTCCAGCTCAGAGCCCTGGATCTCCCTTTGGAAGTAGACTCATGCTTTCACTTCTCCCCAGTTACTACACGCCAGCTTTTAGAAAGAGATTGGTGGTTCATTCAGACTAAAGTATCCATGACGGGCAGCAACTCTTTGCCTCTTAGTCCACAACAAATCTAAAATAAAGTGAATGAGTGAGTGAGTGAGTGTCAGGGGAGCAATCTGAGGCAGCACCAAGTATGTAGGATGAGAGGGGTGATAATTTCGGGTCCCTGAAATCAGACCACTGAGGCTGGGTAGCTTAGTAGCTTTAGAGGCAGGAATGCAAGGAAATTCTATTGGCCTGTGGCCCTGGGCACCAGTCCTGCTGGGGACTCTCCCACTCTGCCAATAGGGCCCAGCCTGCCTGCCCTCTGAGAGATGGAGGAGATAGCCCAGGGAAGGGAGAGGGAGGAAGACATAGGACCCACCCTCCCCCGATAGCCATCTCAGCAGGGCAGGCAGCCTCACGGCAATGGGCGTGTGCCAGCCATCCTGCTGCGTCAGCCTGCCTGCCTGGCACTGGCCCTGGGGGCTCTCCCAGCTGGGTAGGAGCTGCCCATGGCCAGTGGAAGTTGAGCCAAGGAGCTGGTAGCATAGTGGGCGGAACCGAGAGCACCTCTCCCCCCCGCTTCCCTCCCCACGGCCCAATGAACAGAAGCTAAGGAGGCAGCCACCTGAAGAAATGTATGTTGACATTTTTATTAATCAGAAAGGAGGTGACAAGTCACCTGGAACATTCTCAGAGGGAACATCAGCAACCCCCACCCCCAAACAGCCCAGCAGCAATTCCAGAGCTCCCCGCACTCAGTGCCACCATCCCCGTCTCTCTGCGATGCCCACTCCCCTCCCACCCGCAGAGCTTTCCCTGGGGAACCCCGGCTGCACACCCTTGGCCGCCGAAGAGATTCCTTCTCCTCTTGGCTCAGTCTAAGGGGTATCATGATTCTGAGCAGAAAGTACACAGGCTAGACCAGGGGCTTGCAAACGGGGTTCCACAGAACCTTCTGGAAGGGGAGGATCCTCTTACACCACCCCCACCACCTTTAACCAGAGCAGTTCCGTTTTCATCAGTTTCACAGGCTGGGTCTCCGTGGTAGCCTCTGATGGCTAGTGTTCCACAGCTAAGGGCGGGTGGCTCAATCTAAAGCTCCCCAGGAGCCAGGGAGAAAACCCAGAAGGTAGAGGCCCAGAGGCTGTGGGAGAGGAAGGCCGGCTGGTTCCCTCCTGACCATGCTTGTCTGGGGCAGGGCCCACCTCTCGCCCTGCACCGGCCAAGCCAGCTTGCCTGTGCATGTCCCGGTGACTTCACCTGGGGCCAGGCTATTAAATTCCCATGGCAGCTCTGCCTTGCCTTCTGTGGGAGGGGACAGGCCTGCCACGGGGCTTTGCTCACAGGTGAAACCCAAGCTACATGCAGGGTCTCTGAGTTGCTGAGACTGGTTGGTGCCCTTTCTCCAGGAAGCCTGCCCTGACTGCTCAGCCTGTGTTAATTTCTCTTTTATCATTTCCTCCTTCTCTCAGTATGGCTCAGAGTTTGTTCCCCAGCCATCTTGCGGATGGCAGGTTTGGGGACGCTTGAGGCTGTCTAGAGAGCCAGGAAGGATACTTAAAATGATGATGATGGTGGTTATAATGGTAGCAGTTACCATAACTGAATGTTCACTTGCCAGCCATCGCCTACGTGCGCCGCATGCACAATCTCATTCAATCGTCCCAATAGCCCTTTGAAGTGAAGGCCAAAGTGCT
>NC_041216.1:20807623-20813083 GCF_002837175.3 Physeter macrocephalus
TCTCCCTCCCTCCCACCGTCCCTATCCCACCCCTCTCGTGGTCACAAAGCACAGAGGTGATCTCCCTGTGCTATGCGGCAGCTTCCCACTAGCTATCTAATTTACATTTGGTAGTGCATATATGTCCCTGCCACTCTCTCACTTCGTCACAGCTTACCCTTCCCCCTCCCCATGTCCTCAAGTCCATGCTCTAGTAGGTCTGTGTTTTATTCCTGTCCTACCACTAATCTCTTCATGACATTTTTTTTTCTTAGATTCCATATATATGTGTTAGCATACGGTATTTGTTTTTCTCCTTCTGACTTACTTCACTCTGTATGACAGACTCCAGGTCTATCCACCTCATTACAAATAACTCAGTTTCATTTCTTTTTATGGCTGAGTAATATTCCATTGTATATATGTGCCACATCTTCTTTATCCATTCATCTGTTGATGGACAGTTAGGTTGCTTCCATGTCCTGGCTATTGTAAATAGAGCTGCAATGAACATTTTGGTACATGACTCTTTTTGAATTATGGTTTTCTCAGGGTATGTTCCAATTTTTAAAGTCTTAGTCTGAGACACTGGTTCTCAGCTGGGGGTGATCTTCCCTCCAGGGCACACTTGGCAACGTCCGGAGATGTTTTTGGTTGTCATAAGTCGGGGGTGTGCTACCGGCATCTAGTGAGTAGAAGCCTCTCTACCCCCATTCAGTCTCCCACACTTAACACCCCCTAACGGGGGTTCTTTAAAAAGCCTGGCTGAGAAAGACAAGGACCCAAGCTTCCATGATTGGCAGCTATGCCAAGGCCAAGACTCAGGAGAGGGCAGCCAAGTCAGGCCTGAGCCTTGAGGAAGCCCCACACACCTCTCAGGTAGAGCCCAAGAGGTCAGCACCAGGGGCTTGCAAACCCCCAGGCTTCTGGCTCTTACCCATAAATGTCCACGAGGGTCTCCACGCCAGCCACACACACTGCACTAGTGGGATGCTCCAGGGACACTCTCACGATCCTCTGCAGAGACATGCTAGCCTTGGGCTGGGCTTGGGCCACAAAACCCCTGGCATGTGGCTGAAAAGTCCTTGGCCTTTCCCTTCCAGCCCAAGATGTTAATTCATTGGCTCCAGTCCTGGAAGCCCAGCCCCTTCCCAGAGCCAAGAGCTCAGGATTGGCTGGAAGGAACCCAATATTTGCATATGAACCTGTTGCTCCCACCCAGGCGCAGAGAGTTAATTTCTCACTTTAAGGGGAGCAAGTAAGTACCTGGCCAAGGCACCAGGACCCTGGGGGGCGTGCAGAGATGCAGCGTATGGATCAGGGGACCGTCCTTGCTTTCCACACTCAGCCTCTTCACCCCTTTTACTGCATTTTCAGAGATCATTGCTTTAGTGGGGAGTTTCTCTACCCTGATGGAGGAACTGATGAAAATGCAGATTCCCAGGCTCAGCCTCCAGTTTGATAAGCAGCCTGGCGTCTGGAGTCTTTTTTTTTTTTTTTTTTTTACAAGCACCCCTATAGCATTTTGAGGCACTTTGAGGAACATCAACCTTTTTCTTAAGAGCATGGAATTGCAGGCAGGACTGGATTTCAGCCCTGCCTCAATTACATCCTGACTGGGTGACCAGGCGCAAGTCACTTAATTGCTCTGTGCCTCACTTTTGGCGTCTGAAAAATGGTTGTTATGAGGGTTAAAGGGGAAAACATGGGTAGAGCTCTAGTGTGGAGCTCAGTATTATTTTATTATGGATGTTGTTGTTATTGTTATTCTTGTTAGATGCCAAATGCCTCTGGAAGGAGTTAGTGATAAGGGTGAAAACCCTCTCTGGCCAGGAGGAGCTTAGAATGTCAGAGTAGGAAGGCTCACTCGTTAGGTGGGGAAACTGAGCCCAGAGGGGCATTCGGCCACCTGAAACGGAAAGAGCGAGGGCTCTGGGGAGAGGAGTCTCGGGCTTGGACCCAGGCTCCACCAGGCACTGGCTGTGTGGCCTTGGGGGTTATGTCCCCTCTCTTGGAGCCTTGGTGTCCTCATCCGTAGAAAATGTGGCTACTCACCAGCCCTCGCAGAGATAATGGTGGGGCACACCCTGTCCGGCAAGGCTCAGAAGGTGCTGAATAGAGGTTTCCTCCCTCCTCCCCGGTGGTGCTGACAATCTGAGGCAAGGTGGGGGACCAAGATCTGCTCCCCCAGAGTCCCCGGCTAGTGCATTCACACCAGTTCAAGGATCTCAGCGAGACTCTAAGACTGGCACCCCTATATCCCAGGTTCTGGTAAGGACGTTCTTCTCAAGGAGAGCTGCTGGGCTGCTGGGTCCAGGGACAGCTTCACTTTTTTGGCTGTAAAGCGGCTCGGGGGCTGACTCAGCTCTGGGTAAGAGTCAGAGCTCAGGAGGAAGCCCCAGGCAGGCTCCATCACCCGTTCGTGGGCAAAGCTGGGGAACAGATACGGAAGCAGGGGCATTCCTCTGGGCACTGGCCCACTGTGATGGCGACAGGATAGCCTCCAGCTCAGAGCCCTGGATCTCCCTTTGGAAGTAGACTCATGCTTTCACTTCTCCCCAGTTACTACACGCCAGCTTTTAGAAAGAGATTGGTGGTTCATTCAGACTAAAGTATCCATGACGGGCAGCAACTCTTTGCCTCTTAGTCCACAACAAATCTAAAATAAAGTGAATGAGTGAGTGAGTGAGTGTCAGGGGAGCAATCTGAGGCAGCACCAAGTATGTAGGATGAGAGGGGTGATAATTTCGGGTCCCTGAAATCAGACCACTGAGGCTGGGTAGCTTAGTAGCTTTAGAGGCAGGAATGCAAGGAAATTCTATTGGCCTGTGGCCCTGGGCACCAGTCCTGCTGGGGACTCTCCCACTCTGCCAATAGGGCCCAGCCTGCCTGCCCTCTGAGAGATGGAGGAGATAGCCCAGGGAAGGGAGAGGGAGGAAGACATAGGACCCACCCTCCCCCGATAGCCATCTCAGCAGGGCAGGCAGCCTCACGGCAATGGGCGTGTGCCAGCCATCCTGCTGCGTCAGCCTGCCTGCCTGGCACTGGCCCTGGGGGCTCTCCCAGCTGGGTAGGAGCTGCCCATGGCCAGTGGAAGTTGAGCCAAGGAGCTGGTAGCATAGTGGGCGGAACCGAGAGCACCTCTCCCCCCCGCTTCCCTCCCCACGGCCCAATGAACAGAAGCTAAGGAGGCAGCCACCTGAAGAAATGTATGTTGACATTTTTATTAATCAGAAAGGAGGTGACAAGTCACCTGGAACATTCTCAGAGGGAACATCAGCAACCCCCACCCCCAAACAGCCCAGCAGCAATTCCAGAGCTCCCCGCACTCAGTGCCACCATCCCCGTCTCTCTGCGATGCCCACTCCCCTCCCACCCGCAGAGCTTTCCCTGGGGAACCCCGGCTGCACACCCTTGGCCGCCGAAGAGATTCCTTCTCCTCTTGGCTCAGTCTAAGGGGTATCATGATTCTGAGCAGAAAGTACACAGGCTAGACCAGGGGCTTGCAAACGGGGTTCCACAGAACCTTCTGGAAGGGGAGGATCCTCTTACACCACCCCCACCACCTTTAACCAGAGCAGTTCCGTTTTCATCAGTTTCACAGGCTGGGTCTCCGTGGTAGCCTCTGATGGCTAGTGTTCCACAGCTAAGGGCGGGTGGCTCAATCTAAAGCTCCCCAGGAGCCAGGGAGAAAACCCAGAAGGTAGAGGCCCAGAGGCTGTGGGAGAGGAAGGCCGGCTGGTTCCCTCCTGCCCATGCTTGTCTGGGGCAGGGCCCACCTCTCGCCCTGCACCGGCCAAACCAGCTTGCCTGTGCATGTCCCGGTGACCTCACCTGGGGCCAGGCTATTAAATTCCCATGGCAGCTCTGCCTTGCCTTCTGTGGGAGGGGACAGGCCTGCCACGGGGCTTTGCTCACAGGTGAAACCCAAGCTACATGCAGGGTCTCTGAGTTGCTGAGACTGGGCGAGCCTTCCCTCCCAACGAAGGGGGCTAATTAAAGATTATTAAAGGAAATTAAACCCCACCCTCAAAGATAACCTAATGACCCCCCACCCTCTTCTAACATCTGGGCCCCCTCTCCTTGCTGCATCTGGAACAGCCAGACCCCATCACATCCAGAGTCCAAAATTTAAATCCTGGGAGGCCTAGGGCGCAGAGGCCAGGTCCCAGGTTTTGTCCCCGTGCCTCAGCCTCCTCTGCCATCCTGGCCTGCTCCCCTCCTGCCCAGCCTTCCTCCGGGTGCCCTCGTCGGGCCTCACTTTGGCCTCTCAGCGTTTGTGAGCCGGAAGCAGCCAGCACGCATAATTAAAGGCTTTCCAAACAGGTAACAAACACCCTTCTGAGGAGGCAGTCAGGTATTAAAGGGGGTTTGTTGCTTTTTCTTTTTAAAACAGTAAAGCAATTATACTCCAATAAAGATGTTTAAAAAACTACGTGCCTCAGTTTCCTCATCTCTGCAATGGGGATGAAGACGTACCCATCTCACAGAATGGTGGTGAGCATTAGTTAACATATGTTAAGCCTTTAGGGCAGTGACTGGTATGGAGCAGCCTCTAAGTATCATTGCTGATATTATGATGACCTTCATTCTATAGATGAAGAAAGAGCGACTTGAGAGGTTAAGGGAATTTCCCAAGGTCAGACAGCTGCTAGGTCGCAGAGCCAGGACTGAGGCAGCACGCCCAGTGCCCTTTCTCTTGTTGGCCCACGGTCTGAGCACCCAGGCTTACTAAATCACTGTATCTCCGAGCCGGAAGGGACTTTAGAACTAGTCCAGTCCCGCTCCCCTTGCAAGACAGGAATCCTTTCCACAGCACCCCTGCAAGGTGGTCCAGCCTCTGCTAGAACTGCAGGACAGGGTTCTCAGAGGGCAGGGACCACGCCTGCTTGTTCACCACTGTGTCCCCATGCCTGGCACTCACTAGACCCCCCCAAAATACTTGAAATATTGCAAGACAGGAATCCTTTCCACAGCACCCCTGCAAGGTGGTCCAGCCTCTGCTAGAACTGCAGGACAGGGTTCTCAGAGGGCAGGGACCACGCCTGCTTGTTCACCACTGTGTCCCCATGCCTGGCACTCACTAGACCCCCCCAAAATACTTGAAATACTTGATGAATGTGTGAAAGAACAAACTAGGAGCTCTCCCTCATCCACCATGTGGTCTGTTCATTGGAGGCCCGAGAGTCCCCCGTGTGAGGGTGCCAGGGGCTCCATCCCCCACCCTGTGACTGTCCCACCCACAGCTCCTTTGCAAACCCTAAAGTGGCCCAGCTATCCACAACACCCCAAGATACTGCTGCCTTTGCCTCTCATGGCCCAAATCCTTCCTCCATCCTCTAGGAAGGTCTGCAGGGAAGGAGCCAGCCCCGGGCTTCCTGGGGCAGGTCAAGCTAGGGACACATCTGCCCCACGGGTGCGAGGAAGCCAGGGCACGAGGCAGCCATGGGCACACAGCGCTGGAGGAGGCGGGGGTGCCAG
>NC_041216.1:20813375-20821501 GCF_002837175.3 Physeter macrocephalus
TCTCCCTCCCTCCCACCGTCCCTATCCCACCCCTCTCGTGGTCACAAAGCACAGAGGTGATCTCCCTGTGCTATGCGGCAGCTTCCCACTAGCTATCTAATTTACATTTGGTAGTGCATATATGTCCCTGCCACTCTCTCACTTCGTCACAGCTTACCCTTCCCCCTCCCCATGTCCTCAAGTCCATGCTCTAGTAGGTCTGTGTTTTATTCCTGTCCTACCACTAATCTCTTCATGACATTTTTTTTTCTTAGATTCCATATATATGTGTTAGCATACGGTATTTGTTTTTCTCCTTCTGACTTACTTCACTCTGTATGACAGACTCCAGGTCTATCCACCTCATTACAAATAACTCAGTTTCATTTCTTTTTATGGCTGAGTAATATTCCATTGTATATATGTGCCACATCTTCTTTATCCATTCATCTGTTGATGGACAGTTAGGTTGCTTCCATGTCCTGGCTATTGTAAATAGAGCTGCAATGAACATTTTGGTACATGACTCTTTTTGAATTATGGTTTTCTCAGGGTATGTTCCAATTTTTAAAGTCTTAGTCTGAGACACTGGTTCTCAGCTGGGGGTGATCTTCCCTCCAGGGCACACTTGGCAACGTCCGGAGATGTTTTTGGTTGTCATAAGTCGGGGGTGTGCTACCGGCATCTAGTGAGTAGAAGCCTCTCTACCCCCATTCAGTCTCCCACACTTAACACCCCCTAACGGGGGTTCTTTAAAAAGCCTGGCTGAGAAAGACAAGGACCCAAGCTTCCATGATTGGCAGCTATGCCAAGGCCAAGACTCAGGAGAGGGCAGCCAAGTCAGGCCTGAGCCTTGAGGAAGCCCCACACACCTCTCAGGTAGAGCCCAAGAGGTCAGCACCAGGGGCTTGCAAACCCCCAGGCTTCTGGCTCTTACCCATAAATGTCCACGAGGGTCTCCACGCCAGCCACACACACTGCACTAGTGGGATGCTCCAGGGACACTCTCACGATCCTCTGCAGAGACATGCTAGCCTTGGGCTGGGCTTGGGCCACAAAACCCCTGGCATGTGGCTGAAAAGTCCTTGGCCTTTCCCTTCCAGCCCAAGATGTTAATTCATTGGCTCCAGTCCTGGAAGCCCAGCCCCTTCCCAGAGCCAAGAGCTCAGGATTGGCTGGAAGGAACCCAATATTTGCATATGAACCTGTTGCTCCCACCCAGGCGCAGAGAGTTAATTTCTCACTTTAAGGGGAGCAAGTAAGTACCTGGCCAAGGCACCAGGACCCTGGGGGGCGTGCAGAGATGCAGCGTATGGATCAGGGGACCGTCCTTGCTTTCCACACTCAGCCTCTTCACCCCTTTTACTGCATTTTCAGAGATCATTGCTTTAGTGGGGAGTTTCTCTACCCTGATGGAGGAACTGATGAAAATGCAGATTCCCAGGCTCAGCCTCCAGTTTGATAAGCAGCCTGGCGTCTGGAGTCTTTTTTTTTTTTTTTTTTTTACAAGCACCCCTATAGCATTTTGAGGCACTTTGAGGAACATCAACCTTTTTCTTAAGAGCATGGAATTGCAGGCAGGACTGGATTTCAGCCCTGCCTCAATTACATCCTGACTGGGTGACCAGGCGCAAGTCACTTAATTGCTCTGTGCCTCACTTTTGGCGTCTGAAAAATGGTTGTTATGAGGGTTAAAGGGGAAAACATGGGTAGAGCTCTAGTGTGGAGCTCAGTATTATTTTATTATGGATGTTGTTGTTATTGTTATTCTTGTTAGATGCCAAATGCCTCTGGAAGGAGTTAGTGATAAGGGTGAAAACCCTCTCTGGCCAGGAGGAGCTTAGAATGTCAGAGTAGGAAGGCTCACTCGTTAGGTGGGGAAACTGAGCCCAGAGGGGCATTCGGCCACCTGAAACGGAAAGAGCGAGGGCTCTGGGGAGAGGAGTCTCGGGCTTGGACCCAGGCTCCACCAGGCACTGGCTGTGTGGCCTTGGGGGTTATGTCCCCTCTCTTGGAGCCTTGGTGTCCTCATCCGTAGAAAATGTGGCTACTCACCAGCCCTCGCAGAGATAATGGTGGGGCACACCCTGTCCGGCAAGGCTCAGAAGGTGCTGAATAGAGGTTTCCTCCCTCCTCCCCGGTGGTGCTGACAATCTGAGGCAAGGTGGGGGACCAAGATCTGCTCCCCCAGAGTCCCCGGCTAGTGCATTCACACCAGTTCAAGGATCTCAGCGAGACTCTAAGACTGGCACCCCTATATCCCAGGTTCTGGTAAGGACGTTCTTCTCAAGGAGAGCTGCTGGGCTGCTGGGTCCAGGGACAGCTTCACTTTTTTGGCTGTAAAGCGGCTCGGGGGCTGACTCAGCTCTGGGTAAGAGTCAGAGCTCAGGAGGAAGCCCCAGGCAGGCTCCATCACCCGTTCGTGGGCAAAGCTGGGGAACAGATACGGAAGCAGGGGCATTCCTCTGGGCACTGGCCCACTGTGATGGCGACAGGATAGCCTCCAGCTCAGAGCCCTGGATCTCCCTTTGGAAGTAGACTCATGCTTTCACTTCTCCCCAGTTACTACACGCCAGCTTTTAGAAAGAGATTGGTGGTTCATTCAGACTAAAGTATCCATGACGGGCAGCAACTCTTTGCCTCTTAGTCCACAACAAATCTAAAATAAAGTGAATGAGTGAGTGAGTGAGTGTCAGGGGAGCAATCTGAGGCAGCACCAAGTATGTAGGATGAGAGGGGTGATAATTTCGGGTCCCTGAAATCAGACCACTGAGGCTGGGTAGCTTAGTAGCTTTAGAGGCAGGAATGCAAGGAAATTCTATTGGCCTGTGGCCCTGGGCACCAGTCCTGCTGGGGACTCTCCCACTCTGCCAATAGGGCCCAGCCTGCCTGCCCTCTGAGAGATGGAGGAGATAGCCCAGGGAAGGGAGAGGGAGGAAGACATAGGACCCACCCTCCCCCGATAGCCATCTCAGCAGGGCAGGCAGCCTCACGGCAATGGGCGTGTGCCAGCCATCCTGCTGCGTCAGCCTGCCTGCCTGGCACTGGCCCTGGGGGCTCTCCCAGCTGGGTAGGAGCTGCCCATGGCCAGTGGAAGTTGAGCCAAGGAGCTGGTAGCATAGTGGGCGGAACCGAGAGCACCTCTCCCCCCCGCTTCCCTCCCCACGGCCCAATGAACAGAAGCTAAGGAGGCAGCCACCTGAAGAAATGTATGTTGACATTTTTATTAATCAGAAAGGAGGTGACAAGTCACCTGGAACATTCTCAGAGGGAACATCAGCAACCCCCACCCCCAAACAGCCCAGCAGCAATTCCAGAGCTCCCCGCACTCAGTGCCACCATCCCCGTCTCTCTGCGATGCCCACTCCCCTCCCACCCGCAGAGCTTTCCCTGGGGAACCCCGGCTGCACACCCTTGGCCGCCGAAGAGATTCCTTCTCCTCTTGGCTCAGTCTAAGGGGTATCATGATTCTGAGCAGAAAGTACACAGGCTAGACCAGGGGCTTGCAAACGGGGTTCCACAGAACCTTCTGGAAGGGGAGGATCCTCTTACACCACCCCCACCACCTTTAACCAGAGCAGTTCCGTTTTCATCAGTTTCACAGGCTGGGTCTCCGTGGTAGCCTCTGATGGCTAGTGTTCCACAGCTAAGGGCGGGTGGCTCAATCTAAAGCTCCCCAGGAGCCAGGGAGAAAACCCAGAAGGTAGAGGCCCAGAGGCTGTGGGAGAGGAAGGCCGGCTGGTTCCCTCCTGACCATGCTTGTCTGGGGCAGGGCCCACCTCTCGCCCTGCACCGGCCAAGCCAGCTTGCCTGTGCATGTCCCGGTGACTTCACCTGGGGCCAGGCTATTAAATTCCCATGGCAGCTCTGCCTTGCCTTCTGTGGGAGGGGACAGGCCTGCCACGGGGCTTTGCTCACAGGTGAAACCCAAGCTACATGCAGGGTCTCTGAGTTGCTGAGACTGGGCGAGCCTTCCCTCCCAACGAAGGGGGCTAATTAAAGATTATTAAAGGAAATTAAACCCCACCCTCAAAGATAACCTAATGACCCCCCACCCTCTTCTAACATCTGGGCCCCCTCTCCTTGCTGCATCTGGAACAGCCAGACCCCATCACATCCAGAGTCCAAAATTTAAATCCTGGGAGGCCTAGGGCGCAGAGGCCAGGTCCCAGGTTTTGTCCCCGTGCCTCAGCCTCCTCTGCCATCCTGGCCTGCTCCCCTCCTGCCCAGCCTTCCTCCGGGTGCCCTCGTCGGGCCTCACTTTGGCCTCTCAGCGTTTGTGAGCCGGAAGCAGCCAGCACGCATAATTAAAGGCTTTCCAAACAGGTAACAAACACCCTTCTGAGGAGGCAGTCAGGTATTAAAGGGGGTTTGTTGCTTTTTCTTTTTAAAACAGTAAAGCAATTATACTCCAATAAAGATGTTTAAAAAAAAAAAAAAGAAACAGGCCATCAGATGCAGAGTTTTCCTGTCCTTATTTGCCTACATAAATATGGCTGAGGAGTGCTAGGAGATCACAGCCTGGGGGGCCCCTGAAGGAGAAGACAGCCAGAAAAGGAAACAGGGGGCCCAAATCCCCCTTCCTGGTCTTATAAGAGCCACCAGTGGCCTAGACCCAGGGCCCTCACCCCAGGCCCCAGGCCCTGTGAGCCCCATTCCTGATGCAAACACGAAGGGAATGTCAGAACAGAGGGGGGGCAACTCAAATCGGGGCACCTGCTGAGGCCACACACTGAATGTGCTAAGGCTGTTGATCTTTTCCAGAACCTCTGGGAGTTCTGGATGGGGAAGAGGGGAGGGAAGAGCGAGAGCAGTCTGTCTTGAGCTGGGTAGGCCATGCCAGAGGTGAGGATGTGCGGTGTCCATCCCTGTATCCTGGTACCCACAGTGATCAGCACACTTGCGGGCACACGGGGGGAAGCGTCCAAGCCTCCCCCAAGAGGATGGAGGCCAGGTGGAGGTTCCTTATCCTGGCGGGATTCCCTGGCAGGTGGGGAGAGAGGATGGCGGGTGGGGAGCAGGCTCAGGGCACCACGTGCCACCACTTGAAGGGAAAGGGCTTCCGGCGCACGTTGGTGCCGCAGTGGATCCTCTGCAGAGACATGCTAGCCTTGGGCTGGGCTTGGGCCACAAAACCCCTGGCATGTGGCTGGAAAGGCCAAGGACTTTTTACCCTCTGGGTAAGAGTCAGAGCTCAGGAGGAAGCCCCAGGCAGGCTCCATCACCCGTTCGTGGGCAAAGCTGGGGAACAGATACGGAAGCAGGGGCATTCCTCTGGGCACTGGCCCACTGTGATGGCGACAGGATAGCCTCCAGCTCAGAGCCCTGGATCTCCCTTTGGAAGTAGACTCATGCTTTCACTTCTCCCCAGTTACTACACGCCAGCTTTTAGAAAGAGATTGGTGGTTCATTCAGACTAAAGTATCCATGACGGGCAGCAACTCTTTGCCTCTTAGTCCACAACAAATCTAAAATAAAGTGAATGAGTGAGTGAGTGAGTGTCAGGGGAGCAATCTGAGGCAGCACCAAGTATGTAGGATGAGAGGGGTGATAATTTCGGGTCCCTGAAATCAGACCACTGAGGCTGGGTAGCTTAGTAGCTTTAGAGGCAGGAATGCAAGGAAATTCTATTAGCCTGTGGCCCTGGGCACCAGTCCTGCTGGGGACTCTCCCACTCTGCCAATAGGGCCCAGCCTGCCTGCCCTCTGAGAGATGGAGGAGATAGCCCAGGGAAGGGAGAGGGAGGAAGACATAGGACCCACCCTCCCCCGATAGCCATCTCAGCAGGGCAGGCAGCCTCACGGCAATGGGCGTGTGCCAGCCATCCTGCTGCGTCAGCCTGCCTGCCTGGCACTGGCCCTGGGGGCTCTCCCAGCTGGGTAGGAGCTGCCCATGGCCAGTGGAAGTTGAGCCAAGGAGCTGGTAGCATAGTGGGCAGAACCGAGAGCACCTCTCCCCCCCGCTTCCCTCCCCACGGCCCAATGAACAGAAGCTAAGGAGGCAGCCACCTGAAGAAATGTATGTTGACATTTTTATTAATCAGAAAGGAGGTGACAAGTCACCTGGAACATTCTCAGAGGGAACATCAGCAACCCCCACCCCCAAACAGCCCAGCAGCAATTCCAGAGCTCCCCGCACTCAGTGCCACCATCCCCGTCTCTCTGCGATGCCCACTCCCCTCCCACCCGCAGCGCTTTCCCTGGGGAACCCCGGCTGCACACCCTTGGCCGCCGAAGAGATTCCTTCTCCTCTTGGCTCAGTCTAAGGGGTATCATGATTCTGAGCAGAAAGTACACAGGCTAGACCAGGGGCTTGCAAACGGGGTTCCACAGAACCTTCTGGAAGGGGAGGATCCTCTTACACCACCCCCACCACCTTTAACCAGAGCAGTTCCGTTTTCATCAGTTTCACAGGCTGGGTCTCCGTGGTAGCCTCTGATGGCTAGTGTTCCACAGCTAAGGGCGGGTGGCTCAATCTAAAGCTCCCCAGGAGCCAGGGAGAAAACCCAGAAGGTAGAGGCCCAGAGGCTGTGGGAGAGGAAGGCCGGCTGGTTCCCTCCTGCCCATGCTTGTCTGGGGCAGGGCCCACCTCTCGCCCTGCACCGGCCAAACCAGCTTGCCTGTGCATGTCCCGGTGACCTCACCTGGGGCCAGGCTATTAAATTCCCATGGCAGCTCTGCCTTGCCTTCTGTGGGAGGGGACAGGCCTGCCACGGGGCTTTGCTCACAGGTGAAACCCAAGCTACATGCAGGGTCTCTGAGTTGCTGAGACTGGGCGAGCCTTCCCTCCCAACGAAGGGGGCTAATTAAAGATTATTAAAGGAAATTAAACCCCACCCTCAAAGATAACCTAATGACCCCCCACCCTCTTCTAACATCTGGGCCCCCTCTCCTTGCTGCATCTGGAACAGCCAGACCCCATCACATCCAGAGTCCAAAATTTAAATCCTGGGAGGCCTAGGGCGCAGAGGCCAGGTCCCAGGTTTTGTCCCCGTGCCTCAGCCTCCTCTGCCATCCTGGCCTGCTCCCCTCCTGCCCAGCCTTCCTCCGGGTGCCCTCGTCGGGCCTCACTTTGGCCTCTCAGCGTTTGTGAGCCGGAAGCAGCCAGCACGCATAATTAAAGGCTTTCCAAACAGGTAACAAACACCCTTCTGAGGAGGCAGTCAGGTATTAAAGGGGGTTTGTTGCTTTTTCTTTTTAAAACAGTAAAGCAATTATACTCCAATAAAGATGTTTAAAAAAAAAAAAAAAAAACAGGCCATCAGATGCAGAGTTTTCCTGTCCTTATTTGCCTACATAAATATGGCTGAGGAGTGCTAGGAGATCACAGCCTGGGGGGCCCCTGAAGGAGAAGACAGCCAGAAAAGGAAACAGGGGGCCCAAATCCCCCTTCCTGGTCTTATAAGAGCCACCAGTGGCCTAGACCCAGGGCCCTCACCCCAGGCCCCAGGCCCCAGGCCCTGTGAGCCCCATTCCTGGTGCAAACACAAGGGAATGTCAGAACAGAGGGGGGGCAACTCAAATCGGGGCACCTGCTGAGGCCACACACTGAATGTGCTAAGGCTGTTGATCTTTTCCAGAACCTCTGGGGGAAGCAGGGGCATTCCTCTGGGCACTGGCCCACTGTGATGGCGACAGGATAGCCTCCAGCTCAGAGCCCTGGATCTCCCTTTGGAAGTAGACTCATGCTTTCACTTCTCCCCAGTTACTACACGCCAGCTTTTAGAAAGAGATTGGTGGTTCATTCAGACTAAAGTATCCATGACGGGCAGCAACACTTGATGAATGTGTGAAAGAACAAACTAGGAGCTCTCCCTCATCCACCATGTGGTCTGTTCATTGGAGGCCCGAGAGTCCCCCGTGTGAGGGTGCCAGGGGCTCCATCCCCCACCCTGTGACTGTCCCACCCACAGCTCCTTTGCAAACCCCAAAGTGGCCCATCTATCCACAACACCCCAAGATACTGCTGCCTTTGCCTCTCGTGGCCCAAATCCTTCCTCCATCCTCTAGGAAGGTCTGCAGGGAAGGAGCCAGCCCCGGGCTTCCTGGGGCAGGTCAAACTAGGGACACATCTGCCCCACGGGTGCGAGGAAGCCAGGGCACGAGGCAGCCATGGGCACACAGCGCTGGAGGAGGCGGGGGTGCCAG
>NC_041216.1:20821756-20827062 GCF_002837175.3 Physeter macrocephalus
TCTCCCTCCCTCCCACCGTCCCTATCCCACCCCTCTCGTGGTCACAAAGCACAGAGGTGATCTCCCTGTGCTATGCGGCAGCTTCCCACTAGCTATCTAATTTACATTTGGTAGTGCATATATGTCCCTGCCACTCTCTCACTTCGTCACAGCTTACCCTTCCCCCTCCCCATGTCCTCAAGTCCATGCTCTAGTAGGTCTGTGTTTTATTCCTGTCCTACCACTAATCTCTTCATGACATTTTTTTTTCTTAGATTCCATATATATGTGTTAGCATACGGTATTTGTTTTTCTCCTTCTGACTTACTTCACTCTGTATGACAGACTCCAGGTCTATCCACCTCATTACAAATAACTCAGTTTCATTTCTTTTTATGGCTGAGTAATATTCCATTGTATATATGTGCCACATCTTCTTTATCCATTCATCTGTTGATGGACAGTTAGGTTGCTTCCATGTCCTGGCTATTGTAAATAGAGCTGCAATGAACATTTTGGTACATGACTCTTTTTGAATTATGGTTTTCTCAGGGTATGTTCCAATTTTTAAAGTCTTAGTCTGAGACACTGGTTCTCAGCTGGGGGTGATCTTCCCTCCAGGGCACACTTGGCAACGTCCGGAGATGTTTTTGGTTGTCATAAGTCGGGGGTGTGCTACCGGCATCTAGTGAGTAGAAGCCTCTCTACCCCCATTCAGTCTCCCACACTTAACACCCCCTAACGGGGGTTCTTTAAAAAGCCTGGCTGAGAAAGACAAGGACCCAAGCTTCCATGATTGGCAGCTATGCCAAGGCCAAGACTCAGGAGAGGGCAGCCAAGTCAGGCCTGAGCCTTGAGGAAGCCCCACACACCTCTCAGGTAGAGCCCAAGAGGTCAGCACCAGGGGCTTGCAAACCCCCAGGCTTCTGGCTCTTACCCATAAATGTCCACGAGGGTCTCCACGCCAGCCACACACACTGCACTAGTGGGATGCTCCAGGGACACTCTCACGATCCTCTGCAGAGACATGCTAGCCTTGGGCTGGGCTTGGGCCACAAAACCCCTGGCATGTGGCTGAAAAGTCCTTGGCCTTTCCCTTCCAGCCCAAGATGTTAATTCATTGGCTCCAGTCCTGGAAGCCCAGCCCCTTCCCAGAGCCAAGAGCTCAGGATTGGCTGGAAGGAACCCAATATTTGCATATGAACCTGTTGCTCCCACCCAGGCGCAGAGAGTTAATTTCTCACTTTAAGGGGAGCAAGTAAGTACCTGGCCAAGGCACCAGGACCCTGGGGGGCGTGCAGAGATGCAGCGTATGGATCAGGGGACCGTCCTTGCTTTCCACACTCAGCCTCTTCACCCCTTTTACTGCATTTTCAGAGATCATTGCTTTAGTGGGGAGTTTCTCTACCCTGATGGAGGAACTGATGAAAATGCAGATTCCCAGGCTCAGCCTCCAGTTTGATAAGCAGCCTGGCGTCTGGAGTCTTTTTTTTTTTTTTTTTTTTACAAGCACCCCTATAGCATTTTGAGGCACTTTGAGGAACATCAACCTTTTTCTTAAGAGCATGGAATTGCAGGCAGGACTGGATTTCAGCCCTGCCTCAATTACATCCTGACTGGGTGACCAGGCGCAAGTCACTTAATTGCTCTGTGCCTCACTTTTGGCGTCTGAAAAATGGTTGTTATGAGGGTTAAAGGGGAAAACATGGGTAGAGCTCTAGTGTGGAGCTCAGTATTATTTTATTATGGATGTTGTTGTTATTGTTATTCTTGTTAGATGCCAAATGCCTCTGGAAGGAGTTAGTGATAAGGGTGAAAACCCTCTCTGGCCAGGAGGAGCTTAGAATGTCAGAGTAGGAAGGCTCACTCGTTAGGTGGGGAAACTGAGCCCAGAGGGGCATTCGGCCACCTGAAACGGAAAGAGCGAGGGCTCTGGGGAGAGGAGTCTCGGGCTTGGACCCAGGCTCCACCAGGCACTGGCTGTGTGGCCTTGGGGGTTATGTCCCCTCTCTTGGAGCCTTGGTGTCCTCATCCGTAGAAAATGTGGCTACTCACCAGCCCTCGCAGAGATAATGGTGGGGCACACCCTGTCCGGCAAGGCTCAGAAGGTGCTGAATAGAGGTTTCCTCCCTCCTCCCCGGTGGTGCTGACAATCTGAGGCAAGGTGGGGGACCAAGATCTGCTCCCCCAGAGTCCCCGGCTAGTGCATTCACACCAGTTCAAGGATCTCAGCGAGACTCTAAGACTGGCACCCCTATATCCCAGGTTCTGGTAAGGACGTTCTTCTCAAGGAGAGCTGCTGGGCTGCTGGGTCCAGGGACAGCTTCACTTTTTTGGCTGTAAAGCGGCTCGGGGGCTGACTCAGCTCTGGGTAAGAGTCAGAGCTCAGGAGGAAGCCCCAGGCAGGCTCCATCACCCGTTCGTGGGCAAAGCTGGGGAACAGATACGGAAGCAGGGGCATTCCTCTGGGCACTGGCCCACTGTGATGGCGACAGGATAGCCTCCAGCTCAGAGCCCTGGATCTCCCTTTGGAAGTAGACTCATGCTTTCACTTCTCCCCAGTTACTACACGCCAGCTTTTAGAAAGAGATTGGTGGTTCATTCAGACTAAAGTATCCATGACGGGCAGCAACTCTTTGCCTCTTAGTCCACAACAAATCTAAAATAAAGTGAATGAGTGAGTGAGTGAGTGTCAGGGGAGCAATCTGAGGCAGCACCAAGTATGTAGGATGAGAGGGGTGATAATTTCGGGTCCCTGAAATCAGACCACTGAGGCTGGGTAGCTTAGTAGCTTTAGAGGCAGGAATGCAAGGAAATTCTATTGGCCTGTGGCCCTGGGCACCAGTCCTGCTGGGGACTCTCCCACTCTGCCAATAGGGCCCAGCCTGCCTGCCCTCTGAGAGATGGAGGAGATAGCCCAGGGAAGGGAGAGGGAGGAAGACATAGGACCCACCCTCCCCCGATAGCCATCTCAGCAGGGCAGGCAGCCTCACGGCAATGGGCGTGTGCCAGCCATCCTGCTGCGTCAGCCTGCCTGCCTGGCACTGGCCCTGGGGGCTCTCCCAGCTGGGTAGGAGCTGCCCATGGCCAGTGGAAGTTGAGCCAAGGAGCTGGTAGCATAGTGGGCGGAACCGAGAGCACCTCTCCCCCCCGCTTCCCTCCCCACGGCCCAATGAACAGAAGCTAAGGAGGCAGCCACCTGAAGAAATGTATGTTGACATTTTTATTAATCAGAAAGGAGGTGACAAGTCACCTGGAACATTCTCAGAGGGAACATCAGCAACCCCCACCCCCAAACAGCCCAGCAGCAATTCCAGAGCTCCCCGCACTCAGTGCCACCATCCCCGTCTCTCTGCGATGCCCACTCCCCTCCCACCCGCAGAGCTTTCCCTGGGGAACCCCGGCTGCACACCCTTGGCCGCCGAAGAGATTCCTTCTCCTCTTGGCTCAGTCTAAGGGGTATCATGATTCTGAGCAGAAAGTACACAGGCTAGACCAGGGGCTTGCAAACGGGGTTCCACAGAACCTTCTGGAAGGGGAGGATCCTCTTACACCACCCCCACCACCTTTAACCAGAGCAGTTCCGTTTTCATCAGTTTCACAGGCTGGGTCTCCGTGGTAGCCTCTGATGGCTAGTGTTCCACAGCTAAGGGCGGGTGGCTCAATCTAAAGCTCCCCAGGAGCCAGGGAGAAAACCCAGAAGGTAGAGGCCCAGAGGCTGTGGGAGAGGAAGGCCGGCTGGTTCCCTCCTGACCATGCTTGTCTGGGGCAGGGCCCACCTCTCGCCCTGCACCGGCCAAGCCAGCTTGCCTGTGCATGTCCCGGTGACTTCACCTGGGGCCAGGCTATTAAATTCCCATGGCAGCTCTGCCTTGCCTTCTGTGGGAGGGGACAGGCCTGCCACGGGGCTTTGCTCACAGGTGAAACCCAAGCTACATGCAGGGTCTCTGAGTTGCTGAGACTGGGCGAGCCTTCCCTCCCAACGAAGGGGGCTAATTAAAGATTATTAAAGGAAATTAAACCCCACCCTCAAAGATAACCTAATGACCCCCCACCCTCTTCTAACATCTGGGCCCCCTCTCCTTGCTGCATCTGGAACAGCCAGACCCCATCACATCCAGAGTCCAAAATTTAAATCCTGGGAGGCCTAGGGCGCAGAGGCCAGGTCCCAGGTTTTGTCCCCGTGCCTCAGCCTCCTCTGCCATCCTGGCCTGCTCCCCTCCTGCCCAGCCTTCCTCCGGGTGCCCTCGTCGGGCCTCACTTTGGCCTCTCAGCGTTTGTGAGCCGGAAGCAGCCAGCACGCATAATTAAAGGCTTTCCAAACAGGTAACAAACACCCTTCTGAGGAGGCAGTCAGGTATTAAAGGGGGTTTGTTGCTTTTTCTTTTTAAAACAGTAAAGCAATTATACTCCAATAAAGATGTTTAAAAAAAAAAAAAAGAAACAGGCCATCAGATGCAGAGTTTTCCTGTCCTTATTTGCCTACATAAATATGGCTGAGGAGTGCTAGGAGATCACAGCCTGGGGGCCCCCTGAAGGAGAAGACAGCCAGAAAAGGAAACAGGGGGCCCAAATCCCCCTTCCTGGTCTTATAAGAGCCACCAGTGGCCTAGACCCAGGGCCCTCACCCCAGGCCCCAGGCCCCAGGCCCTGTGAGCCCCATTCCTGGTGCAAACACAAGGGAATGACAGAACAGAGGGGGGGCAACTCAAATCGGGGCACCTGCTGAGGCCACACACTGAATGTGCTAAGGCTGTTGATCTTTTCCAGAACCTCTGGGAGTTCTGGATGGGGAAGAGGGGAGGGAAGAGCGAGAGCAGTCTGTCTTGAGCTGGGTAGGCCATGCCAGAGGTGAGGATGTGCGGTGTCCATCCCTGTATCCTGGTACCCACAGTGATCAGCACACTTGCGGGCACACGGGGGGAAGCGTCCAAGCCTCCCCCAAGAGGATGGAGGCCAGGTGGAGGTTCCTTATCCTGGCGGGATTCCCTGGCAGGTGGGGAGAGAGGATGGCGGGTGGGGAGCAGGCTCAGGGCACCACGTGCCACCACTTGAAGGGAAAGGGCTTCCGGCGCACGTTGGTGCCGCAGTGGATCTCTCCAAGCAGCTTGTGGTAGGACAAGTAGTCATCGATGAAGATACAGCAGAGGCCCAGAGGCTCCAAAAGGGACCGTACCTTCTCCTCCAGGCAGCAGCCGCCATTGATTATGGGCCCGAAAGGTTTGGGGATGCCCAGGTACTTGTCTAAAACCACCATGTTCACCTGTAGAAGAGACAAGGCAAGAAAGAGACCCGGTTAGCTGGGGATGTTCTACACCCGGGGCCCC
>NC_041216.1:20827562-20863131 GCF_002837175.3 Physeter macrocephalus
ACCGAGGTCCCTGTTTTCTTGTTGGCTAAAAGCTCAGAGCCGATCCCAGTTTTTAGAGAAACTGCAGTCCTTGGCTCATAGTCCACATCTTCAAAGCCAGCAACAGCACGTTGAGTCCTTCACATTACCACTCCTGAACCACTCCTCTTCCGTCTTTAAAGACTCTCCACAGGTAGCCAAAAGGAAAGAAGAAGCTAGTGGGCTGGGCTCTAGCTTCCCACCACTCCACACCTCCACCTCCCAAGTAGAACCAGCGCTGTTCTGTTTCATGATCTGTTTTATTTGTAAATGAGTAAGTATTTCTTTTGAACAAAAGCTTCCATGGCACCAAAAAAATTGTTTGAAAACCACAGGTACTTTAAATGATTTTTTTAAACTCTATCAACACACAAACTCCTTTAATAAGATAGAGTTAATTGATATATAATCTTCTTCTCAGACAAAATTATCAGATATTCAGTAACCAAACATTATTAATAAAATTCAAAGAAAGGGAAATTGTACAGGCCACATTTTCTGACCATAATACAATAAAACTAAAAATTCATATTAAGAACATAAAAACCCTAATTACTTGGAAATTTAAAGCACTCTTTTAAATAACTACTTGATTAAGGAATAATAAAAATATTATCAGATACTTAGAAAATAAAAACATTGCAAATTAAAACTATAGAATGTGATTAAAACTGGAAGAGTTAAATTCATAACTCTGGGTTTTTTTGTTGTTTTTTTTTTGCTGTCCGCGGGCCTCTCACTGTTGTGGCCTCTCCCGTTGCGGAGCACAGGCTCCGGACGCGCAGGCTCAGCGGCCATGGCTCACGGGCCCAGCCGCTCTGCGGCATGTGGGATCTTCCCGGACTGGGGCACGAACCCGTGTCCCCTGCATCGGCAGGCAGACTCTAAACCACTGCGCCACCAGGGAAGCCCCATAACTCTGTTCTTAACGATAAAATTTAAAGAGTGACTGCGTTTACCTCCAGTAATGGCAGAATAGTTTCCCTCATACTAACCCTTCAACAAATAATAACTGTACACTCCGGTTTATAAGATAAATATAAGAAGCAATGACCTGAAGGCACAGGAGAGTGACCAAAGCAGGCAGACAACTGGAAGGGAGTTGATACTTGGAAGTATAGAGTGTTGCTTGGATAAATAAACTGTTTTTGCATGTTTTTTTAACCTGAGGGCAAGCCCCAGTTGATGTGGGAGTGCAAGGGCTAAAACTCGATTTTAAAAAATCACAGTCTAGGGACTTCCCTGGTGGTGCAGTGGTTAAGAATCTGCCTGCCAATGCAGGGGACATGGGTTCGAGCCCTGTTCCAGGAAGATCCCACATGCCGCAGAGCAACGAAGCCTGTGTGCCACAACTACTGAGCCTGCGCTCTAGAGCCTGCGAGCCATAGCTACTGAGCCCACGTGCCACAACTACTGAAGCCCACACGCCTAGAGCCCGTGCTCCACAACAAGAGAAGCCACCACAGTGAGCAGCCTACACACTGCAACAAAGAGTAGCCCCTGCTCACCGCAACTAGAGAAAGCCCAGGCGAAGCAACGAAGACCCAATACAGCTGAAAATAAATAAATTTATTGAAAACGAAACCAAAAAAACCCCACAGTCTTAGTGTGGTCACTAGCTTGAATAACCAGATGATATATTTGGAAGCTACCATAGCACCAGAAAATGAGGGGGAAATCCTGGAAAGAAGTACAGAGGGGGAGCCCCAAATTCTATTTATGAACTGTGCCCAGATCTTGAGTTCAGCCATACTAATTGTTGCTTTAAATAAAAATCAGGCCATGCTGAGGGCACCGGCAAGAGCGGGTGGCTGGTGGGGCTGGTGTGTTGGGTGAGCGGGCTGGAAGCTGGGTCGCCTGAGCCCGCGGCTTCCGGCACCCTGACCCACACTCGGCTCGTCACTCTGGAGGGACACGGGGCGGGGGGGGGCGGGCTCCAAGCGGCCGCACAGCGGGGAGCAGCGGCAGCAGCCTCAGGTCCTGAGTCTCTATAGAAGCTGAAATCCATCAATCTCCGTTCTTCAAAATGCAATGAAATGTACCAAAGACTGTATTCCGACTGGCACGTCGGACATGCATGGAACCAGATAAAGCTGGTCTTTGGGGACACTGTCAAAACATAAAGGAACCATTACTTTTATATATGTCGGAATCCAGAGTGTTTTGGGTACCGGGCCCTCGGAAACGATGGCTGCACTTACCTGCTGCCCAGTGTGCTGCAAAGGAAAGGAAGCCATTCATTGCTCATCCACTCCAACCAGGGGTCCTTCACCATAAACAGTGGGAGCAGGATATCTTATCCAAGAGGGTTCTGTCATCCAGTGCTACATCCCCAGGAACTCCCTCTGAAAAAAAGGAAGAACCTGATCCTTTACAAGACAGATCAATTAGTCCTTATCAACGATTTAAGAAAACATTTAGGGCTTCCCTGGTTCTTATCCAAGAGGGTTCTGTCATCCAGTGCTACATCCCCAGGAACCCCCTCCAAAAAAAGGAAGAACCTGATCCTTTACAAGACAGATCAGTTAGTCCTTATCAACGATTTAAGAAAACATTTAGGGCTTCCCTGGTCGCACAGTGGTTAAGAATCTGCCTGCCAATGCAAGGGACACAGGTTCAAGCTTTGGTCCGGGAAGATCCCACATACCGAGGAGCATCTAAGCCCGTGCACCACAAGTACTGAGCCTGCGCACCACAACTACTGAGCCTGCGCTCTAGAGCCCACGAGCCACAGCTACTCAGCCTGCGTGCCACAACAACTGAAGCCTGTGCACCTAGAGCCCGTGTTCTGAAACAGAGAAGACACCGCAATGAGAAGCCGGCACACCGCAACAAAGAGTAGCCCCCTCTCACTGCAACTGGAGAAAGCCCGCGTGCAGCAACAAAGACCCAACACAGCCAAAAATAAAATAAATTGATAAAAATAAATAAATTAATTTAAAAAAAACATTTAGATAATATGGGAAAGTTCTGATTCCAGTGCATCTAATAACTTCCGGTGTTTGGTTTGGAATGTTTTATTATGCAGCCATAAAAGGAGTGAATGCCGTTCCTTTTCTAGAACTTACTGGGTTACCTGACAGCGTAGTAAACATTCTGAAAAATTCCCAGAGTGGAAATGCACTAACGGCATATGCCCTGTTGAAGATTGCAGTGCCTACGCGGTACACTGTGACCCTGCGGGGGGACCTCCTTCACTGTGAAGTATCTGTTCAGCCGCGGCTACCTTTCGACGCCACCTCCTGTGAGGGAGTATCTGCAGGACAGGATGGAGGAGACAAAGGAGCTCCTCACGGAGAAGCTGGAGGAGACAAAGGACAGGCTCACTGAAAAACTGCAAGACACCAAAGGAAAGGCTTCTTTTAAGAAAAAAGTGGAATAGGGTGCCTTATATACCAGGTTATAGACAGTTCCTGCACTTTAACCCTTGGAGACTATGGACAAAGGTACATGCTCTTGATTATTTTTTTGGTTAGCAGCCTAAATATAGCAGTTCTTTGAGGGTTAAAGAACTAAGATAACTTTTTAAAGTTAAACATCACTAGAAAAATCAGTGTTTTTTGAAAAGAAAAAATGAATGCAGTATAAGAATTTCATGTCTGTTGCAGCGTTAAGCAGTGGTCCGAGTCTTCAGTCAAACTTGCTTTGTGTTTAGATGCAGCTGCTGACTCCTTGAATAACTGGTGCGGCCCTCCACAGATTTAACACTAGGTCTTCATCTTTGTTATTCACTGAGGTTTTAACTATATTCACTTCTCAATGTGGAGACAAACTGTTATCATCAGAACTGCTTGTGAATAAGAGGATATTTAGTCTTTCTACAAAGACAGTATATAACGGTTACATACCAGTTAAAATGTAGACTTCATATGAAGAAAGCTGAATGAAAACTGGGTCATGTATATGTAAATAAGATGTATTGGTTATATGTAAATGAAAAATTGACCCTTTAAAAATGATTTTTACCTGAAGCTTGCCAGAATCAAAGTTTTTAAGCAAATCTGTGTGGCACAGCACTTTCTCACCCAGAACGTAAAACTGTTATTCCTGCATCATGTCCTCTCTAACTGATCTGTCAGAGGAAAAGGGAAAATCATTACACCTTAAGTTTATGGTAGAGATCAAATACCCTTAGCAGTGCCTGGAGCTTGTGGTTCTCGGCCGTGCAGGTTTGGGAGGATGGGACCTGCCTGTCCCTGCCACCTGGTCTGCACCAGCCAGAGTCGGTCTTGATTCCATTTTGGAGTAAAATTTTAAGATTGTAGCTGCTGTTTTCCTCTTGCATTGAAGCATCCTTACTTGAGCATTTTACTTGAATTTTTAAATAGCAAAGCTATCATTAAAACCTGCTTGGGGGCTTCCCTGGTGGCGCGGTGGTTGAGAGTCTGCCTGCCAATGCAGGGGACACGGGTTCGTGCCCCGGTCCGGGAGGATCCCACATGCCGCGGAGCAGCTGGGCCCGTAAGCCATGGCCGCTGAGCCTGCGCGTCCGGAGCCTGTGCTCCGCAACGGGAGAGGCCACAACAGTGAGAGGCCTGTGTACCGCAAACAAAACAAAACAAAACAAAACCTGCTTGGAATGAAATTCAGTCATGTCAGATGTGAAAGTTGTCCCAACTTGTGTGGGTGTGTTTGAGGATGTGTCTGTGTGTTTCCTTTTGCTCTGCCTTTACTTCAGTTCTAACCTTTGAATTGAAAGAGGGAACGGGCCTCTTTCTAGACTGTCTTTGTTATGGGTGATCTGATAAGGCAAGAGAATGCCAGAAATAGTCCCACAGGCATCACTGCTGTGAGGCCAGGTTTTCATATTAAATACTGAGTTTGGCCAAATTTAGAGAATACTTTAAAGGGAAAATAATGTTTACATTTGATACGTCTAATCATTATATTGGCTGTGCTGTGGTTGGACTCTTCTTTGTGGGGGTGGGTGGAGTGGTGAGGGGGCAGGGCTTACTCTGCCACATGCAGGCCTGATAAGGCAGGATGGTTTGTCTCCTGATGCAGATCAAACGTGTGATTTCAAATTGACAGCACATCTTCAAATCCAAAAACAGTGAACATGTTTTAGCTTGTTTATTAAATAATTCACATTTTTGAGTATATTAAATGCTAAGATAGATATTAACGAATTTGTTTATTTTTAACCGCTGAGACTGCCTGGTTTAAAATCATGTGTTATATGAAACTTTCTTTTTACTTTTCACGTTGCATAGGGCGTGTTTTCCAATGAGGATAAATTGTGGGTCTTAGAAGCACTAATAATCCTGAGTTTCCACCTTTGGTTCAACCCATTTGAGATTTGTTACCATCCAGTTTCATAATTGTGTTGTGTTTGTCCAGTTACAGAAAGTGAGGCACTGGGGAGTGCTTTGAAATTCTCTAGTGAAACATTCTCTGAAGGTGTAAAAAAAAAAAAAAAATCACTCTTCTGAGAAGCATGATACAGTCCAGGGTTACTACAGCATGTTATTCATAAGGTCCAGCATACAACCCAGAATTACTAATCATACAAAGAAACAGTGAAAAGTGAAAAGACAGGGCTTCCCTGGTGGCGCAGTGGTTGAGAGTCCGCCTGCCGATGCAGGGGACGCGTGTTCATGCCCCCGTCCGGGAAGATCCCACATGCCGCGGAGCGGCTGGGCCCGTGAGCCATGGCCGCTGAGCCTGCGCGTCAGGAGCCTGTGCTCCGCAACGGGAGAGGCCACAACAGTGAGAGGCCCGCATACCACAAAAAAAAAAAAAAAAAAAAAGTGAAAAGACAATCAGTGGAGACCATCCGTGAAGCAACCCAGTTGTGGGAACTAGCAGAAAGGATTTTAAGCAATTATAATTGTGTTCATAGATAAAGGAAGATATGCTCATGATGGGGTAGGAAATCTCAGCAGAGAGTTAGAAACTGTTGATAATTAAAAAGAACCAATGGAAAATCTGGAACTGAAAAATACAATATCTGAAATAGAAAATTCACTGGATAGGCTTAACAGCAGATTGGAAATGACAGTAGGAAGGTTTGGTGAACCTGAAAGTATATTACTAGGAAGTGTCTGTTCTTAAGACAAAAAGGAAAAAAAGATTTTTAAAAAAGAACCTCATTGATCCATGAAACAGTATCAGAAGGTCTAACACACATGTAATTGGAGTCCCAGAAGGAGTGGAGTGGGAGAATGGGCAAAAAATATATTTGAAAAGGTAATGGCCAAGAATTTCTCAAGCTTGTGAAAAACATAATTTACATATTGAAGAATCTTAGTGAGGGCTTCCCTGGTGGTGCAGTGGTTAGGAATCTGCCTGCCAATGCAGGGGACATGGGTTCGAGCCCTGGTCCAGGAAGATCCCACGTGCTGCGGAGCAACTAAGCCCATGTGCCACAACTAGTGAAGCCTGCACGCCTAGAGCCTGTGCTCTGCTACAAGAGAAGCCACCACAATGAGAAGCCCATGCACCAAAACGAAGAGTAGCCCCCGCTCGCTGCAACTAGAGAAAGCCCTCACAGAGCAACGAAGACCCAATGCAGCCATGAATAAGTAAATAGATAGATAGATAGATAAATTTTTAAAAAATCTTACCGAACTCTAAGCCCAACATAAATAAATAAATAATAAATAAATAGAATCTTAGTGAACTCCAAGCAGGGTAGATACACAGAAAACCACCCAAGCACATCATAATCAAATTACTGAAGATAAAAATAAACAAAATCTTGAAAGCTATGAGGAAACAACACATTGCATGCAGGGATATGAATGATTGTTTACTACTCATCAGAAATTACAGGGCTTCCCTGGTGGCACAGTGGTTGCGCGTCCGCCTGCCGATGCAGGGGAACCGGGTTCGCGCCCCGGTCTGGGAGGATCCCACATGCCGCGGAGCGGCTGGGCCCGTGAGCCATGGCCGCTGAGCCTGCGCGTCCGGAGCCTGTGCTCCGCAACGGGAGAGGCCACAACAGAGGGAGGCCCGCATACCACCAAAAAAAAAAAAAGAAATTACAGAAGCCAAAAGACAGTGGAATGTCTTCTCTAAGTTACTAAAAGGAAAGCTCTGTCAACTGAAATTCTGTATTCAGCAAAAAGATCCTTCAAGATGAAGATGAAATTAAGACATTTTCAGATAACAAAAAGTAAAAGGAGTCATAGCTTCCTGTACTGCGTGAAAGAGGAAGTTTTTCAGGCTGAAGAAAAATAATACCAGATGGGCCAGAGACCTGTGCCACATGAAAAAGGAAGTTTTTCAGGCTGAAGAAAAATAATGCCAAGTGGAAACTCAACTCTTAGAAAAGTAATAAAAGGCACCATATATGATAAATACAAAACCATTTTTTTGTCTTAACTTTATTAAAATAGATATGACTGTTTAAAACAAAATCATAGGGACTTCCCTGATGGTCCATTGGGTAAGACTCCACGCTCCCAGTCCGGAGGGCCCAAGTTTGATCCCTGGTCGGGGAACTAGGTCCCACATGCATGCTGCAACTAAGAGTTGGCATGCTGCAACTAAGAGTTCACCTGCCACAAGTAAGAAGTCCACATGCCGCAACTAAAAGACCCAGCGCAGCCTAACTAACTAAATAAATAAATAATAACATTTTTTTAAAACAGAACAAAATTATAATATTGTCTTACATAAAATATAACATATAGAGGTTGGAATGTTGTTACGTGAAGTAGTACAATATTAACTCTAAATAGACTGAAAAGTTAAGGACATATAATTCTAGAGTAACCATTTTTTTTAATACAGAGAGATATATAGCTAAAATGGAATTGGAATATATAAATTAAATATAGATATACTAAAATGGAATTCTGAAAATATTTACTTAATCTAAAAATACTACTTAAAAGAAGGCAGAAAAGAGAGAACAGGGAAAAAGTGTTGGGACAGATAGTAAAATGATAGACCCAAATCCAACCATATCAATAAGTACATCAAATGAAAAGAGACTAAACACTCCAATTAAATGGCAAAGATTGTCAGAATAAGTAAGTACATCAAATGAAAAGAGACTAAACACTCCAATTAAATGGCAAAGATTGTCAGAATAAGTAAAGAAGCAGAGCCCAACCACATGATATTTACAAAAAAATGCACTTTAAAATTTTTTGGCCACACTGTGGGACATGCAGGATCTTAGTTCCCCAACCAGGGATCGAACCCTCACCCCCAGCAGTGGAAGTGTGGAGTCTTAACCACTGGACTGCCAGGGAAGTCCCCAAAAATGCACTTTAAATATAAAGACACAGGTTGAAAGTGAAAGAGTGGAAAACAATATACATGCAGTCTGCATTAAACATAAAAAAGAGTGGCTATGGTAATATCAGATAAAGTAGACTACAAGGCAAAGAACACTACTGGAAATAAGAGGGGACATTTCATAATGATAAGGGGATCATTTTATCAGGAAGACATAATCATAAATGTGATTATAAAATACACATTCTTTTTAAGTGCACATGCTACATTCACTAAGATACTGGGCCTTAAAACAAATTTCAGAAAGTTGGAATCTTACAGGGTATAATCTCTGACCACAGTGGAATTAAAATTTAAAGCAGTAACAGCAAGATATTTTAGGTATCAAAGCAGAAATCACAAGGGAAATTAGAGAAGATATTGAACTAAATGATAATGAAAATATAGCATTAAGAGAAAACAAAATCCCAATATCAAGATAGAAAGAGAGCCTATGGATATTAAAATGATACCAAGAGAGTATTATGAATAACTTTATGACAATTTCAATAATAGATGAAATGGACAAATTCCTTGAAAAAATACAACTTACCAGATTGACATAAGATGAAATAGAAAATATGAATAGTTCTATGTTACAGAAATTAAATGTGTTATCAAAAACATTTTCACACGGAAAACTCCAGGCCCAGATGTCTTCACTGGTGAATCATATCACACATTTAAGAAAAATCTAACACAAATATTCTTTCAGAAAATAAACAAGGAATATTCATTTCCTAGTTCATTTTATGAGGCCTTCATAACCTGATACCAAAATCTAACAAAGACATTACAAAAACGAAAATTACAAATTGGTATCATTCGTGAACATAGACACAAAAATCCTCAAGTAATTTTAGCAGTTCAAATCTAGCAATCTATAAAAAGGGATAATGCCTTAATGACCAAGTTTCAGTTTATTTCAGGAATATGAAGTTGGCTTAACACTGGAAAATCAATCATTGTAGTTCATCATATAAAGGATAAAGGAGAAAAGCCATAACTCTGCAAATTTGAAAAAGAAGGAAACTTCCTCAACCAGATAAAGAGTATCTAGGGACTTCCCTGGTGGTCCAGTGGGTAAGACTCCAAGCTCCCAATGCAGGGGGCCCGGGTTCAATCCCTGGTCAAGGAACTAGATCCTGCATGCATGCCGCAGCTAAGACCCGGCACAGCCAAGATAGACAGATAGACAGGTAAATAAATAAATAAAAATAAATCTTTTTTTTTAAAAAAAGAGTATGTATGGAAAAAGCTACAGCTAACAACATGCTTAATTGTGAAATATTGAATGCTTTATCCATAAGACCTGGAATAAAACAAAGATGTCCACTCTCCACTTCTATTCAGCATTTTACTGTACATTCTAACTAGTGCATTAAAGGCAAATGAAAGAAATTAAAGACATGAAGATTGAAAAGGAGGAAATTAAATTGTCTGTAGTCACAAATAACTTGATTGTTTACGTATAAAATTCCAAGGATCCAAGGAATCTACAAAACTACAAGAACATACTAAGTAAATTTAGCAAGGTTTCAGGATACAAGGTCAATATGCAAAAATAATTTTTTTATACTAGCATCAACCATTCAGAATTTTAAGGTTTTAACCAGGGAAATTAGGCAAGAAAAAGGAAGAAAAGGAAATTGGAAAGTAAGAAGGAAACTCTCTTTTCACAGATCACGTGCCCTTGTATATAGAAAATCCTAACAAATTCACACCAAAAAATTATTAGAATCAATAAATTAGTTCAGCAAAGTTGTAGGGTACAAGATAAGTATATAAAAATCAATTGTATTTCTGTACACCAGCAATGAACAATCCTAAAATAAGAAAATGATTCCATTTACAGTAACATGAAAAAGAATAAAATACTTAGGAACAAACTTGGCAAAAGGAATGCAAGACTGAAAACTATAGAACATTGTTGAAAGAAACTAACAAAGACCTAAATAAATGGAAAGATATTTCATGTTTCTGGGTTGGAAGACTTAATATTTTTAAGGTGGCAGTGCAACCCCAAGTTTATATACAGATTCATTGTAATCCCTCTCAAACCCCAGCAGCCTTTTTTTGCAGAAATTGACAAGCTGATCCTAAAATTCATATGGAAATGCAAGGGACAAATAGCCAAAACAATTGATTTCTATGTACCAAAATGTTATTTGCAGCATTGTGTGTAATAGGGAAGGATTTTAAGCAACCTAAGTGTTCTTCCATAGGAAAATGGTTACGTAATTACAGTCCCTAGGCAGAGTTGTTTTGAATGAAAAAAGCAAGATACTATGGTATATATATTGCATTTTTTTTAAGTCTGAGAAAATTTATACCAAACCCTTAATATTGCCTACCTATTATGAAATTTAGCATGAGACAGTTTAAAGGAAGAGCTTTAGCTTTTTAGCTATTTATATTTGAAATTTTTATAAAATTCAAATACTAGCTTTTGTAACTTAAAGAAAATGAATAAATAGAATTGATGTATGTAATTTAAAACATGCCAGGACAAGAATAGACAGATCATTAGAATAAAAAAAGTTTCTAGGGAATTCCCTGCCAGTCCAGTAGTTAGGACTCCATGATTTCACTGCCAAGGGCCCATGTTCAATCCCTGGTCAGGGAACTAAGATCCCACAAGCCACGTGGCGTGGCCAAAAAAAAGAAAAAAAAAAAAAAAGGAGTTCCAAAATAGACTACATTATATATAAAATTCTAGTATAGATTGGGGCAGTTGGAGGGGGAGTATCACAAATCAGAAGCAAAAGAGGGTTTAGTCAGTCAGTGATTTGGGGCAGTTGATTAGCAATTTTTGCAACTTGGGGGAAATAGTTTTAAAATGGAAGAAAATTGAAAATATTCATCAAACCACAGGAAGGAGTGTGGTCTTTTAGACTTAAAAGAGGATAGTATCATAAGGGGAAAAGTGGTCAGCTTTTAACAATGTAAACATTTAAATTTTATGTGTGTTTTAAAATTTTGATTACTGGGGGTTTCCCTGGGGGGCCAGTGGTTTAGACTCTGCCTGCCAGTGCAGGCAGCGCGGGTTTGATCCCTGGTCGGGGAACTAGGATCCCACATGCTGCGTGGAGTGGCCTTTTAAAAAAAATAAAAGTGAAAAAAAAAATTTTGATTACCAAAATCAGAAGTCAGATAGCCAATTGCTGGTTGAGGGCAGGAGCAAGATTAGCAACAGATGTATTAGACGTGTGATACTGTGATATTTATTTGGTCTTGGGTTTCTGTCTTCTAAAACCCTTGTAATCCTAAAGAATAAGAACTATAGGGTCATCTTTTGTTATATTTTGTTTTCGTTCCCAGTTCCTGAAATAGCTTCAGAAAATAATAAAGTTGAAATGGGTATCTTTTGTTATTCATAACAAGCCCCTTTCAACCACACCTGAGTTTATATTAATGCAGTGATTTCTTAAAAGCCCCTAGATAACCACTGGATGGGGGCTGGTTGCTAGGGAATCCAACCATGTGATTAGAGGGCTGGAACTTTCAGCCCCATCCCCTGACCTCCCAGGAGGGGAGAGGGGGTAGAGGTTGAATCAGTTACTAGAGACCAATGGTATAGTCAATCATCCCTACGTAATTAAGCCTTCATAAAAATCCTTGAAGTACATGGTTCAGAGAGCTTGGGTTGGTGAACTCCAGGAGGTGCTGGGAGAGTGGTTGCAGGAGAGGGTATGGAAGCTCTCCTCCCCTTCCCACATACCTTGCCCTGTGTGTTTCTTCCATTTGGCTGTTGCAGGGTTGATGTTTTTATAATAAACCAGTAATCTAATCAGTAAACTTTTTTTTTTTTTAATTCTGTGAGCCACTCCGATTGATAGTGGCAGAATTGAGTTACACTGTGGGACACCCACTTGGTGTTGCAGAATTGCTTGGCATGGGAAAGACACCCACACATTTGGTGACCAGAAGTGAAGTATTGGGAGTTAGTAGTACAGAAAAATAGAAGAGTTTTTGTTTTAGAAGATGGTAGGCTCAGATCTTTAAAAGAAAAAAAAAAAAAAATCCCCAGACTTCAGTAAACAAAGAGGCAAAGAACATGGACAGACTGAGTCTATAGAATTAGTCCTCTAGAGTGAACGCTCTGTGCGGGCAGGAATTTGCATCTGTTTTGTCCTCTGGTGTATCTCTAGCACCTAGAACAGAACCTGGTACAGAGCAGGTTTTCAGTAAATAACTGGTAAGTGAGGAAAGCTCAGTGAATTTATGACATATTCAACCACTGTAGTATTCAGAGATCTCAAATTAAAACACTGACAGTAATAACACTTCTCCATTCTCAGAATAGCAGAGGTTTTTAAAGGTTACAATTCCCAGTGTTAGCAGAGGTACAGTGAAAAGGGTATAGCATATTGTTGGTAGAAATAACGTACAGATAATGCAGGTATGTTAACCAACCTTATTATGGTAATCATTTCACTGTATATCAAATTACCATGTTATACACCTTAAATTTACACACTGTTATTTGTCAATAATCTCAAAGCTGAGGGGAAAAAAGAAATAGAGACAAAGAAAGGAAATTGGAGGCGGGGGGGCGCATATTTTTTTTAATCCCATTCATAGAAAATTACTGAGAGGAGCACAGGTCGGGGTGGCAACCAGGAAGTAGATTTGCTGAGCGCTTCTCTGTGCCAGGTGCTATGACAATTGCATGTTTTGTTTTGTTTTTTTAATTTTATTGAAGTATAGTTGATTTACAGTGTTGTGTTAATTTCTGCTGTACAGCAAAGTGACTCAGTTATATGTACATATATTCTGTTATACATACATATATTCTTTTTCATATTCTTTTTCTTTTTTTTTTTTTTTTTTTTTTTTTTTTTTTTTTTTGTGGTATGCGGACCTCCCTCTGCTGCGGCCTCTCCCGTTGCGGAGCACAGGCTCCGGACGCGCAGGCTCAGCGGCCATGGCTCACGGGCCCAGCCGCTCCGCGGCATGCAGGATCCTCCCAGACCGGGGCGCGAACCCGGTTCCCCTGCATCGGCAGGCGGACGCGCAACCACTGCGCCACCAGGGAAGCCCTCATATTCTTTTTCGTTATAGTTTATCACAGAATATTGAATATAGTTCACTGTGCTATACAGTAGGACCTTGTTTCATGTTTTTATTTAATCTTCATAATCCTGGGATACAAATAATAATTCCATTTTACAGATAAAGAGACTGAGGCTCAGAGAGAATAAGCCATTTCCATAGAGTCACAGTCTCTGCATGATGATAATCATAGTGAGACCGAATGTATGTGGCAGACACTGCTCTGAGTGTTTCATTTTCCTGTATCTTAATTCACCTGCAGCAGTTCTGTGAGATGTGGGTGTTGCTCTCTGTGCTTTGTAGATGGGAAGCTGTTAACTAACCATATAAAGCTACTTACTATTTTTGTCCAAAAAAATAAAACTAAAATTTGAAATAAATTATTTGGGAAAACTTTTCAGGGAGCTTTAGAAGAAAAAATAAAAACTGCCAGTATATGGAAGTTGTCTCCTAACCTAAATATTTCTCTTCTTCTTTAGCTTTCCATTTCCTAGAAATGTATATGCAGTGTGGCACTTAAAATGTGTAAGAACTCTGCTGTACTTAAAATGTGTAAGAATGTGCAAAAGTAAAACAATGGAAAAAATTCTGAATGTGACCTGAGAAGGCCATGGATAAGAAGAGCAGCTAATATATGCAGCTGTCTCAGATCATATTATGATAAAGTGTAGGGAGATTGAACTTCACATAAATACAACTGGGTCTGTTTGTTATTTTTGTGAGTTTTTTTTCTTTTTTTTTTTTTTGGTCAGCTGTGGTCCTATGGTGTTGGATGCTTTAATCAAGATTAAGAATGAAATTGATTCTACCTTGACCTTCCGAAGATCGTGCAGAGAAGGTAAGCATTTCCTTCCCTGTTGTTAGGCTTGGACACTTTTGTTCTGTTTCCCAAAAGAGGCCTGGGCTGGCCAGAACTGATACCAGAGGATACCTGGAGGATGGCTGCAGCACTCTGCCAGGTGACCTTGCCACAAGTCACACTTCCTTTTCTTAGGCGGAAGTGTTGGAAATTTGAACTGTGGTATAAGTTCTGGTTTCTAAGTTTGCTTCCCTTCAGGAGCTTTCACTTGCATGGTTACTGCTTCTGGCGGTCCCTGTGAGCTGCTGCACCCTTCAAGGACCAGCTCAGATATGCTAGCTGGTCACCGCGGAGCTCGTTCTCTAGGGGGGTTAGTGGGGAATTTCTAGCTGGTGCTCGTGCACACTTAACACTTGTCCAACAAGCGGGACGTGCGTCCCCCTTCCAGCTCCAAGCATTACACGTGCACAGAGCAGGTGGTCAGTAGGAATGTTCTGGATGGAAACAGCGATTCCTACAGTGTGCTGCTGATTCCAGGCAGTGTGCATACCGACATTCTTTAATAGCTATGTATTGATTTTATGTACTAGAAAAATATAATTACTAATGACAGTGTAACAGTGATAGAAATGATTTTTAAATATGAATTTAAGGTAAAATGAGTTGATTTAAAGTACACTCCTAAGTAATTGTTCAGATGGTTCTCAGGTGTGGGAAAAATCACATGGGGTGCTATGACGGCTAACTGATCCTGATGGCTGTGGAACACAGACTGTGCAGACGCCATTCTGTGCACTTTACGTGAGATAGACAGGTGCTGTTACCATTTACACTCAGCATACCTGTGAAGAAACTGAGGCCCAGGGAGGTTAAGGGACTTCTGAAAGGACACAGAGATGGTGAGTCGGGAGCCAGGACTCAGCCAAAGTTGTCAGATTCCAGAATTGCACTCTCAGGTGATACACTCACTGGCCGGGCTCGGAAAACCTGGGATAAAACCAAAACAGGGCAGCTGGGGCCAAGACCAAGGGCTGATCGAACTTTCTCCCTAAAATAACCTTCCATAAAAGAAAAAGTCGTTATAGCTATTGGCCCATCGCTCTTTATCTGTGTTCTGCTGTACATCTCAAGCATTTAAAGTCCTACTTCTAAGACATCTGTTTTGATTCAGCTAATCTTACAGGATTGGATTCAGTGTAGCAGATGCTAACGGGTATGATAGTTTGGCTGAATCCTGCTGTTTAGGGAACATTCTGCTGTAATTAAGTACCAGCCTTCCCACATAAGTCCTGACAACACAGGAAACAGACGCTTTTCAGTAAGCTTCCCCATAAAACTCTTTCAGAGCCAAGAACACAAGGTGTGGCCCATGTGGGCAAAAAAAAAAAAAAAAAAAATGAGGCAGAATGATATTAATTGCGGCTACTTTTGTTTCCCTTGTAGTTTGTGAAGAGAATTTCCAGGGGAGCCTTTTTAAGAGATGTTTCCTTGGATTTTTATTATTATTGTATACCATTTCTTATAAAAGCATACTGCTCTGTTGGATGCCAGGCTCACATAAATGTGCTGATAATATTCGATCTCTTGGGGAACTGTAGTATTTGCTTAAGATGGATATTTGTGTCCTATTACACTTTTATTAAGATTAACGGGAGAGGGAGAGAAAGTGATAACCCAGTCCAAGTTTCACAAGTAACCACATTTCTCCAGCCTAACTACCTTCAAAAAACAGTTTCAGAAGAAGTGGTAGCAGGGGCTTAGAGTGCGTAGTCATTTGTAACTCTTGAAATACCTAGGAAATTCCATACACAGGAAATGAGTCCAGGCTAAGAAAAGTCTCGTTTCAGGATCCTTGGTCAGCACCTTATTTTGCTTACTTTGGTTTGGTTTCACATTAGCTCATTCTCCTTGAAAAGTCAGTGCTAAGGCAGCTTTTGTGGGTTTCATGTCCCCAGTGTAGGTTTTGTGGAGACAATAGAATGAGATCTGTCTCTGGACAATCTGTATCCAGGCCTCAACTTTAAGATGACCAAGACAGTGTTGATTTATTTTGGGGTGTTATATCTGTTAAGAGTTTGAGTCCAGGGAATTCCCTGGCTGTCCAGTGATTAGGACTCTGTGCTTTCACTGCCACGGACCTGTATTCAATCCCTGGTCAGGGAACTAAGATCCCACTAGCCTTGTGGTGCGGCAAAAAAAAAAAAAAAAAAAAAGTTTAAGAAAAATAGAGTTTGAGTTCAAATAACAGTGACTTTAAAAAAAAAAAAAAAAAAAGAGGCTGGTTTTTCTCTCAGAATACATGAAGCAAGGAACTAGGACTGGCGTGGGCCCTCCGTGATGCCAGCAGCACCCCAGGCTCATCTGTGCTCCAGTGCCATCCTGAGCAGATAGCTTCCAACCTCAGGGTTGCCTCCTGGTTTCACAACATGGCTTTTGGAACTACAGCCCTTAGATCTACATTCTAAGAAGAATGGGAAGGAGAAAAGGCAGCGGGCACTTCTGCACAGGTGTATTCCATGTCAGTGCTGCTCCTGCTGGTAGAGTGAGGACAGTCTGGAAGGGAGAATTGCAGCTGGGCTGCCTGCAGCTGGGTAGGGGAGTGTTAACTGTGCTGTGTCTCAGGCATCTGCGGCTCCTGTGCCATGAACATCAATGGAGGCAACACTCTCGCTTGTACCCGAAGGATTGACATCAACCTCAACAAAGTTTCAAAAATCTACCCTCTTCCACATATGTATGTGATAAAGGATCTTGTTCCTGTGAGTTCCTGCCCGTGTGTGTGTGTGTGTGTGTGTGTGTCTCCCCACCTCCCCAGCACCTCCCGCCCGCTTTTTTTTTTTAAGGGGGGAAGGAGCTATGTGTGTTGTGCTATAGTTCTTCAGGGCAGGGTTTTTTCCTGTCTTGAGTTTAGTTAAGGAATTTGAATGGCAGAAGATAAATGGCCTAGAAGATCGTCCAGCAGCTCATTTGGTGAGGATTGCTTGGGAATAACAGGGCACAGAATTTTAGACTTGGAACAGTTTCAGAAATGAAGAATTTGGCCATAACAACAAAGAATTCATGTGGCAAATATCAGCTGGGAATGCAGCCGCCCTTATGTGTTTTAATTTCTACCTCCCTATATTTGACCTCCTTCCCTTTCCCTGACTGCGTGTTTTCAAGGGCATCTGGGGAGAAAGGACTGTGGGATTGGAAAGTTTCCCAAGTGGGTGAAGGAAAAATTCCCTAACCACGCTTACATGTGACCATTTCTCCTTTCGTGATCTTTGCACGTATCCATGCCAAAGGAAGAGAGTCGGACTACTGCCTGTCATAGGGCTGGTCACAGGGCTGCCCACAGAAAAGTGGGCAGTGTCCCAAAAGTGGGATAAGTAGGAAAGCTAAGGAGTGGTGGTGGAATCTGACCCATTTCTTCTTCTTCCTCTTAACCTCAGGATTTGAGCAACTTCTATGCCCAGTACAAGTCCATTGAGCCTTATTTAAAGAAGAAGGATGAATCCCAGGAAGGCAAGGAGCAGTATCTGCAGTCCATAGAAGATCGTGAGAAACTGGTCATTAGTCCCTGTTCATTGTCTTGACTTGAGGAATTTTGTTGCAAAGTTGTTTGCCAGGAAGTGGGGCTTAGGGGCAGAGGGGATGGGGGGCACAGCATGAGATGATGCAGAACATTCAGCCTCTTCTGGAAAGGAACTTCAGAACCATCTGTCCAAGGGTTGGACACCCATCCTGTCGGGGCCAGGTGGGTAGTGAGAACCTAGGAAGGGCCCAGAGAGGACCAAGGCCCTGGAGTGCTCTGCCTAGAGGGGCTCACTGCTACCGTGTTGCCAGACATTTGTCTTTTTCAAAAGAAACCAGTATGTAGATTGCCAGGTCTTGAAAAGTTGACAGCTAAATCAGAGTTACTGTTTAACCCTGTGGGCAAATAAAACACATGCCGGCTGTTTGCAGTCCCGCTGCCACCACCCTGTTTGCAGATAGGAGTGAGAGAAGCCGATAGCAACACTGGAACTAGAACTTTGTGCTTTCCTGACACCACACGTCTAGTGACACGGTGTGGGCTTGTGAGAGGCCCACTCACTCTTGGAGTTGCTACCCCTGGGTACAGGCTATGAAGTGTCTGAAAGTGAAGGGGTTATTAGCAAGCTTGTAGTCTCTTTCTCGTGTACACTTCTACCTCCTCTAAGAAGGAGGCACGCACACTCACTCCCTGCACACTTGGTGTCCTTTGGAGAAGAAGAATTGGGAAGGGGACCAGATGGAGATAGGTCCCAACATCATACCTACACGAGGGAAGGACTCATGCTGTCTCAGGGTCACCACTTCATTCGTTTACACGACAGTCCGTTAGCAGACTGAGCACACCTCAAGGGCAGGGGCTGTGTCTTATACCCCTTTCTGGATCCCAGGATCCTGGCATGTGCATGTGCTATCTTACCTACAAATATGAGTTGTGTGAATGAATAAATGAATTCTGCCTTTTAGGTTTGGGGGAACATTTAGCCCCTCTCCTCTTCCCCATAAAATAGTAAGAAAGGAAGGTCCTGGTAAGAATGCCCAGCTCTGTCATCGTCGAGATGTTGAGGGTCAGCGTGGTTTTGTTGTAATTCAGAGCAAGCAGCTGCCTTCTCTTCCAAGAGTTTCTTGCTCTCAGGAGATAGCTCGGCCCCAGTTTCTAACTCCAGGGAGTCTGACGCATCCCAGGGTCCAGGTTGGAACTGGCCACCCTGGCCCAGCTTGTCATCTCACAGTCCTCAGGTGGGAAAGCTTGTAGCTTATCAGCATCTCCTTGATGTACTCTTTTTAGGGATTGGAGGGTTCCCCTGAGCATGTTTTCTAGGTAGTCAAAATTCACTCATTTAAATACCAAACATTTGCTTATTTAGCATTTTTCACTTCTTCAAATTAATATTGCTGAACCTAACTTCTTTTCATGATTTTAAAAGCCATAATAATGCTCATTATAGGTGATTGGAAAAGTGAACTAATTTTCAAATAACCTATAATTCCACCACCCAAAGGTAATCTCTGTCGACAACTACCCTTTTATAAGTAAAGAATATGACTATCGTGAAGGCTCTTAATCCTGTGACCTTATGCTTTCTCGACAGTGGGGCCAGTTTACACTCTCACCAGCTGCCTGAACAGAACATAATTTTTGTTGAAGCCTCGTGGTTACAATCATGACCATCAACCCTGTGTCATCTGTTTTCAGCTGTCACTCCAGATGTCAGCGTGCCCTCCCGTTTTGCGACTTTTAATCAGTTTCTGTTGTTCCCCAAATCAGAAAGTCCAGTTAGAACCGGTTGGGCATGTTGAGTCAGTGTTGGCAGTGTTAGAGGAGGGATTCCAGAGTCGGGCCGCCTGGGGGCCCATCCCAGCCCTGCCGTTCGCAGCTGTGTGACCCTCGGCAAGTGACCTAACTTCTCTGAGCCTCAGTTCCTTGCCTGTAAAATGGGAACCTCATAGCACTCACCCCAGGGTTATTGTGACTGTCAATTGAGGTAGTCAGTAAGGTACATGGTGCTCAGTGCTGGTTGGCTGTTTAGGATGACGTTGATGTTCCTATCGAAAACTTGAGGTGTCCGCTGAGCCAGGGCAGAGGCTGGTGTAGACTCTAGATGCCTCAGCACGCAGGGCCTTTTTAATGCTAGACGGCATTTGAGGTGGTAAGTTCTTTTCATGGTTTTGTTTTTTTTTAAGATAAGTGAGGGGTTATTTAGTAAAGGATGAGTACACTGTACTTGGACTTAAGAACTCTGGGCTCTAATCCAGCACATGTCTAAATTTCAATTCCAAGATCTTTTTTATGAATCTGATAAATCTCTGCAAACCACTCCTAGGATTTTGCCAAGAAAGCTCACGTGCGAGTAGGCACTTTGTTCGTGCACTGACCCCAGACTTCACATTTAATCAGCTCAGGACACGACCATCTCTTCCATGGTGGGCTCCTGATTGCCCTTTCTCCCCGCACAGGACGGGCTCTATGAGTGCATTCTCTGCGCCTGCTGCAGCACCAGCTGCCCGAGTTACTGGTGGAATGGAGACAAGTACTTGGGACCCGCGGTTCTTATGCAGGTAAGGCGCTCCGTCATTACTGCAAGAGAAATGGAAACCGATGTTCTGAGGGCCGATGGCTTCCTTCTTGGGCATCCATTACAAACGGTAATTGGTTGCACCACCTTCACTTGGCTTCCAGTAAATCTGGGGCTTCATCTGCAAAATGCTTTCATTTAGTGTGGTGAGGGCCACGCCGAGGGACGGTGGCTGCGGGTTGGCACACCGTGCCTTGCAGATGTTTCAGATGTTTCCCTGTGCTGCTGGCTCTTCCCTGCCCACTTGCCCGCTTTCCCCGGACTGCGTCTGTCAGAAGGCTCCCCGTCTCCCTCGCACGGGGTTTTTAACGTGGAAGCAGGGGAGAGAGAAATTTCGTTGAGCGGTTACCCAGCTGCGAGGTTGGGAATTGTTTCCAGGCTAGTGAAAGCCTGCAGTGCTGGGCTTAGGGGGTGCTTGCAAAGAAAGTTGTGTTGTTTTTCATTGTCTGTCACTATATGTGTCGTTCACTGCAGACAGAGTCACTGTCTTTGTTCCCAGAAAGCTCATACTTTTTAGATTTGTGGTCAGTGCTTTTCATAGACTCTAAGCAACTCAAAAAAAACAACTTCTTGTTTCTCATTTTCCCACAAAAAGAGAAGTTCTGTGGTTGTGTGACCAGTTAGCAGTACTGATTGATTCCTGGCCAAATTAAAGATTGAGTAATGAAGTACATTTGTAGCTGGCGCTTGTACCAGTGATCTGAGTTGTTGGGAAATGTAAAAGTGGTGTCAGTAACACTGCTGGAGCCGGCCCAGTAATCAGGAGCTTAATCAGTTTTCAGCTGGCTGATATCAGGCTTCTGGGATGGATATGCTAATCAAAAGAATCAATAAGAACAAATATTCTCTCTGTGCAGGTCTGTTAAGTTATCAGTTCACTCAAAGGCAGTGGCTAGGTGCTCTGAAGGCAGTTAAAGAGAGTCAAGGATACCGTCCCTGCCTTCACTCATTCATGTTCTAGGGAGGAAGCTAGTGAGCAACATGAAATCAGTAGACGACAATGCCTGATGGTATATAATTAAGCACCAGCGACCAGGTGCATGTGGTTCAAAGGTTGGTGGGGCTCATTAGTCAAGGTGATCAAGAGATGTTACAAAAGAGATGGGAGCCTTTCCTTGAAAGATGGCAAGAAGTGTGGAGATGGCTTCCAAGCTGAGAATTCCTGTTCCTCTGTGCGCCTGGAGCTTTGAGTTGAACCAGAGGGCTGCTCTGGCCAGTTAAGGTGACAGCTCAGCCCACCAGTCCCCGGTTCCCCCAGGCCTATCGCTGGATGATCGACTCCAGAGACGACTTCACAGAGGAGCGCCTGGCCAAGCTGCAGGACCCGTTCTCTCTGTACCGCTGCCACACCATCATGAACTGCACGAATTCCTGTCCCAAGGTACGCGGCTGCGGCCCCCCGCGCGGCCCAGCACTGATGTGTGCTCGTGAGGAGGCAGCCGGCGGGGAGCAGAGAGCACCCTCCCCTCCGTGTGAGCCTGGGGGTGTTGGCGCTTAGTTGCGGGGCACAGGCTCACTCAGGCCCCCTTGAGAAGGGTTTTCAAGTCGGGTTCACACGGGCCTGGTGGGAGTCAAGGATGCCACGAGGACCCATGAACAGGAACCTGGGTTTGCCCTGACTTTGTGGGAACCACGGGAGGAAAGCCGCCTGAGCACAGGCAGCTGTGAGGGCTACATTCCCTCTCCGGGCCCCAAGGTCTCTGTGTGGCAACATGGCTGCCGGTCCGCTCGGCTCCCTGGCAGCCAGCCTGTGCTTTCTCCTCTGCGTGTCTTTCCTCAGTCTCGGAGCTCCTGCTTACTTAGCTTTCACTCCCTCTTCCTGTTCATACTTCCTGCTTCCTGTTCGTATTCACCCTGCCTGCGGCTTCAGCATCCGCCTGGCTTCTCTCAGCATTTCTCAGCTCACATTCCTCGGAGGGAGTCTCCTTGGCCCAGCTTAGCTTTCCACGGCGCAGCCCACGTCAGAGCTGGCCGGCCAGCTACCGTCAGGTGCCAGCCCTGGTCCCGTCAGTGGGCGGGGAGCAGCCAGGGCTGCCCTTGCAGCAGAGACTGTGGGCAGAGCAATTTCATTTTAAAGGTGCAGTGAGTAAGCACGCAGCGAGATGGAAAACTCTAGCACGACCAGTTAGCAGCTTAAAAAAGAAAAAGAAAAGGCAGCACATCTTAACAAACGTGAAATCCAGACTGGGTAATTCCACAGTGTTTCAAGGGCCCCCCCTTCCCCTGCCAGAGTGCTTCTCACGTGACATCGGCACTGGGGTGGGCCATGGGGCCCCGAACAGTGCGGGAGAGCTCAGGCTCCGCATCCTGCTGCCTGCATTTCTACCCAGGCTCTGCTCAGCGAGCCTTGTGGCTTCTGAGGCAAGTCATGCCACTGAAGTGCTTAGGACAGTGCCTGGCACAGAGTAAGCACTTAATGGGACCTTCTGTTTGTTTGAGCCGGTCAGGCAGAAGACAGCCTCTCCGAGGCTGGGGCCTGGGTTGTGTATTTCTTCAAAATCTCCGCAGGGGATCCTGCGGTGCGCTCCTAGGCGTGAATGTTTGCATCGCAGAGGACAGCAGACAGACCAGACAACCAAGGACAGACTTCTCTGTGTCCTGCCCTCCCCTTCAGTAAAGCAAGGGTGGACACTGGGGCTGTGAGGCTAGACATAGGCCCAGATTGTTTGAACTAGAAGGGACCTCAGAAATCGTCAAGTGCAGCCCCTTTTAGGTGGGGAAGCTGAGCCCATGAGCGGGAGTTGGGGGTGGGGGCATCTTGCCAAGGTCACTCTCAGGTTGGGGGCAGGGCAGGCCTAGAAGCAGGCCACCCGCCTCCCAGTGCCTCCTCCCTGCGCTGGGACTGGGTACAGTCTGGTTACTGACTCTAAATTCCTTCTGATGGGGCAGGTACGTACACGGCTCAGCGTTCAAAAGGAAATACTGTGGAGGGCCTTCCTCCTTCCCCAGCCCCAGCCCCCTCCCTGGTGGTGGTATCAGCTTCCTGTGTGTCCTTCCAGGGATAGTTTGTGCTACACGCAAATGTTCCACGTGTCCTTTGTCACAGTGTCTACCTTTTCTCACTTAACGCATTTCGGGGATCCTTCCATATCAGTCTTTTAAAGAGTGTCTTCTCTTTCCCTTTCTGTCTCTCTGAAGATCTTTTTTCTTTTTCTTTCTTTCCACACTTTAATTTCAGAGTTAAAGTTGTCCTTCTAAAATGAGGGGACCCAGGACTTCCCTGGCGGTCCAGGGGTTAAGACTCCATGCTTCCACTGCAGGGGGCACGGGAACTAAGATTCCGCATGCCGCTCAGTGCAGAGCCACATAAAATAAATAAATTAATTTAATTAAATTGAACGAGGGGACCCTTCACTAGCCTCAGATGAGTGCTTGTCTAATTTTACCAAATATTTGGTGATCTCACTTCCTGCTTCTGCGAGACTGGCCCCACTGGGTTTAATTGCCATACCTCGCGCAGGACAGATGTTAACAGCTGTGAGGCCAACTGCAGCTAATCCAGTGTTGTGGGCCACTTAACCAGTGGTGCTGAGGACGGTTAACAGAGGCTCCTTTCTCCCACATACCTTTGAGGGCTTGCAGATGCAGATTTCTGGTGATGATGATTGAATGATAATGGTAGTGATGTGAAACCTTTAGAGGTCACTGGCAAATTTTGACACTGTAGTCATAGAAGAGATGACTCTTCCTTGGGCTCGTTGACCTGCCACAGTGAGCCTCACCAGCAGGAATTCAGTGAGACAGGGCTCCTGCCAGCGAGAGCTGGCCGCCTTCAAACGTCTAAGAGTGGAAACAGAAGAGCGCTCTTAGCCCAAACCCCTGGGTATTAAAGGACTTGATGTGTAATCACCGTGCTTTGACCAGCTAGGTCAGGAGGTCCTGGCTCGCCCAAGGTCATGGGGTTCTTCCATTCAGTTTCACTTACCCTTTGGTATTGATTCTCTTCTCTTTTTTCAAGGGGCTGAATCCAGGGAAAGCTATTGCTGAAATCAAGAAAATGATGGCAACCTATAAGGAAAAGAAAGCTTCAGCTTAAGTGTTCCCATGCTAAACATGTCTGTAACCGGCTCAGCTGAACGAAATTTGTGTCTAATCTGAGTTCCTTCAAAGGTCTCGACTTCCCACAAATACAGCATGTATAATAAAAATTTTAATAAATAAATGTTATTCTACTTTATTAACAAAAAAGCAAGCCTGTTCCTCGTACTTGCTTCAGTGGGATGTGAAGGTGCCAGGAGGAGGAGTCCTTGCCCTTGAAGAGGGGGCCAGGCCTCTAGAACTGAGCCACCATTGGGGGTGGCTACGATGGGGACAAGCATAGAATTGGTGTCACGAAGGACCTGGGGCTTGTTCCCAGCTTTGCCATTCACCAGCTGATGACACTGGGCAAGTCCCTTCTCTTTGCTACTCCATTTGCCCATCTGTAAAATGGGATTCCTAGCTGTGCCACCCTCAGCCGTGAACAGTGGCTCGTCATTATACGGCATGCCAGTTTCTACAGCTTTCAGTATTAGAATTACTTCAAACCAAATCTTGGTAAGTCTTTTTCTGTCTGGTTGAGGCCAGGTTACAGATACCTCCAGCACAGCTATAAACTCCAGTTAGTTCCACAAATGACCTCCAGAGACCTCGCACGGGAAGCATGAATTCCCACCACTGCTGCCTTGGCTCTGACGCTTACGACAAAAGCGGTAACACCGAAAAAGCAAACGGTGTAAAAGTTTGTCAAGTTAAAAATGGAACCCCCCTAGGGGCTTCCCTGGTGGCACAGTGGTTGAGAGTCCACCTGCCGATGCAGGGGACACAGGTTCGTGCCCCGGACCGGGAAGATCCCACATGCCACGGAGCAGCTTAAAAAAAAAAAAAAAATGGAAACCCCTTAAACTCCCCAAGTTTGACATCCCCTGTTGACAGTTCACACATTTCCTCCAGACCTTTATGTCATTACAATGCGCAGCATATGTAAAGTTTTTTTCCCTTCAAAAATAAGGTACAAAATACTGATATTAGCAACTTTCTATTTTGTCTTTTTTTTTTCATTGTGGTAAAATACACATAAAATTTACCACCTCAGCCATTTTTCAATGGAGAATTCAGTGGTATTAAGTACATTCACGTTATCGTACAACCCTCACTCCAGTCTATCTCCAGAGCTCTTTTCATCTTGCAAAACTCAAACTCTGCCCATTAAACACTAACTCCCCATTTCTCCTCTAGCCTCTAGCCACCATATTTCTACTTTCTATTTCTGTGACTTTGACTACTCTATCTCATATAAGTGGAATTATATGGTATTTGTCTTTTTTGTAACACCTTTCACTTAGCATAAAGTTCTCAAGTTTCATCCCTGTTGCAGCACGTGTCAGAATTCCCTTTTTAAGGCTGAATAATATTCCATTGTATGTATGTGTCATATTTTGTTTATCCATTGATCCGTTAATGGACATTTTAGTTGCTTCCATGTTTTAGCTGTTGTGAATAACAGCAGCTTTCTACTTTTACCCCACGATATACAAGGGCCTCTGGTGCTACTAAAGATCTACCTGTGTGTGTGTGAAATTTATTTTCAACCTTAGCTTTTTTAACCACTGGTTTCTTGCTCTGTGGCGTAGATGCATCATTACTTATTTACCCATTTCCCCTGCTAATGGACATTCGGGTGGACCCTATTTTCACTCTTAGGAATACTCCCAAGTCTGTTTTTAAGTTGTAGCATTGAGATCATCCTGGAAACAAAGGCTTTTTGTATCAAGAGGCTAAGAAGAACGTCTGACTCACCAAGAATGAATCTTAAATGAGCATTTCTGGCTTTAAAAGGGGATGGTTCAAAAGCACTAGTGTCTGGCGTTGTGAGAGGTGAGGTGCTGGGGGTAAAGGTGAACAAGATTTGTCCCCTCCCACCTAGGAGCCAAGTTCACCAAGTAAAAAGGAACAAACATTAAATTATTAGAAATTTAGAGAACACAGTCTTTGCCCTTATGTTAGCATCTCAAAATTCTTGGCCACCTCAGTAAGACAACACAGTACAGAGTCCTCAGATGTTAAAGCTCCAGATTCAGAAGTGAGAACTGGAAAACCCTCAGGGAGCCCTCCATACCGGGGCTGGGAAGGCAGTAGGGCGAAATCTACCTTCCAGGTCTATTCACACCTAATTGGTTTCAGACAGCCCCACGGAAGTTCGCATTCCTTGGGTTCATGGGTAATTTGACTTTGCTTCTAATCACTAGACCTGTAGGGAGAAAGATGGGTTTTTTTCTCACGACTAATTTAATGGCTTGTAAAGATGAGTTCTGCACCAGCCAGCTTCCGAGGAGAGGCTGGGGAGTTGCCATTTCAAATCAGCTTCATCAGATGTCAAGTTTGCAACTGTAGGTCACTCACCCCATTTAAACTCGAGCTAAATTAGAATATGTTATCAACTGATAGTTTAACTTACTGCTTATTTAATCTTTCATTGGATTGCAGGCAAATGTTCTATTTCACGTCACAAAGACTTTCCTAATAAAACTGCAGGCTTGAGCAGAGAAAGACTGTTTTGTCCTTTATGCTACTTTTGTTCTCTGATAGTGTCCAGACAATGTGCTTGCATTCACAAAAATCATCCTGTGGAATGCTTCAAGTTTCTCTAGGGCTGAAGCCAGCCATCCCTTCTTACCCGGTCTTTGTGCAAGTTGTTTAACCTCTGCGCCTCTATTTTCGTATCTGTAAAATGGGAATTAAGAGCATTTACCTCAGAATTGGTGGGTAAAGTCTACCTAAGAATAAATGTGAGTTCTCACCAAAAAGAAAAAAAAAAAAAGTAAATGTGTGAGGTGTGGATGTGTTAATTGATGAGGAAAAAAATCCCTTCACAATGTATATAGATATATCAAATCATCACATCAGACACTTTTTTTTCTTTTTTTGGCTGCGTTGGGTCTTCATTGCTGTGTGCGGGCTTTCTTTAGTTGCGGCGAGTGGGGGCTTCTCACTGCGGTGGCTTCTCTTGTGGAGCACGGGCTCTAGGCGTGCGGGCTTCAATAGTTGTGGCTCACTGGCTCCAGAGCGCAGGCTCAGTAGTTGTGGCTCACGGGCTTAGTTGCTCCGCGGCATGTGGGATCTTCCTGGATCAGGGCTCGAACCTGTGTCCCCTGCATTGGCAGGCGGATTACTTAACCACTTCGCCACCAGGGAAGTCCACGTCATACCCTTTAAATATCTTATGATGTTGTCAATTATACTTAAGCTGAAAAAAAAAAAAACTTTAAAAATAAATTCTTAACATATATGAGTTTAAAAAATAATAATAATAAATGTGAAAAGCATCTAGCTTGCAGTTGAGCAAATGCTCCATAAACTCAATTTAACTGATTTGTCTCACATACCTACTGTGTGGAAGGCTGAATCCTACTACAAAGGTGATTAATTTCCTGTGAATTCGCTGGTGGTCCGGTGGTTAAGACTGCACGCTCTCACTGCTGAGGGCCCGGGTTCAATCCCTGGTCAGGGAACTAAGATCCCACAAGCCACGCAGCACAGCCAGGAAAAAAAAAAAAAAAAAAAAGTGATTAATTCCCAGCTCTCTGGACTTGAAAATTGGTGTATTTCCGACACAGCTGGCTAGAGTTAGAGACCTCCTGTTCAGAGGATGGATTATCTGTGCAAGACTAAAAATGCTCATTTCTCATCTCCCACATCACACTGACTGCTGGGTGCCAGAGGGTGTGCCGCTGACTCCCAACACACTCAAATTCTCTTCCAGCCTCCTCCTTGCCCGGGAAACTATATACCAGACAGACTGCTGAAACTGCACCTTATGTGTCTAGACAGCCATAATCTTGTCATGGGGTTTGTCACTAGGTGAGAAAATCCCTTTTGTTGCAAAAATCTAGTGAAACTAGAGAAACTGAGAAGTTTGGCAATGCTCTAGAATAAACCAGTACAAATTAGTGAATTCTCCAGCTTTTTGCCGCTCGGACTGTGACCCGAAAACTGGGTTTACCTCTTGGTAGGTGTCGAGCCAAAAGACACAACCAAGCCAAAGATCAGGAGAAGGAAGGACTTATTCTTTGCAGCAAGAAAGGAGAACACCGGGGTCTCTCCCAAAGCAGTGTCTCCCCAACAGCAAAATTGGGGAAGTTTTAAGCTAAGAGCACATACCTATTCGTGAAGGGGCTTGGGCGGTTGACAGAGTCCAAGCTTTAGTTGATTGAAGTCACAAGGGTCAGAAAAGGTCAACATCATCATCCCTCAGGTTCCAGTTGATAGGGTGGCTGAGCATTTCAGGCTAATCTTCACCACTGAAACAGAACTGGGAGTCTTTACAACTGATATCTTTGCTATTGTTACTTCTCTTGCCTGATAACAGTCGTCTATTCTTTTGTCCCCTTAAGATCATTAATTACTGAGACCTGTTCTAGGGCAAGCATTGTGGCCAGGCTTAGATCACGAAAGACGGCTTCTCCTATGTCAAGAAAGCCGTGCCTGGTTTTCTTTCTCTGGGTTCTCCCTACCCTACCTGGTTGCAGGACCAGGCATATCATGTCCTTCCTGTGGGCCTCCAAGGGAACAACAGCCCCAGAAGGGAATCTCCTCCGTGGGTCCCAGCCCGCAGATGACTGCAGCCCAGCCCACAGACCGCCCAGATGACCACAGTGAGAGCCGCTTCCCCAAAGGTAACCCTGGGCAGAGGCGAAGCCTCCCACATCCTCTGGTTTGGAAGGAAGCTTCCTCTGGTCTCCTGCCTCATGAAGACCATGGATCAAGCGGCAGGTGCGGCTCCTTCCCAGATGGCTCAGAGGATGGAGTCTCTTAAATGCCAAGTAGCAATATGAAGAATGAGGGATCAATCTTGCGATGCAGTCCCCAAGCCCCCTGCTTTTATGAAGCTTCTAGCCCAGCACCAGGATCTCAAGAAAGCAACTGGCTTCTGCCAAGTTCCTGCCACCCCATTTCATCTTTCCAGCAGCTTTCATTTCACAGATGAGGAGAGAGGCTCAGAGAGGGAAAGTGACTTTTTAAAGCTCACACAGCTAGACAGCAACTGATGCACATCCAGACCCAGGTCTCTCTGGTGCCAGAGCCCAGCCACTTGCCACTGTACCACACTGCCTCTTGGCAAGGCCATCTGAGCAAGTCATTTATACAAACCCAGCCATCCCGCCTGCCATGGAAATCAGGGTTCCCCTGGTTAAGTGGTCTGCCAGACATCCAGCTAAGCCCTGGGGGAGGAAACAGGGGCTCTGAGAAGTTCAGTAGGCTGCCCTCACTGAGGCATCGGCAGAAGAAACAGGTCTTCTCACCTGAACTCAATGAAGCCAGCCCCAACCCCCAGGTGGTCAACCTGCTCCACCAGCAGTCTGCCCCAGCTGAGCGAATGGCTCCACCACCCCCTACCTGCTCAGACCAAAAGCCAGGGAGGAGAGGCATCTTTGATTCCATTCCTATACCTCCACCTCCCAGGCACCAGCAAGTCCTGCCGATATGTACCCTTTTATCAAGTGTATGTATGGAGTTCTTGGTATGGATCAGATACTGTCAAGGCCTTCCCTGCTTCCCCTCTGGAGTCTCTCCCCCACCATTACTCTCCATCGCAGCTCTGTCTCCTTCCAGCCCTTTCCACCACAGGTTACTCTGGAGTTTTCCTCTGCTGGCCTTTGGCTGCTCCCCATGTCTGTTTGTTCACCCTCCCGTTCCTAGCTCCTAGAACAGTGCCCGGCACTGCAGAAATTCATACTGGATACGTGATGATGGCTCAAGCCCAGTCCTAGCCTTGGCCCTAATGTGATCCTTCCCTGGTTTGCCCCAGAGCCTGCGGTCTCTGATCCTTTGGAGATCCTTAGTCCAGAAGCCATCAACCCCAGGGTCAGGGGACACCTTGTCTGTGCCTGTCGCTATGAGGTAATGTGATAACACTGCATACAAACACGAGGTCTTGGTGCCCTTCAGGGGCTTCCCTGTTCCCACCTGTGCAGGCTTGTCTGCGGCCATGTTGTGAGGCTTCTGCGATGGGGGTTATACCTCGGCTGTTTCTGTGGCATTTTAGTGATGCACAGAAGTGCATCACTGCAGTGCCTCCCTGTGTCCACACATATCCCTGTGAGACGTATCTGAGCCTGTGAGTCTCTGGGCAGGCGTTATCTTCTTTCTTGGACATTTATGCAGCAGAGCCAGGCACCGTCCCAAGTGCTTTACATGTTTTTTTCTCTTGTGGGACTCACAACAATCTATCAAGCAGGTATTGCTAATGTCATCGTCCTCCTATAGGTTAAGAAATGAAGCCCAGAGAGGTTAAGTGGCTTGCCCAAGTTCACAGAGACTACAAGAGACGGACCAGCTTGAACCAGCCATGCATTGTACTTAACAGCGGGGGTGGGGGCTTGCCTTACCTGTTTCTAAGTGTCACACTACTGGGTATGTGTGCATTGTCTCTAAGTATCACCTCTGTGTGTGAATCTGTGTGTTGTGTCTGTGTCCTGGGAGTATAGCCTCTGTGTGTGTGTATCTATGTGTGTGTCCGAGGTTGTTGTGTACCTACCTGTGTGTTTGTAACAAAGCTGTCCTGAGTGTCCTGCCCTTGTGTGCGTGTCTGAGAATTGTGTATCTCTGGGTCACAACTCTCTCTTTATGCGAATCTGTGAGGAGTGGGAGGGGCGTTGTGTACGTGTTTGTGCATCTAAGGGCTATTTCTCTGAGTGTGTGTCTATGTGTTCATGTGTCTGAGGGCTGTCCCGTCGGATTCCCTGAGTGTCCTCCTCTCTTATGTGTCGGTCTGTCCCAGGGCTGTCGCGTCTGTCTCTCGGCGCCCCGCCCCTGCGTGCGCGTTGGGAACGGCCTCGGACTACAAATCCCGGCAGCCCTCGCGGCGCGCGGGTGGACGAGGGGCTGCAGAAGGCGGGGCGGGGCTTGGCGGTGCGCAGATCCTGACTGCGGCACCTTCGCCGCCGATCCAGCCGCCGGGTCCTCCAGGTGTCCCGGGCCGCCCAGCCTCGCAGCGCCGCGCGCCCCCGGCCTTCCGCCTCGGCCCCGACTGCGGGGCATCGCGACGCCCGGGCCCGGCGATGAGCGCAAGGAGCCGCCATGAGCGCAGGTGAGCGCGCAGCCCCAGCCGACAGGAACCGGGCGCGGTCCCCGGACCGCCCGTCGTCGCACCTGTCGTGGGGGGACACCCCCACCGCGGGGGCGCGGGCCAAGGGAGCGGCCCCCGGGACATCCCCGCGCCCGTGCCCTCCCCCTTCCCAGAGAGGCCAGGAGCCCGGGGATGGCACCGCGCAGAGCCGTCCGCTCCGCGCCTTCCTAAAGCCCTGGGAGAGGAAGCGCCTGGCGCCGCCGTGCAAAAGGATAATCCGGGGGCCGCGGTGGCGGGGCGCGGGGACATTTCCCCGCGCAGTGACGGATGTCCAGGTGGGGGAAGAGACGTGGAGGCCGCTGCATCCAGGGCCTCTGAGCGGTTGTTCCTCTTGGCTGAATGAATGAATGGGGTTGGAGAAGCCAGGGCTCCTGAGTCCCTGGATCGGAGTGTCCTGGGGCACAAATGCCACTCCTGATCCCCTGAGTCAGGCTCCCAGAGCAAGCCTGTTAGCACCCCGGTCCAGGGACCACACCCTCCATGTTACCTGGCCCAGGCCCTGTGTCTGGAGGCCACCCTTTCCAGAGTCTAATTCTACCTGCTGCAAATGGTGCCAGTAGACCTCTCGTGTTTAGAAGGGTCTCATTTCCACGTGGGTCACTCAGAGCCTAGACCTCAGCCAAGGGCCACCAACGCTTGAGCATCCTCTCTGCAGCTGCAGACCCTTCAGTTCAGGTCTCTCCCTCCGGTCTCCCACCTTACTCCCCACCCTCCCCACCCCCCAACTCTAGGGTGCACCCAGGGTGAAGAAGGGGAAGAGCTGAGGAAATATGGCCCCTGGACTCCAGATCCAAAGATCGGGGAGGTCCTGGCAGATTATCCCTCACACTCAGCCTGGCCCAGGAGAGGAGCTTCTGGCCCCAGGAGAAGCACAGCAAGGGAGGAGGCAGCAGTGCTGCCCTGGGCTTCTGCCAGGTCATCAGCAGGAAACCGGTGCTTCCGCAGGAAACAAGAGGTTCCCAAATGCTCTGCAGTACTCGTGGCATTGCCCCAGGGCCGGGGCGTCAGACTAGGTTCAAGTCTAATCTTGACCACTCAGAGCTGTGTGACTTTGGACATGTTAATCAACCTCTGTGCCTCATTTTAAATGGGAATCCTAATCCATACTTTTGGAGAGGTGGCGGTGAGGATGAACTGAGAGGAATGTGTTCATTTAGACCCACTCATTTTCAGCTTCTCCCCTTGCAAGCTGTATGACCCTGGGCAAGGGATTTTGAAGCTGTGTTCCTCAGTTTCCCAAACTGTAAAATGAGATGATAATAGTCCCTCCCTCAGAGGGTTACGCGTGAAGATCAATCACTGTTATTCAGAAGAGCAATGCAGTCAGTCATTTGTGAAAGTATTCTCATCCCAAGCAGCTGGCCTGAGCTGGTGGTACCGGAAGAGATCAGACACTGCTCTGACCTTCCTGTGCCATCCCTGGGGAGACTGCAATGCGAATAGAGATAAACAAGCCCTTCTGAGTGTTTTGACAGATGTTCTGCAAGAGCATGCCCTGGGCTTGACCTTGCTGGGAGACTAGAGTGTTCCACAGATGTGACTTCCTCCTTCAAGCTCCCTTCCTCCTTCCCCAGGTTGACGGGGAGAGCATCCTTGTGAAATGATGGGTGTGTGATAGACACAAGGAAGAACTCCCAGAGGGAACATTGTTTAGGTCCTGGGGGAAGTGATCCAGTGAGGGCAGCTCCAGATGGTCTCTGGCAGGGCCCTTCAAGAAGAGGTTTGTTCCTCTGTACCTCCCAGCTGACCCAGAGGCAGGAGGTGGACACAGTGACTCTTGCACCATTGCTTCCATGCTCTGTTATGTCAGTGGGGTGTACAACCTTCATTCATTGGTTCATTCATTCAATAAATGGTTCCTGAGTCCCAGCCACATGCCAGGCACTGTGAGCAGGAGGGCAATGACACCTGTGCAAGCCTGATGTGTTGGTGTCCGTGGGGGGCGGGGGAGGTGGGCAGAGAGGATTTTGGAGTAAGGCCCCTTCCAGCTGCGAGACAAATTGGTGGGCACACTGCCTCTCTCAAGGCTCAGTTTTCTCATCTGTAAAATGGGATAAGTTGCTTGATTGTTGCAGGAGGAAAGCAGATCGGCAGGAGCAAAGCGGCCCACTGGGGTCAGCGCAGCATGCTGCAGTCCCATCCCCAGCACAGCTGCTGGCCTGAGGGTTTGAAGGCCCGGGGAAGAGCTGTTGAGTGCACACAGAGGAGCAATGGCACAGCTGTGGGTTTTCAGACAGGGCAATGGGAATGTACAGGGGAGCCTGAGAAATGAGTCAGAGCGGAAGCCACACCTCCTTGGCAGGGGAGCCAGCAATGCCCGCCTCTACAGGCCATGCTTCAGGAACTTCAAACACCCCATGTGCCAGCTACTTTGGGGTTATGATCCTAGAGATGGGAAACGGAAGCCTGGAGAGGCTGAGGCACTTGTGAGAGAGCCAGGAGCACAGTTACTGATGGGGACGACAGCGGTGGTGCTGGTAGTGCCACGGTGAAGAGCATGGACCCTACAGCTGCACTGCCTGGATCCACGTCCCACCGCGTGCTGGCTGTGTGGCCCTTGGGCAGCTTACTTCACCTCTCTGGCCCTCAGTTTCCTAATCTGTAAAATAGGGATAAAAGTAGTCCCCACTTCACCGTGGTGAGGAATGAATGAATCGATGTGTGTAAAGCCCTTGAACAGTGCCTGGCCTGTGTCAGCCCCCGATAGCCCTGAGGTACTCTTTTTGTTGTTGTTTTTGTGTTTTGGCCTCACCGAGGGCTTGTGGGGGACCTTTGTTCCCCAACCAGGGATCGAACCCATGCTCCTTGCAGTGGAAGCACGAAGTCCTAACCACTGGACCACCAGGGAAGTTCCCCCTAAGGTGCTCTTTTTCCTTACACCCCAGAAACCACCCGAGAAGAGCCCTAAAGGGGGTGAAACGACCCGCCCTGACCCACTCAAGGAGCAGGTCTCCAGAGCTGGTGAGGGCCTTCGGCAAGAAGAACAGCTGGGACTGTGGCCTTTTGAGGAGGGGACAAGAAAAGGGGTGCGGCTTGTTGGTGGCCAAGGTTGCCAGACCGGGTCAGTTGCCCTGAATGCCTGTTGTTCTGCCCCCCAAGACAGGATCCAGGGCGAGCCTCCCCCCGCCCCTGCACAACACACACACACCAGAGAGCTGAAGGGCCTCGGCTGTTTGTTGTCTGCGGGCTGTTGTCAGGAAGGGAAGCAAATCGTGCCCTGACAAGCCTCACCCACAAGCTGGACTGGGCCGGGGCCAGAGAGCAAGAGGGACCACCCCAGGGGACCTACGCTGGGGTCTCTGAGCCCCAGGGCAGAAGGCTGACCAGGCCTCCTGCCCTCTGGCTTTGAGACTTTACCATTGGCCAGACACCCGGATGGTTGAGAGCTACAGGCTTCGTGTGTATGTGTGGGAGCGGTGCATGTGTGTGAGTTCCCCAGAGACCAGGCCCTTTCTGGAGCTGCTGGCAGCTCCATATATTTTCTGAGTCACCCAGTGGACAGGGGAGGGATTGACCGTGGGTGGGGCTTGGGTTAATTTGGGTTTTGAGTCATCTTGTTTGAAAGAGGCCTCAGGCAGCACAGGGCATATGCCCTGTTCTCTGGATGTGCCCACATTGGCCCCCAAAACACAAGATCTGGGCGCTGACTTCCTGGCTCCACCATTTACCAGGGGGCCTTTGTGACTCTGAGCCTCGGTTCCCTCATTTGTACAAATGGGAAATATAAGAGTCCCCTCCCACATCGTGTTGCCAGAGGGTTAAATGAGCTAATTCGTGTGGAGGGTTAGAGCAGCTCTTGTCACCTGGGAAGTGTTTAATGGATATTGGCTGTTCTTATTATGGTAATTACCATAGTAATTATTATCACAGTCCTTATGTGGAGATATGGGGGGCTGCGATAGGACAGAACAGACTCTGCGTGGTCTGATGGGAATTAAAACCCACCCTGGGACTTCCCTTGTGGCGCAGTGGTTAAGAATCTGCCTGCCGATGCAGGGGACACGGGTTCGAGCCCTGGTCCAGGAAGATCCCACATGCCCCGGAGCAACTAAGCCCATGCGCCACAACTACTGAGCCTGCACTCGAGCCGGCGAGCCACAGTTACTGAGCCCGTGTGCCACAACTACTGAAGCCCGTGCTCCACAACAAAGAGAAGCCACCGCAATGAGAAGCCCACGCACCACAACGAAGAGTAGCCCCCGCTCGCTGCAACTAGAGAAAGCCCGTGCGCAGCAACGAAGACCCAGTACAGCCAAAAAAAAAAAAAAA
>NC_041216.1:20864293-20879031 GCF_002837175.3 Physeter macrocephalus
GTAGCCCCCGCTCGCTGCAACTAGAGAAAGCCCGTGCGCAGCAACGAAGACCCAGTACAGCCAAAAAAAAAAAAAAAAGGAAACCCCACCCTGGAGTCAGCCTGCCTAGGATTGCATCCTGACACTACCATGTACTTGGCTGTGTGATCTTGGGCACGTTACTTAACCTCTCTGAGCCTAACTTTCTTCTATAAAAAGGGGACAATTATTGCGCTTACATGGCAGGGTCATTGCGTTAGCTATGTAAGAAGGACCAGGAGCAGAGCCCGCACATAGTGGGGCCTCGGGAAATGTTGACTATCATGGTTGCTTTGGGGCTTGGAGAAGCTGCAGAAACCCAAGTGTCTGGGGACAGAACAGCTGAGGGGCTGGGAATGTTGTGACGGGCAGGAGCTTGGGACACCCTGGGCTTATTGGGTGGAACTTTCAGATCAGGCCTCTGCAGGGCTCTGGTTGGGGAGGAGTAGGGAGCCCAGAAAACCAGCAGGTTGCCCCCCACCTTCCCTGCTTTCCCATCCCCCTTAGTGAACTTCTCCAGAGGCTCCTGGGAAACATGCAGATGCTCAGCACCGCTGCCATTGTGCCAGCAGGTCTGGGAGGGGCCCAGGCATCTTCATGTCTAACACGTTGCCCAGGAGGTCCAGGGAGCACAGTTAGAGAAACCCTGGCAGAGGCCATGAGCCCCACCCCGTCCCGGGCCCCAGAACACCCACTGTCTGCTTGCTCTGCTAGGACTGCAGCACTACAGCAGGGGAGGCAGGAGAAAAAAAAGAGTTTCTACAGTAGAGATGCCCAGTGGTCTTCCCTGAGCCACAGTTTACCCATCTGTAAGATGGGGGTGATACTGGGCCCTTCCTTACAGAAGGAACCTGTCAGCTGTTCAGCTGGGCCCTGGCACGTAGTGGCTTCTCTCCTTGAGCCTTGGGGGCTTGCTCAGCTCACCCCTCCTCTCCAGCCCACCCCCAGTGACTGGGTTCTTCCTTCCTCCTCCCCCCATTTCACCGTCAGAGTGAAGCTGCCCCTTTCATGGCTGCCCTGACATTTTATCAGTCCATACTCGACTTCTCAGCATCTCCTCACTGCCAGGCCTGTGCTGGGCATGAAGGTTGAAAAAGGATGAGCAGGGACTTCCCTGGTGGCGCAGTGGTTAAGAATCCGCCTGCCAATTCAGGGGACACAGGTTCGATGCCTGGTCCAGGAAGATCCCACATGCTGCAGAGCAACTAAGCCCATGTGCCACAACTACTGAGCCTGCACTCTAGAGCCCGCGAGCCACAACTACTCAGCCTGTGCTCTAGAGCCCACATGCCACTACTCCTGAGCCCACGCGCCACAACTGCTGAAGCCCACACGCTCTAGAGCCCGCATGCCGCAATTACTGAGCCCACGTATTGCAACTACTGAAGCCCATGTGCCTAGAGCCTGTGCTCCGCAACAAGAGAAGCTACCGCAATGAGAAGCCCGTGCACCGCAGCGAAGAGTAGCCCCCGCCCGCCACAACTAGAGAAAGCCCGCATGCAGCAAAGACCCAACGCAGCCAAAAATAAATTTTAAAAAATATAATAAATTAAAAATAAATAAATAAATAAAAACGACGTCTAAAAGAAGAAAAAGGATGAGCAGCCCTGCCCCTGCCCTCAGAGTGGAGACCAGATGGAAAGTGGGACACAGAGCGCCCAGGAAGCGAGTAGCTGGACGTGTGTGGGGGTGCTCTTGAAGCTCAAATTGCTCAACAGGCCCCGCCCCCCGACTCTGGGCCCCCAGCAAGTCAGAAATCGCCAGACGCACAAGGAAACAAGGTACTACGAGTGAGGACCAACAGGACAGCCCGGTAGCAGACCCGTGAAGACTCGAGTTACTGGATTTATCAGACCAGATTTATACAATGACTGCGCTTAAGTCGTGGTTAAAGAAAGAAGGAGGAGCCCCCCCCCCAACCCCCCACCAAATGACATTTCTCCCTTCTCTCCACAGACAGCAGCCCTCTCATGGGCAACACGCCTGCCGGTTATGGGACCCTGACGATAGAGACATCTCTAGATGCCCTCAGCTCCTCAGTTTCATCCGTGGTACGTGGGCAGGGGAGGGGCAGGGGCGACTCCGGGCGGGGGTGATACCCAGGCCCACCCGGGTACCCTGGCTTCCTCCTCCAGCCCCCGCCCGCCCCACTACCTTGGCCTGCTCTCGCCCATGTCCGCAGAGGCTCAGCGGCTACTGTGGCAGCCCTTGGCGGGCCATCGGCTACCACGTCGTGGTCTGGATGATGGCGGGGATCCCTCTGTTGCTCTTCCGATGGAAGCCCGTGTGGCGGGTGCGGCTGCGGCTCCAGCCGTGCAGCCTGGCCTGCGCCGAAACGCTCGTTATCGAAATAAGAGACAAAGAGGTGAGAGACGGGGGAGCAGGGGCGAGCCTGGAGCTGGAGAGGGTGGCGGTGGCTCAGGGTTGCAGGGCGGAGGATGCTCGGGTTCTCGGCCCAACCTGGCCGCTGACGTTCTGTGGGACCTTACACAGGTGCTTCTCCTCCCTGGACCTCAGCTTTCCCATCTGAGCAGTGGGCAGACGGGACGGGGTGGGTGATTCCCGAGGAGGTCACCTCTATCCTTGATCCCTGCCTCCTCCAGCAGGGGCCACCTGGCTGTCGGGTGGGGCCGGGGAGGGGAGGGGTCTCTTCCAGGACTGAGTGCACACCTCCGTGTTCCAGGATAGTTCGTGGCAGCTCTATACTGTCCAGGTGCAGACTGAGGCCATCAGCAAAGACAGGTGAGGCAGCCCCATCGCCCCTTCCCAGGAGCCCCTGCTCTCCCTGCCCTCCCCCCACGAAGGCTCTGATCCCGGGGCCTCCCATCCGAGAGAGGGAAGGTGGCTCTGTGGGGATGGGAAGGTGCTGGGGCAGCTCCCAGGGCTCCACGGTAACCCCACCCCCGTCCCCAGCCTGGAGCTGCCCCCACGGACCCAGGCGGAGGACGGTCGGAGCCAGGCAGCTCTGGGGACACTACCAGAGGGGACATGGAAGGACACCGCCGAGCTGCACAGGACCGAAGAGGCAGTAAGTGGACAGCTGGGTTCTGGACAAGTCCTTGCCTGTCTCTGGGCCTCAGATTCACACCCTGTACAATGGGGGCTGGACTCCAGCTGTTCTCCGGGCGCCTCTGGTTCTCTTGTCCCAATCGTCCAGGATGCTGGCCGATCACCTTTTACCCCTCCATGCCTCTCCCGCCTCTTTCCTGTGCCATCGCCCTGCCGCCCCCCACACACTCCTCCTGGGGCCACCTCCAGCCCACCTCTCCTCTCTCCCACCCAGCAGCAGACGCTGCGCTACTACCTCTTCCGGGGCCAGCGCTATGTCTGGATCGAGACCCAGCAGGCCTTCTGCCGAGTCAGGTAGGGGTCAGGGCCGGCGCCGCTACACCACGCCCACAGCGGGTGCTGCATTGGGCAGAGGAGGTGTCATGAGGTGGCCCAGCCTGGACTCCCCTCTCAGCTCTGTGCCTTGGCCCCCTCAGATCGCTGAGCCTGTCTGTAAATAGCTCATGAAGGGAATCCCGACCTCCTAGGGTTGTTTCGAGGGTAAAGTATATTACTGTCATGTAAGGCTTGGCATGACACCTGGCCTGAGGTGGCAACACTGCTGTGAATCAGACCGTAAGCTCTGGACGTGGACCTTCTGTTTGGCGTTTTGTACCTGCTGTGTTACCTACTGGGTGCTTGATAAATATGAGCTCAGTTTTTGTCTTAGTTTGAGCCCCGAGAAGCAGACCTCAAGACGAGGATTCAAGTGCGGGGAATCTGTTTGCAAGGTGATGCCAGGAGACGTAGGGGAAGTGAGGCCGGGAAGAGAAGGCAGCGGTGGAGGGGGTTGATGTGGGCACCTGGAGCACAGTCCCTTGGGGATCCCTTTGAGCCAGTGTAGAGCACGCACCTCAGGGTGCCCTCACCCCAGGAGTGAGGAAACCAGGGGGTACGTACCCATCACCTTCCTACCGTTACCAGTTGCGGAATACATGAACTCTTCCACAACTTCGGCCTTCCTAGCTCACGGGCACACCACGCTTATGCAGCCAGGAGAAGCCCTCAAGCCAGGACAGGTGTTTCCAGTAAGAGGCTGCACCGCGCAGATGTGAATTCCAAGGGGTGTGGGGAGGGCAGCAACAGCCTCTGCTACGTGAGAGGAATAGCAAAACTCGCTGACGTGGGACTTCCCTGGTGGCACAGTGGTTAAGAATCCGTCTGCCAACGGAGGGGACACAGGTTCGATCCCTGGTCCGGGAAGATCCCACATGCTGCAGAGCAGCTAAGCCTGTGCGCCACAACTACTGAGCCTGCGCTCTAGAGCCCGCGAGCCACAACTACTGAAGCCCCGCATGACTAGAGCCCGTGCTCCGCAACAAGAGAAGGCACTGCAATGAGAAGCCCGTGCACTGCAACGAAGAGTAGCCCCCACTCGCTGCAACTATAGAAAAGCCCGCACACAGAATCGAAGACCCAACGCAGCCAAAAAAAAAAAAAATCGCTGACCTTTGTCACCTATTAAGTGCCAGGAACCGTCCAAGCACTTTGCAAAACTTATCTCATTTAATCCACCCGTAGCCCTGTGAGGGAGATGCTGTCACCGTCTCCATCTTGCAGATGAGAAGTCTGAGGCCCAGAGAGGTTAAGTGACTTACCTAAGAAGGCATAATTGTAAAGAAAGCTCTAAATGTCACTAAATAATAGCGGCTGTTGTCACTGTTAAGTATTATCATCATCTCTCATCGTTTTTCCTGGGTGAGATGGTTTGGGGCCCGATCAGAGGAACAAAAGGAGAAAGTTAGGCCCAGAGTTCGTGAGGGACCAGCTTTCTCCCGGGAGCTTGGTGTGGCAGAGGTGGGCCAGGAGGGGTGGGGGTTGCAGACCTCAGACCCCACTACCCACACGAGTGCCCCCTCCCCATCCTCCCAGCCTGCTGGACCACGGCCGCACCTGTGACGACCTCCACTGCTCCAGCACCGGCCTCAGCCTCCAGGACCAAACCGTGAGGTGGGTGCTGCCCTGAGAGCTGGGGCCCCCTCTCTTGCCCCCCTGGGTGTGGCCTTCTTCCAATCACCTGCCTTCTCTGGGCCTCAGTTTCCCCAGCTGGAAAGTAGGGAGCTCCGTCGCTGCTAGAGGGTCCAGCTGCCACAGCCCCTCCATCTGATGGCCCTGCCGCGTTTCCTCTTACAGGAAGACCATCTACGGCCCCAACGTGATCAGTGTACCAGTCAAGTCCTATCCCCAGCTGCTGGTGGACGAGGTAGGGCTGTCCCTGGGCCCCGCCCCAGCTCTGGCCTGAGCTGGCTGTGTGACCTGGGCCAGGGGCTTGCCCTCTCTGGGCCACCCTTACAGAGGCAGATTGTACCAGCTGTCCTCTTCTCCATGGTGGAGAGCTGTCTCAGAACCAGCCCCAGTCAGCTCAGGGAGAGGAAGTGGAAGTTCTGGTCCAGGCTGGGGCTGGGGATTAGAGGCCAAGAGACAAACCCACACAGCCTGGGCTCCTGCTGTGTGCCAAGCGCCAGGCTCCAGAGTCTGGGTCCTTTCCGTGCATTACCCACTTTCACGCTCCAACAGCCTCGTGGTAGGGACATTCCGTTCACACATGAGGAACCGGAGCTACAGAGCGGGGGACGTGGCATGGCCAGGGTCACATGGGGACAAAGGGAAGCCAGTGACCTGGACGCACCTAGAGTACACTGCTAACATCCCAGCCCTCTGAGCCAGGGGCAGACACCTGTGAGACGGAGAGGAGGCCTTGGAGTCTGGCCTGACGTAAACCCTAGTCGGCCACCTGGGAGCTGTGTGGTTTTCGGCAAGTGACTTAACCCTTCGGTGCCTCAGTTTCCTCAGCTGTAAAATGAAGCTGATGGTGGCATCTGCCTTGTGGAATTGTCCTCACCGTCGTATGACATTTAGATGATGTGCTTAGCAGGGGCCTGGCGTGTAAACACCCGTGTGTCCTCTTTAGAGCAAAGAAGCTGGTGGCTCAAGGGACATCTGGACAGGACTGACCAGGAGACAGGCCTGGCTTTAGTCCTTTGGCAGCTGCCGGGCCCTCTGCTTCCGTGGGCACAGGAGGCCCAGCCTGTGGCTGGGCTGCCCTAGAGGACCTGGGCCCTGACGCTGCCTCCCCGCCCCTCCCCCAGGCTCTGAACCCCTACTATGGGTTCCAGGCCTTCAGCATCGGGCTGTGGCTGGCTGACTACTACTACTGGTATGCCCTGTGCATCTTCCTCATCTCCGTCGTCTCCATCTGCGTGTCGATATACAAGACCAGAAAGGTGTGTGGTGTGAGGTAGATGGGACAGGGCAGGCGCTGTCCGAGGGGACCTCCACCCACCCACTCCCTGCTTGTCCTCCTGCCCACAGCAAAGCCAGACTCTGAGGGACATGGTCCAGCTGTCTGTACGGGTGTGCGTGTGCCGGCCTGGGGGAGGTGAGAGGCTGGGGGAAGTGAGAGGTAGGGGAGGGAGGGAGGCTGGGGGAGATGAGAGGCTGGGGGAGGGAGGGAGGCTGGGGGAGGTGAGAGGCTGGGGGAGGGAGGGAGGCTGGGGGAGGGAGAGAGGCTGGCAGGGGGAGAGACGAAGCCTGGGGGAGGCAGTGGGGGAGTCCCCTCCAGGCTATACTGAGGCCCCTGCTTGCCCGAAGAGGAGGAATGGGTCGACTCCAGTGAGCTCGTGCCGGGAGACTGCCTGGTGCTGCCCCAGGAGGGTGGGCTGATGCCCTGCGATGCTGCCCTGGTGGCTGGCGAGTGCATGGTCAATGAGAGCTCTCTGACAGGTCAGTGCCTGCCCCGGCCAGCGGCCTCCCATCCCCACTGCCGGGCCACCGAGCCTCTCTGCCTTGTGTCAGAACTTTTAGATGGAGTTCTCTTTTCCCTTTGCTCAGGTAACAGTCCCGGCCTCAGCGGGTCCTACCCCTGCAGATGCCGGGTGAGGCACTGCTACTCTTTGCCAGGCAGCTAGCTCAGGGCTTTACAGAGGTTAAGCCCTCTCGTGTCAATATCTTATTTGAACTATAAAAGTAACACAGCTTGTTACAAAATAATTCCAACAGAAGGAGAACAACACCGGCCCCCCTCCCTGGCCCCCCACTCTGCCCATGCTGTATGCTCACAACTCTTTCTGGCTCCCCTGAGAGATGGTTCCTGGAAACTGGCTGCACACATCCCAGGATTGTCTCACTGTGTCTGCGTCTTTTGCCCTCTCTGAGCCTCAGTGTACCTCTCTGTAAAATGGGGGCACTGATTTCTGCACACATAGTTACAAGCGTTAAATGAGACCTGGGGCTTCCGTAACAGTTCTAGGCATAAGGCTTGGTCTCGTTGGTGAGAGGGAGCATCATGGGCCTCGTACCGCATCCCTCCCAGGGGAGAGCGTTCCAGTGCTGAAGACCGCTCTGCCGGAGGGACCGGTGCCCTACTTCCCAGAGACCCACCAGCGGCACACGCTCTTCTGTGGGACCCTCATCTTGCAGGCCCGGGCCTTCGTAGGACCCCATGTCCTGGCAGTGGTGACCCAGACAGGTAACGAGTCTGGGAAGCGGGGAGGGATGCTGGGCCCAGCACCCAGCGGAGAGGTGGCACAGAGCCGGGCAGGACCCACCTCTACCACTGCCCTGCTGTGCGACTCAGTTACGTCCCACCCCTACTTGGGATTGGCTGGAGTGGGCAGGGACGTGGCAAGAAGGAAGGAGCCCACCCCTTAGGAAGAGAGCAGTGCTGTACATCTCCAGCAGGCCCCTGTCACGTGTGAAAGGGACCCAGTGTGTCACCAGATTTGACATTTTTCAGCGAAGGCCACACATCTGGATTTTAAGTGAAACCACCCAGTTTGTAGATGGTACTACTGATTCCTTATTTATACTAAGCTTGTGAAGGCTGGGCAAGGCCTGTGGCCATCCCGTGTGGCCGCCAAACTGGGTGATTGCTGACCCCAGGAGCATCATGCCTTACAACCCCAGAGGTGTAGATGGTGTGGGGGACGGGTGGAGTCATCCTGACCCTCAGCTTCCCCTGCCTCGGTCTCCCCATCTCCTCCCAGGGTTCTGCACGGCTAAAGGGGCCCTGGTGAGCTCCATCCTGCATCCCCGGCCCATCAACTTCAAGTTCTATAAACACAGCGTGAAGTTTGTGGCTGCCCTCTCTGTCCTGGGTGAGTGGCCCCCCGCACCCCACTTTGCCAGTGGCCCCCCGGAGCCCCGTCCCCAGTCCCGCTGAGTCCCTCGCTGTCTCCTCAGCTCTCCTCGGCACCATCTACAGCATCTTCATCCTCCAGCGCAACCAGGTAAGCCTTGGGGGCCGGGCGGGGGCTGCCACTGGGGGCCCAGGGCCCACCCGGCCTGGCCCTTGGCATTCACAGTGCCCCCTGCCAGGTGCCTCTGGACGAGATCGTGATCCGGGCTCTGGACCTGGTGACGGTGGCAGTGCCGCCCGCCCTGCCTGCCGCCATGACCGTGTGCACGCTGTACGCCCAGAGCCGGCTGCGGAGCCAGGGCGTCTTCTGCGTCCACCCGATGCGCATCAACCTGGGGGGCAAGCTCCGGCTGGTGTGTTTCGACAAGGTGGGGGCCGTGCGGTGGGGGACACGGCCAGGCCCCCCACACCCACATCCCTCCTTCAGCATCGTCGACTGAGGCCTTGCTGAGCCCAGAGCCCCACCGCCTGCCCGTGCACCCCTGCTGTGAACACTGGCCACCGCCAGGTCCTGTCCTGGGATGGAAACACTCCGAGGCACCCTCCACCCCCAGCTCCCACCTGCATCAAGCTCACAGTCTGGAGCATGAAATGTCTAAAATCATTTCATTTGTTTGTTTGAGAACCATTGAGGGCCTACTGGGTACCCAGGGCTGCTCTCAACACTGCGGATCCAGCAGTGACCCACACAAAGATGTCCCCACCACCATAATGAGTGAACCAGGGACCGCAGGGAGCTGCAGATGCTGATGGGTTCTAGGGAGGAAGCAAATGGGGTACGTGATGGGTGGTACATGGGGGTCACTCCCTTAGAGGGCAGTCAAGGAAGGCTCCTCTGGTCCCTTGGTGACCTCTGAGGGGTGGACCACACTGAGAGGAGAGCAGGGTTGGCAAGGTGGAGGGGAAGAAGTAGAGTGGCTCACGGCTCCTTGGAGGAACCGGCCAGTGTGCCTGGGGCTCGGGGAACAGTAGGGAGGGGGGCAAGATGAAACGGGCAGAGCCCTGATCCATCAGAGGCTGGCGGGCCCTGGTGAGGAGTTTGGACGTTATTTAAACTGGAAGGGTGGAGCGTGATGATCTTCGCAGAGCTCCCAGGCTAGCGAAGGGGCCGGATGTGGAACTGCGCCTCTGGAATATGGTATGGGAAAGGCAGGCATCCGTTCACTCGTTCATTCACTCATTCTTTCGTTCATTACACTGAGAGCTGTACGTGGCCAGGCCCTCTTCCTGGTACCACAGTGAACAAATGATGGAGTAGTAAAGAGGCCATGGGTGGGAGCCCCGAGCAAGCACTACCTGACCCAACTGTAGGGTTAAAGAAGAAGACTTCCTGGGGGAAACGGTGCCAGACCAAGAAACACTGCGGGTTGCGCAGGACAGCCTGGCAGAGGGACCTGCTTGAGCAAAGGTCCGGCTCTGGCTCCTGGGGTTCCCGTGGGCCCTGCCTGGCCAGGGGTGTGGGCGCCCACCGCAGCGGGGCACAGCTCACCCCAGGACTCATCACTGGCCCGCCCGCTTGCCCCCTACAGACAGGCACACTCACAGAGGACGGCTTGGACGTGATGGGTGTGGTGCCCCTGAAGGGGCAGGAGTTCCTGCCGCTGGTCCCAGAGCCCCGCCGCCTTCCCATGGGGCCCCTGCTCCGGGCACTGGCCACCTGCCACACCCTCAGCCGGCTCCGGGACACCCCAGTGGGTGACCCCCTGGACCTCAAGATGGTGGAATCTACTGGCTGGGTGAGGAGGCCGAGCAGGTCCACCCCCTGCCCCTGGGCAGCCGAGCCCTCACTAAGCCCACCCAGTCTTTATTCTAGGACTTCCAGGGGGCGTCTCTATCACGCCCACCACCGAGAATAACAATGGCCAAGGCCTAGTGCTCAGCACCTACCCTGTGCCAGCGCTCTGTTGCTCGGGCCTCATCTCGTGTTGCTCCCCACAGTCCCAGGGAGGTAGCTTAAAACCTGCTTCACGAAGGAAACTGAGGCTGGGGGAGATTTGGAATAACTTGTCCGAGGTCACCCAGCGGCTTGTAATTGGCCAAGGCAGAGTCTGGACTTGGGTCCTCCCAACTCCAAAGCGCACATTCTTGACTTCTGTTCTACCCAGTCTCCCGCGAAGGAAGTCCTCCAGGAGTGTCACTTGAGTCTGTCCCACTGCCTCTCTCCACGGGCCAAGGATTGGCTGCCCCAGGCCAGGCCAGCACCCGGCCCCTCGATGCCAGTGTTCTCTGCCTGCCTCCCAGGTCCTGGAGGAGGGACCAGCTGCAGACTCGACGTTTGGGACCCAGGTCTTGGCAGTGATGAGACCCCCGCTTCAGGAGCTCCACCTGCAGGGCGTGGTGAGCGGAGGGGGGGGTGCCTGTGGGCGTGGGCTGGGAGGGGTGGGCTCCACAGGCCAGCCCCTCAGCTGCCCCTCCAACCCTACAGGAGGAGCCCCTGGTACCGGTCGGCATCCTCAGCCACTTCCCCTTCTCATCGGCTCTGCAGCGCATGAGCGTGGTGGTGGCGTGGCCGGGGGCGGCCCGGCCCGAGGCCTGCGTCAAGGGCTCCCCCGAGCTGGTGGCGGGCCTCTGCGACCCCAGGACAGGTGAAGGGGGAGGGCCCCGGAGTCTGCAGGTTGGCCCTGGCACGGAATGGGGCGGGCGCCCAGCCCGTGTCGCTGCCCCCACCTCCCCGTCCCAGTGACACCTGCCTCTCCCTGGCAGTGCCCGCCGACTTCGCCCAGATGCTGCAGAGCTACACAGCTGCTGGCTACCGCGTGGTGGCCCTCGCCAGCAAGCCGCTGCCCATCGCACCCAACATGGAAGCAGCTCAGCAACTGACGAGGTGGGCCCTGGGCACTGAGCCTCCAGCCTCGTGGGGGCAGAGGGGGGCAGAGCCCAGGGCCGATGCCCCTGCCCAGCGGCTGGGGGAGGGGTCGTGGCCACTGCATGACCTCTGATCCGGGTGTGCCCGCCCTCCAGGGACACAGTGGAGTGGAAGCTGAGCCTCCTGGGGCTGCTGGTCATGCAGAATCTGCTAAAGCCGCAGACGACACCCGTCATCCAGGCTCTGCGGAGGACCCACATCCGCACCGTCATGGTGACAGGTACCAGCAGGGCCTGGGTTAGGAGGGCAGAATCTACCCCATCCCGGGCAGAGATAAGGGTACCCGGCGTCGCTTCCCGGGGCATCCCTTTGGGCCCCTGCCTCAGGCCTGGTCCTTTTCAGACATTTCAGGTATCCTCACAGCCTCCCTCCTGAGTGACAATTGTCACCCCAGTTGACAGATGAGGAAAGTGAGGCTCAGAGGAGTAGAGTGACTTCCAAAGAGTCTGGGGCTGGTGTCGGACAACCCGGGTTCCCGCTCAGCTGCTGGTGACTTCTCCCCAAGTTCCAACTGCCAGCTCTGAGAAATGGGGGAAGTTAGGTCAGCCTCAAAGGTTGTGACACTTTCATGGAGCAAGAAAAGAAAGATTCAGGGGACTTCCCTGGCGGTCCAGTGGTTAAGACTCCTCACTTCCAGTGCAGGGGGCACGGGTACAATCCCTGGTCAGGGAACTAAGATCCCACGTGCCACGTGGCGCAGCCAAAAAAAGAAAAAAAAAAAAAAAAGGTACATGTAGAACTCAAACCCAGGCTCCCAGTTTCTCCTAAGACCTTTGATCCCTAGTTTTACAGACGAGGAAACCCAGGTTCAGAGACACTGATACCCTGCCTGAGCTCACTCAGCCAGTCATGGCAGACAGATTCTGTCTGGCCTCAGTTTTCCCGTCTCTACGTGTCAGGGTGAGGATGGCCCCCCTCAGTAGCAGCTGGACCCTGACCTTGCCCCATACCCCCAGGGGACAACCTGCAGACGGCGGTCACCGTGGCCCAGGGCTGCGGCATGGTGGGCCCCCAGGAGCGCCTGGTCATCATCCACGCCAACCCCCCTGAGCGGGGCCAGCCTGCCTCCCTCGAGCTTCAGCCAGTGGAGTCCTCTGCAGCCGTGAACGGGGCTCAGGTGAGGCTGACCCCGAGTTCCGCCACAGACCCCACCCATGACCCCACCCCTCTGTCAGCTGAGCTTCCCGGGCCCCCAGGATCCTGACCAGGCCGCAAGCTACACCATGGAGCCAGACCCCCGATCCAGCCACCTGGCCCTCAGCGGGTCCACCTTTGGTGTCCTTATGAAGCACTTCCCCAAGCTGCTGCCCAAGGTAGGGCTGCCCCCGGGCCTCCCTGGTCGCCCCACACCTCGCCGTGCTCTGCTCCCTCCTCTTGGCTGCCTCAGCCCCTCCCCTGTCTCCCTGTGCTCCCAGGTCCTGGTCCAGGGCACCGTGTTTGCCCGCATGGCTCCCGAGCAGAAGACAGAGCTGGTGTGCGAACTGCAGAAGCTTCAGTGAGTGCCTATGGGGGAGGGGCCTGCGGGGGCCCAGCTGGCCCATATGTCCCTGCTTCCCGCCCCAGGCGTTCAGGAGCCGTCAGCCTCAGAGAGCCCAGCAGGCCGCCCCGGGTCTGTCACGCTGACAGTAGTACACCGCCCTCCGTGTCTGCGGGGGACTGGTTCTGAGAGCCCCTGCAGGTACCAACGTCCGCAGATGCCCGAGTCCCTTATGTAAAATGGCATAGTACAGTCGGCTCTCTGTATCCGTGGATACAGACCCCGTGGATACAGAGCCTGTGGATACAGACCCTGTGGCTACTGTAATTGCACCTATTTACTGAGCACCTACTGCGTACCATTTACCGAGCGTTTCCCAGGCACCCAGCGGGCAGTCGGGATGCAGCCGTCCCCGTGTCCTGCCAGCCAGCCCGGGAGGTGGGTGGGCCATTTCGCAGCTGAGGAGGGCCCTCCCGGGCTCAGAGCCGGCACGTGAGTCCGGGCCGCGCCCGCGCCCCCCTCTCCGACAGGTACTGTGTGGGCATGTGTGGGGATGGCGCCAACGACTGCGGGGCCCTGAAGGCGGCTGACGTGGGCATCTCGCTGTCCCAGGCCGAGGCCTCAGTGGTCTCGCCCTTCACCTCAAGCGTGGCCAACATTGAGTGTGTGCCCATGGTCATCAGGTGCGGCGGGCGGGGGCCTGGTGGGGGGCGGGGTCTCGGCGGGGCCCGTCAGCCGGCCTGGGCCCCCTCACGCCCGTACCCGCTCCCCAGGGAAGGTCGCTGTTCCCTGGACACGTCGTTCAGCGTCTTCAAGTACATGGCCCTGTACAGCCTGACCCAGTTTATCTCTGTCCTGCTCCTCTACACGGTGAGTGTCTGCAGGCCCCGTGCCGGGCCCGGGGCGAGGACCTCAGCAGCGCGGTGAGGAGCCCGGCGGGTTCTGGAGTGGACAGCGTGGCCTCAACTCCCGCTCCAGCCGCGGGGCTTAGGAGCTCTGGAGCCTCGGCAGTGAGGCTTGTCTGAGATGATGAAAGCACTGAGCACCTGGTACACAGCCGGTCCTCAGAAACGGGAGCGGCTGTCCCGGGCTAGCGTTTCATCCCTGTCCCCTGGGAGTTCCCCAGCTGCAGGGGGGCCCTGAGGCAGAGCCCAGGCAGGAGTGGGACACCCGAGGCCTCTGCCCCTTTCCCGTGAATCCGCCCATTCCCCGCTCGCCCTAACTCGGACCTCGACTGTGCCTCCGGCCTCCTGTCCAAAGGGTATCGCCCACTCCTCTGCTCAGAGCACGCGTTGCTCGCCCCCGCTGGAAACAGGTGACGCCATGGGGCGCTGCAGGCCTTGCGCCAGCTCTTGTCCCTGTGTCCACTGAAACGTGAGGGCAGGAACTGTGTGTCCTGCAGAAACCTTGGGGCTCCACAAGGCAGAGCCTCAGCCTTCCTCTCAGGCCGGTAGTTCCCGTCAGATTTAGGCGCCCCCGGGTCAGCAGGGATGCCTTCTCCCTCAGACGGGGAGAGGGGCTTCCTGAAGGCAGGGCCGTGTCTCCTTCATCAGATTGGGAGTTCCCAGAGGCAGGAGGGTGCTGTCTGCCCATCAAGTCGCAGGGCAGGAAAACCCCTTCCCCATCAGACTCCTCAAGGGCGGGGCTGGTGCCTGCCGCATCAGACTAGGAGCTGTCCTCGCCTCCGCCCTCCCTCCCCGCCGGTAGGTCAACACCAACCTGGGCGACGTGCAGTTCCTGGTCATCGACCTGGCCATCACCACCGCGGTGGCGGTGCTCATGAGCCGCACGGGGCCGGCGCTGGCCCTGGGTCAGGCGCGGCCACCAGGGGCCCTGCTCAGCGTGCCCGTGCTCAGCAGCCTGCTGCTACAGGTGGCCCTGGTGGCCAGCGTGCAGCTGGGGGGCTACTTCCTGACCGTGGCCCAGCCCTGGTGAGTAGCGGGGAGCTCGCCCCACATCCCACCCATGCCCCGACCTCCTCACCCTCGCTCCCTGACTCCCGGGCCCTGTGCCCCCAGGTTCGTGCCTCTGAACAGGACGGTACCCGCGCCAGACAACCTGCCCAACTATGAGAACACGGTGGTCTTCTGTCTGTCCAGCTTCCAGTACCTCATCCTGGCCGTGGCCGTGTCCAAGGGGGCGCCCTTCCGCCGGCCGCTCTACACCAATGGTGCTGCTGTGCTGGGGGTGGG
>NC_041216.1:20879843-20897739 GCF_002837175.3 Physeter macrocephalus
GAGGGGGGATGAGGTGGAGGGAGGGGGGATGAGGTGGAGGGAGGGGGGATGAGGTGGAGGCGGGGGATGAGGTGGAGGTGGGGGATGAGATGGAGGGATGGGCTGTGGGGCTGGTGCCTGTGGGGTCCCGTCGGGCATGGGTGTGAGTGTGCGGGGCTCCCTGGCCTGACGGACTCCCCCACCCCCAGTGCCCTTCCTTGTGGCCCTGGTGCTCCTGGGCTCCGTCCTGGTGGGCCTCCTCCTGGCCCCCGGCCTCCTGCAGGGGCTGCTGAAGCTGAGGCGCTTCGCCGACACCTACTTCAAGCTGCTGCTGCTGGGCCTGGTCGCCTTCAACTTCGTGGGGGCCTTCATGCTGGAGGTGGGGCCCGCCCCGCGTTGGGGTGGGAGGGGGCTCTGGGGGTAGGACTCAGCCACAGCTGCCCCCCTGCGCCCTCCCTGTCCCCGGCAGAGTGTGCTGGACCAGTGCCTCCCAGGCTGCCTGCGGTGGCTCCGGCCCAAACGGGCCTCCAAGAAGCGCTTCAAGCAGCTGGAGCAGGAGCTGGCCGAGCAGCCCTGGCCACCGCCCACCAGGCCCGTGAGGTAGCGCAGGCCCGGCCGGCCGGCACCCTAAACACTGGATCTCCCTGCTTCTGAGCCACCGACCAGGACCCATCTCCAGAGACACCACTGCCATCGCTCTTGCAGCCCCGAGGTTGGCGGTTGTCACACTCGTGTCCCACGTCTGCCCGGCCCAGCCTTCCCTGCCCCCGCCTGGGGAGATGCTAACTATCCTTGTCCCCCACTTCGGACGCCCCATGTAGAGACAGCGGCCACCACCCGCACTCAGAGCCGCTGTCAGTGTAGCAAATAAAGTCATAATATTTTCCTGCCTCGGCCTGCCTGATACCACTGACCTGAGTGCCCCTGGCACGTGTCTGCTCCCGGCATCCCCTGACTTTTCAGATCATGTTGGACAACACCCCTCTCTGAGCCTCCGTTTCCTCATCCGACAGTCATATCTCCAGGTTGAGCACGTGCCCGGTGCTCCGTTCAGCATTTTATAGGCATCATCATTTAATCCTTATAACTGTGGAGTACTGTCCCCCCCCCGTTTTTATTTTTATTTTTGGCCACACCGCATGGCTTGCAGGACCTTAGTTCCCCGACCAGGGATCAAACCTGGGCCCGTGGCAGTGAAAGCACTGAGTCTTAACCACTGGACTGCCAGGGAATTCCCAGTCCCCCTTTTACAGATATGGAAACTGAGGCTTAGAGGTCACGCAGGTAGTCAGAGCTGGGACCAGATTGCTTTGATTCCAGAGTCCACACTCTTAACCGTCCTACCCTCCTGCAGGGGCAGGAGAGAATGGGCTTGACTCAAACAAGTGCCAGCACCTACAAGGCATTTAACTGGGGCAGTTCCCTGCTTTCCCCACCTCCCGCATCCTGGGATGTGTTTATGGTCCAGTTCTTCCCTCAGATGCAATCCAGGCTCTGAGCCCACGTTTCCCAGCCAGAACCACGTGCACCATCCCCCGGGGAAGGGTGGGTGCTTCTGACCTCATCCCACCAGTGGGACCCTCGCCAAGCCCTGCTCTGGAGATGCAGCTCCGTCATCTGGTCCATCTGTGCTGGGCAGGGGACAACAGGAAAGAAAAGCCCCCGCCAACCTCATTATTATAGCCCTGGCACCACCCCCAGCCCACCCTCGTAGGAGCTCAGTGAATGTTGAATCCAACTGAGGACAAGGATGGGGGGCGTGAAGAGGTCACCTGTGACACCAGGTGCATCCACAGACCCTCTGCACTGGGCACTGAGTCATCAGACAGCAGTGGTTCAGGGTGGCAGATGCTGTTCAAAGGGAGGCTGGAGGACACGGCGAGGCCTGGGTTTGAATCCCGCCTCTACCCCTAGCTGATTGTTCGTGCATTTGCTGGGCAGTCATGTGCCAGGCACAGGGGCTACAGCGGTGAACAAAAACCATGACCTCTGCCTGGGTGCAGCTTATAACGTGGTGTGAGAGGCGAGCGGGGAAGGAGTAAATCTCCGAGAACACTGGGAGAAGAGTCCCCACACCTGCTACTCCTTCCCCGGATAGCTGCCACCTGTGCTTGGGTCCTTAGAGCCAGAGGAGGGGGTAGCAGCAGAGGATCTGGGAGCCAGGACGCTAGAGGTGGCAGCTTTGAGGCTTCAGTTTCCCCTTTTTGTCAAGCGTAGGGGACAGCAGTTCTGCCAGGCGGTTTCCTCTCCTACACTAGTGGGATTGCATCTGGCAGCAGTGAAGGGCTAAGGAAGGGCAGAGAGGGCCGGGCTGGCCCCCGGGGCCCATAGTGCTCCAAGTGACGAAAATCCCTGCTATTCTGCCGTAGGCACTGGAGCGGGGAGCGGGGCGGGGTGGCAGATAGTTATTCGTTCATCCATTCACTTGACAGACCAGCACTGGGGAACAAACGATGCATGGGACATGGTCAGTCCCTGCCTAACAGGATTCAGTGTCTAAGGGACAAGCAGCCTAAGGGGAGGCCAGGAGACCTGAAGGTGAGGGCCTGAATCAAGGGCCATCTTGATCCCCCTCCCAGCCTGAGCCCCCTGCCCCAGGCCTAGATTCCCGTGACCAGGCAGGACTGCCCCGGGGGCAGGAGACCTGCAACCCCACACCCGGCCAGCCTCCCAGGAGAATCCACTGTACATTCATTTATTCCTTCCACAAATGTTTACTGAACATCTGCTCTGAGCCTGGCACTGTGCCTAGTGAGCAAACACTGAGGATGAGCAAAAGCAGACCTTGTCTCTGTCTTCACGTGGCTGACAGGCTCATCGGGGAGAGGGGCAGGACTCACATAGCCACAGACGTAGGGCTACAGCCGTGACCGGTAAAGCAGAAGATGCTTAAGAGCTCTAACAGGAAGAAAGGGAAGTTCGCCTCTGAGGAAGGGAGGGTTTGATCTATAATCTGAAGGAGGAAAACCTCACCAGTGTTCCAGAAGGAAGAAACATCTTGAGCAAAGGCCTGGTGGCAGGTGGAGGAAGGGAGGGGGAGACCAGGCAGAGGGAATGAGGAGGCAGAGGCAGACTGTGATGAAAGGTAGGGTCTTTGGGGGCCCCCGGGGAGTTTAGCCTTGTTCCCGGGTACCTTGGGAGACCAGTGAAAGGCTTTAGGTAGAAGCCTCTCTGCCCCCCACCCTGTCTGAGGTGAGTGGGTGAGGGCAGGGCCCGTTTGCGAAGGCCTAGATTGGAGGTATTAGAGTCAGAATGGGATTAGAGTCAGGTGGGAGCTGGATTGGCTGCAGGGGTTGAGCGCAGGGGAGTTACAGTTAGCCGGGGAAGGGAAGGACGGTGGGCCCGTTCCCTGCATGGGAACACCTTCAAGGGCCAGGTCTGGGGAAGGTCGGGATGTTGTGAATTTGGACTTGGATCCTGTTGAATTGGATGTGCCTCGGGGACATTCGTGCGTCCAGGCCCGGTAGCCTGTAGCCTGTGGTTTCAAAGAAATGCTGGTTATGGAAGGCAGCTGTGGCCAGGAGCTGGCTAGGCAGACCCGGAAGGCACAACCAGAGAGGCAGAAGGAAAACCAGGCCAGGAAAGGTGTCCTGGAAACTGGGAGAAGCCAAAAGGGAGGGCAAGGCTACTTCTCCCTGAGCGGCGGTGGGCGAGTCATCTTCCGGAGCCTCCTCTGTTAAAATGGGGGCAGCAAGCCCACTTCACCCATCTCACCACTTTGCGCTCCAGCTGTGATGAGGCCGTGAGGAGAAAGCACAGCGGAAAGTGCTGAACAGACGTGAGGCTGGCTCCGCGGGCGCCTCCTCCCCGCGGGGCTGCCCCCAGAAGAGGGTTGAAGACCCGAGGTCGCGGCGTGGCGGCCCCGGCGGCGGCGGCGGCGGCGCTCGCGTTAGGACCCAGCGGATCCAGGCTGGAGGGCGGGCGCCGGCCCCGTCGGGGGCCCGGAGGGGGGTTCGGAGCGGGCAAAGGGGCGGCTCCGGCGGGCGGACTCGGAGCGGGCCGCGGAGTGACCCGGCCAGGTAGGCGCGGGCCTGGCGGCCTGACCGGGCCGGGGGCGCGAGGGGGGACTGGGTCGTGGGCCGCGACGTCGGAGGGCCCCCAGGTTCTGAGGGTGCGGGGCTCTGCGGGTCCCCGATCCTGGGGGCGGCTTTCCTTTCGGGATCCCTGAGTCCGGGGCCGTCTGAGCAGATGCTAAGAGGGCACTTGGAAAGTTTGGGGTCGTTTGGAGGGGAAGACGCGAGTTGGGAAGGGAGGGGAGCCCGATTTGGGGGGCGTCGGGGATGGGGCGGCTTTTGTTCTCCCTGGGAGGTTGGAATGCGGAGGCTGGGGTGTGGGTGTCCGGCGGGAGCGGCGGGGACAGAGACGCGGGAGACAAAGAGAGATCAGAGACCGAGGGAGCGCGAGGGAGCGCGCCCGAGCGAGTTTCCGCGGTTGATTGTTCCCAGCTGTGCGGCGCTGCAACATCTGGTTTCCTCCAGCCGGACCCCAGCCCGGCCTCTGGAGCAGACAGAGCCTCCAGCAGAGTGAGTCAGTGAGCGTGGGGGCAGGGGGCCCGGAGGAGGCCCCGCTAGTGCCCCTCTCGCCAGGCACAGAGGGTAGGGGGCGTCCCAGCCGTGGAAGGGGCCAGGGTCCGGGAACAGGCCTCCTAGGCAGGTCCCGGCCTCCCGACACCCAGTCTGTCGTCTAGATGTGCTTGGAGGTGTGATCCCCTGGAGGGACCCGCTTCTGCCACAGGGACTCTCCTCTTTACAGCCCAGCCCTCCTTCCCCCAAGAAGCCTGGGCCTGCGTGCTCAACCTCCGAGGGGAGGAAGACTCCTCCTCGCAGGGGGCCGAGAGGCCTAGGAGGGGCTTTGGGGACCGACAGAACCCCCCGCCCCCCAACCAACCTCCCCAGCTCGGGGCCTTCTCCTGAGTGGTGACAGCTCCAGCTAGCCTGCCTGCCGCCAGCCTGGGGGCAAGTAGGGGACAGTGAGGTCTTGTGGGGAGCTCCAGGCCTTTCAGTCCCCCACCAAGAGGAGGCCAAGGGTGCTCAGAATGGGGGTGTGGGAGCCAGATGTCCCGGGCCTGTGGGGCAGCTTGAGTCGCAGGTCTCGCCTCCGCCACCCCACCTCATCCCCAGCCACCCCATCGACTGCAGTTAGGGTTGAGGAGGGAGTGAGAGGCTGAATGTACGAGACAGGCAGTGGGTCACGAAAGCGTCGGGACTGGGCAGAAGGAGGGAAAGATGCCCATGTTTCTGCCCCTTCCCTCCCCCTCTCCCTCGACTCCCTGGGCGAGGCACGGTGGGGCAAAGTTAGCTTTCCCTTCAGCTATCCGGAAGAACTCCTTTTGTTGTGGCAGGGCGGGGGTCCTCCGGATGGGTGAGCCCGGGGACTCTGTCCCAGCCCTCCTAGCAGAAGGCTGACAGCCTTGGGGCTGCCCCGCACTGAGCTGGGACTGGACAAGAGGACCTGTAGATTCTGCCAAGTCCACTGTGGGGCCAAAGACTGGAGGCTGGACTCAACCAGGAGTTCTTGAACTTCAAGAGTCCGGTGAAAGCTAAGGACCACGGCCCTCTCCCCAAAACAACTACACACATAACACTTGTCGTACAATGTCAGGTTGGGGGACATCACGGTCCCCTTCGGCGCTACCCTCTAGGATCCGAGAGGCGCTTTTCAGACTCCACCCTAAGTGCTTCCTGCTGCAGCAGACAAGTAGACCTCAGTCCCAGTCTCGTGAGTGTGCGATGAAGTCAGCCAGGTCTTGGGAGGCCTGGAGGCCTGGCAGGAGAGGAATCTTCTAGGGGTGGGAGCCCTGCCCAGGCCTGGCTGTCCCAGGGGCCCCCGGGGCCCAGGCTCACATGTGGTTTCCTGCTGAGTCTGGGCTGTGATGTTGGCTGGGCAGGGTTGGGGTCCCGAGGATGGGCCTGGGGTCAGGATCAGTGCATTAGACACCTGGGGAAGTGCCGAACCAGAGAGTGGGCATGGGTGTGGCAAGGAGAGCAGGGCCAGGGCTGAGAGAGAATCTTAGAAATGTCCATTTAATGAGCAGGGCAGGGGAGGGTCTGTTTGTCAAGATCAGCTCTGGAACCAGGTTGGAGGCCGAGTCCCTCGGGACCTGAACACCCAGTGGGCCATCAGGGACAGAGGATGTCCCTCCAAAGTAGTCCCCTCCCCCTGGGCCCAGGCTCCATGACCCTCCACCTGCCTGGCTTCCGCTCCGAATCCCTCCTTCTCCAGGCCGAATTCGAGGGAGCAGAAGTGGGCTCCGCAGCCCCGGGGTAGTGGCCCGGGGTGCAGCTTGCCCCCTCCTCTTCCTCCAGCTGTCCCCTGACACCAGTCCAGCCCGCCTCATTGTGTAACCATGAGAGCTGCCTACCTCTTCCTGCTGTTCCTGCCTGGTAAGTGGCACCTAGGTGGGTGGGGCTCCCTTTATGTGGGTGGGAGTGGGGTTTGTAGGGGGAGGGAGCTGGCAGTAAGCTTTTGTCACGTCCTATGGCCAGAACTCAGCTCCATCACTCCCAGGGCCATCTACCTCTGGGGCCACAGACTGGGCTGGCAACCCCTCCCAAAGACTAGAGGCATCTCCTGGGCCCCTCCTCAACCCTCCACAGCAGCAGACTGGCAGGATTCTGGAGAGTGGGCCCAGACACCAGGATCCACATTTTTCTTCTTACTTACTGACCCTCCCAGGAGCTGAGGTGCAGGAATGGAGGCCCCTAAGGCAGGGAGTCTGAAGGCCTGGGTTCTAGACCCCTTTGGGGCCCAACTAACCTATACAATCTTGACCTTGGAGAAGTCCCTGTTAGTCAAAATGGGGAGTTATCAATGGGGACCCCAAAGGCCCTGCCAGGTCTAACATTCATTAATTTAACAGGTATTTGTGGAGCTCCTACTTTGTGCCAGGCACTGGGCTAGGCCCTGGGAATACAGTGATGAACCAGGCAGACAGACGCCCGCCCTCATGGTGTTGCCTGCCAGTCTAGGGAAGGGAGATGTGATAAGTGTCAGATTATGTTGAGTGCTATGATGGAAATAAACAGGAGAATGAGATGGAGAGTATGGGTGGGCCAGCGAGGGCCTCTTAGCAGAGCTGAAATTTCAGTTGAGACTTGAAGGAGGAGAAGCTAATCAGGATCACAGGCCCAGGGAGAGTCAAGTGCAAAGGCCCTGGGGCCGGCAGGAGCATGCTGAGTTCCAGGAACAGCCAAGAGGCCAGTGTGGGGGAGAGGGGCAGGATATGATCAGTGAGGTGACACAGGACCAGGGAGTATAAGGGCCTTTATGGTCAAGGAAGGCGTTTGCCTCCTATGGGTCTAGAGTCTGCTGAGGATCTTAGGGTCTTACAGGCCTGCCCTAGGGACCTCTACCTATACCCTCCCCAGAAGTGCTTTGGGGCCTCTGCTGCCCTTCCCTGCTGGACGTCCCCTCAGCTTTGCCTCTCCACAGCAGGCCTGCTGGCTCAGGGCCAGTACGACCTGGATCCGCTGCCTCCGTTCCCAGACCACGTCCAGTACACCCACTATAGCGACCAGATCGGTAAGCGCCTTGTCCGCCCCCAGGCCTCCCCGCCAGCCCTGCTCCCTGGATCTGCATGGCCCAGCCAGGGATCAGGTGGAGTGGTAGGGCGATGGGAATCTCGGGGTATGGTCCCTGGCTCAGTGGTGACCTGGGGCTGGGGGCTAGCCTGACCCCCACCAATTCCACATTCATCTTTGTTTTCAGACAACCCGGACTACTATGATTATCAAGGTAAAGGGCTGAGGGCAGGATCGGATGGGCGGGCAGCTGGGTGGGGAGTCCATAGAGACCTGCGGGCGACGGGAGTGGGCAGCAGACCCTTTTGTCATCTCTCGTCGCAGAGGTGACTCCTCGGCCCCCGGAGGAGCAGTTTCAGTTCCAGTCCCAGCAGCAAGTCCAACAGGAGGTCATCCCAGCCCCCACCTTAGGTAGGCCACCAGCTCCAGCCAGCCCGGGAGTGGGGAGGTCTGTCCGGGGCGGGCAGAGGAGACCTCACCCTGCCCTGAGTAGACCCGTCCCAGTGATCTCTGCCTGCCTCTCCCCCAACACCAGAACCAGGAACTGTAGAGACGGAGCCCACGGAGCCTGGGCCTCTGGGTAAGAACCTTCCTGACACCTGGAGGGACAGAGGCATGGCCCCGGAAGTCAGGGTGCAACGGGGTGCGGCACTGGGAGGACAGAGACAGCCAGGCCTTTTGCTCTCGCTGGGGTAGATGGTGGGGTGAGGGGCTTGCAGAGGTGCCCCTGCTTTAGGCTGGCAACTGCAGGGCCCCCCCGAGGCAGCTCTGGGAGATCCCCCTGGGCCCAGTTGGAGGCCAAGTTGGCTGCAGCCTCAGGAGGGGCCTCTACTCCCAGACACTGGGGCGGGGCGGCGGGACGGGGTGGTGCTCGGCGGCAGGAGAGGCGAGGACGGGGCAGGAAGCCCAGGCCAGCTCAGCGGGCCTCCCCTGGCCGAGAGCCCGAGAGCCAGCCTGCGTGTGAGGGACCCCGTCTCACAGCTCAGCGTGTGAGTGTGCGGACCTCCTCCTGTGAGGCTGCTGTGGACTTTTGCGGCTGTGTGTGGGTATAGATTTGTGTTTGAATATATGCTCCCAAGCATGGTTGTGAATTTGTGTATGTATAAATGTACTGGTAAAATTGGGCAGCCTCGCAAGGTCCAACAGTGCCCGTGAGCGCACGTGTTGGTGTGTGCACGCAGGTCTAGGCTGGGCCTGAGGGTGCAGGGGTACCTAGGCCCTGAGAGCCAGTCTCCCATGGGAGCGGTTGGGGGCTGCCACCCAGCTCCAAGCCCCCAGCTGCAGCCCCCCCAAGTCTGATCCCACCTGTCACTCAGACTGCCGCGAGGAGCAGTACCCGTGCACCCGCCTCTACTCCATACATAAGCCTTGCAAACAGTGTCTCAACGAGGTCTGCTTCTACAGGTGAGAGCAGGCAGGGACTGGGGGGACCGGGGTGGCAGGGGGGAGAGGGGCACCACAGCTCCAGCCAGCAACGTGGGAGTGGGGAAAGCTAGTGAATGCCAAGGTTGAGCTCAACTCTGTTTAAGCCCGGGCCTAGGGGCTGGGTCTCACGCTCTCCCGTGGGGCAGGATGAGGATAGGGCTGACATTTCCCCTGGCCCCGTCCCCCTCAGCCTCCGCCGTGTGTATGTCATCAACAAGGAAATCTGTGTCCGCACGGTCTGTGCCCACGAGGAGCTCCTGCGAGGTAGGAAGGCCTCCACCCCCCTTTCCCCCTGCCCCCATGCCCGCTCATCATCCATCCACGCGTCCACGCGCCCATCTGACGTTTATTAAACATGTGTTCAATCCAGGGCCACTTCCGGGGCATCCTGAGCTCCCCTCCCGGCTCCTTTTTATCCTCAGAACATCCCCCATCACCACGGTTGGGGAGGGGGTAGCAGTTCCCATCACCTAGCCGCACCCTGACCCCCACTCCTTCCTGCCACCCCCCACAGCTGACCTGTGTCGTGACAAGTTCTCCAAATGTGGCGTGATGGCCAGCAGCGGCCTGTGCCAATCTGTGGCGGCCTCCTGTGCCAGGAGCTGCGGGGGCTGCTAGGGTGTAACTGGCACCCCGAGCCCTGGACCCTCCTCGGATCTGGGGCCCTCAGGCTCTGCCTGACCTGGTGCTCTTCTCCCCAGCCAGATGTTCCTTTTACCCGGTAAAAAGTTAGTGGCTGCGGCGCCGGGGGTTGCCTCAGGCCCTTCCCCCAGCCTGTGGCCACCCTTGGGGCACAAAGGGGGCTCCCCAGTGTCCTGTCTCCGCCCCCAGGTGGGGGCCATCCCAGGCCTCTCTATGGGACCTGGGCCCCTGATGTGCCTTCTCCATCCGTCTGAGGACAGTCCCCCACTCCAGCCCCACCCCCAAGGTAGGCTATGACCCTCACCCCAGCTGGTCTGCTTGGATTTCCTACAGCCCCTGGGCATAGACCACCTTTGTTTTATACAAAATTAAAAACAGGTTTTTACTAAAGATTCAGAGTCACTTTTTCAGCCGAGGGCACAGAGGAGATGGCCAGGTGCCTCAACACTGCATGTCCTCACTGAGAGGCTACCCGGCCCCTTGGGGAGAAGGGTAGGGTCAGGTGACCTGTGGCCTTGCCTCTGCCTCCTCATCCACCCGCTTCAGCTCTGACCTGCCCAGAAAGATGGGCCATGACAACTGCCCCCGCCCCCAGGGGTGTGTGTGTGTGTGTGTGTGTGTGTCCCCGCCCCCAGGGTGTGTGTGTGTGTGTTTTGCAGGGGGCTGTATCAGAAATAGAAGGTTCAGGAATATAGCTTCCTCGTTGTCAGGGCTGCTTGGTGAGTCTGTGAGTACCCCATCACCAGAGAAGGGTGCAAAGCAAGATGAGAGGCCGCCCATGTGGAAGCGTATAGGGTGGAAGGCAGGAGGTCAATGTTGGCGGACTCTGGTATCAAGGGCTTTGGCAGGAGGGAAGGCTGATGCAGTTCAGAGGGCAGAAGCAGGGTAAACTGTTACAAAACAAACACCTCCCTCTGACCAGCATATGGAGACCAGGCTCTGTCTGAAGGCTCAGCACACAGCCCCATTTAACCCTCCAACCAGGCCTATGTGGTGGGTACAGTTAATATTCGCATCTTACAGACAGGGAAACTAAGCCTAGATTACGTAAGCCTCCCAAGGGTCCACAGTGGTAAGTGGCAGGGCTGGGGAGGGACCTGACTCCACTGGACTCCATGAGATGAATGGAATTTCTCCTTGGAAACACTGACTGAGCCATCTTCTGTGTGTACTTCCTCATAACCACCCTGGGAGGCAGGTTCCCATTTTACAGAGGAGCAAACTGAGGCTCTGACAGGTTAAGCGGCTTTGCCCAGGATCACCCAGCAGAGCCAAGGCAAGACCCCACGTCCACTCCCAGGCCTGCACTTGTTTACCACACCGCCTGGAATGCCTGTTACTGTCCAGAGGGCGGGCCCCGTCCTGAGGAGGAGCCAGAGAAAAGGGCAGAAAGCTTCAGATGGCAAGAGTCGAGCTGCATAGGTCGGGTCCCATCCCAAACCTCAACAGCTCCGTCTGTTAAATGGGGTGGGTGGCCCAGGACCCTGGAGGCCTCCCCATCCCGACATCCTGTGAGGTGAGTAAGCTCCTTACCTTTCGTCACAGGCCTTTCAAAAGCTGCCCCCATCTCCCTGAGCACCCACTAGGGGACCCCATCCCTCTGGCCCAAGGGCCCTCCTGTCCCCCCTCCTGTCTCCCAGGTGGAGAAGGCACATTAATAGTAAAGGGACACATCTGTACAAACCATTTTTTTCTAAAATGGGGTCGTCTTGTTACAAAAAACACAACAGTTCTGAACAGTTAACATTGTACAAAGGTACAAAAATACAGGGACTCTGAACTCTGAGGAATTTCCTGACAAATACTCTGGACTAAGGCAAAGAGATCTCTGGGAAGCCAGAGAAGGTCCCCTGCCCCAGGCCTGGACAGCCCTTCTCTTTCCCGTGAACCTGTGCTCCAGGGTCGGCCAGAGACAAGGCGGGGGAGGGGGGTGTCTCTCCAACCCCTGGCTTTGGCTCAGCCACTCAGGGAGGACCTCAAACTGGTCCTGGGGGACCTCATACGGGCTCATCCTGGGGGAGAGGGCCTGGACTGAGTGGGGAGCCCACAGAGGGTGGTTGGCTCTGACGAGGCTGGGAGGGCGCTGCCGGGCCTGGCCTGGTGCCAGAGTACCCCTCCCCTGGCACTGCCACCCCTGCTCCTCCTCACCCCCAGCTGAACTCTGGGGGTGGACGGTGCCGAGAGACCCCCTCCCCTGTCCCGCCCCGGCCACGGGGCTGCTCTCCAGGATGCCGGCCAGCAAGGTGCTCACTTCTCTGGGGGGCCGCAGGAGGGGGAGAAAGAAGCTGAGCCCCTTCGAAGCTCCTGCTGCAACTGTCCCTTCAGTGTGGACACCTGGAGAAGAAAGAGGAGGTAGGGCCAGCCCAGGACCCCAGCCTGGTTTCAGAGAAAGCGGGGCGGCGGGGGTGGGGTGTGACTGATGGAAGGACACCGGAAGGGACCCAGTGCTGCCTGGTTCAGAAAAACCAGGTGTCGTTAAGAACCAGGGTATTTCCTCCCCTTCTCATTTTGCTCCATGGAGCAGTGGGGTGTCTCCGGACTGCTCGGCCTCTCTTTGGGGGCCACCCATCCCCACTCTCACCACTAGGCCAGGCCTGGCGCTAGCTGGACTCCAGGGGTGGACCTGTGACCCAGGCCTGGCCTACCAAAGCAGCCTTGCCCTGCAGACATGATCGGGGCAGAGACGGTCGCGAGGGGGCCTGCGATGAGCATCCTTGGGACTCTTGCTGTTGCTCTCAGGGAAAAGGGCCCCTCTCTCCTCTGGGATCGTGGGTCGTTAGGATAACCCGAGGCTGGAGCCGCTGAGGCCACCTGTGCCACCCAGGGAGACGGCCTGCCCGGGCATGGCGCCGTGGCAAGGGGACTGAGTTCCAATGACATCACTTGAGCCCCTGTGTCCAGCCATGGCTGACACCAGCAGAGATCCACCCGGACCATTTCAGTTATGGGTGCCATCGACCGCCTATACCCAAGAGGTTACTACCAGCCCTCTCCCTGCCGCCACTTCCTCCTCTCCCTCGCCCCCCCCTCCTCCTCCTCCTCCTCCTCCTCCCCCCTCTTCCCCCCAGCTCCACACTTCCATCCTGGCCCAGACTCCTGAAGGGGGCGTCCTGCTGAGGCTGCCACCCCCCGGGGAAGGGCCAGAGCCCACCAGGCCTGAGTACCTGCTCCTCCAGGCCACGCACCCGCTGCCGGTGGGCCCGCTCCCGCGCCTCCAGGGTGCGCTCCGTCTGCACCTGGGCACTGCGCAGGCGATCCACTTCCTGCTGCAGCTCCAGCTGATGCTCGCCCACCTCCAGCCGCGCTGGGCTGTGCTTCTGCTCCAGTGCTGCCACCTGGGCCTGAAGGAGGGACCGCGGGTCAGGCCTCTGGCCGTGTGTGTGTGTGTGTGTGTGTGTGTGCGCGTGCGTGTGCACGTGTGTGTGAAAGGGTGTCAGGCACCTCCCTGGGGTGGGAGCCTGAGGGCCCCTTGGGGCAAAGCAGGGGATGTAGGAGAGACCCTTGTTTTTCTCCCACCCCCACCCCCAGCCCTCCTGGCCTGCAAATCCTGGGTCAGGGTACTTAGTGACCCCCCTCAGGCGCGCACACACACACAGACATATTCAAACACAGAGACAAGCCCATATGTGTATACAGATATAGACAGATAAAAGCAAGCATGTAAAAACCTGTGTTCACACGGCTGCATGCATATGTGCAAAAGCCCAATACTCTTACATACATCTACATACAAGAAGAGACCTGTACACAAAGATACAGATATATCCCTAATACTTAGACATGCCACATCCATGCACAAGATTCGTGCTACATGCGAAAGAACACTCTCACATACACTCATAGCTCTTCACATCCACAACCAATGTGAGCACACAGGCGCGTGTGCTGACAGGTCTCTTTCCTCTCCACTCTGGGGAGGACCCCTCCCTCTGGGACCTGGCTCTGGGCGCCCCCTCCAAGGTTCTGGGCTCGTGGACTGTGGGGGCGGAGTTGGGTCCAGGGCTGGGGAGAGAAAGCGTGTCCAGGTCTGGGTGGGAGCAGGGGCTAGACCTCCAGCAGCTGGATCTGCCTCCGGGCCTCGGCCAGCTCCAACTCAGCCCCCGTGAGCGTGCGGTCCAGGTGGCCCTTCTCTGCACTCAGCCGCACCGTGTCCTCGTGACTGCGAAGCTTCTCCCGTTCCACCTAGGTGGGGAGAGTGGGAGGGGATCAAGGTGCCCGGGGAAGGAGGGAGGTCCCAGGAAGTGGGAGCAGCTCAGAAAGGGGTGTTGGGTTACAGGTAGCAGGGCCGGGGGGAATATCCCTAATACTTCTTAGACATGCCACATCCATGCACAAGATTCGTGCTACATGCGAAAGAACACTCTCACATACACTCATAGCTCTTCACATCCACAACCAATGTGAGCACACAGGCGCGTGTGCTGACAGGTCTCTTTCCTCTCCACTCTGGGGAGGACCCCTCCCTCTGGGACCTGGCTCTGGGCGCCCCCTCCAAGGTTCTGGGCTCGTGGACTGTGGGGGCGGAGTTGGGTCCAGGGCTGGGGAGAGAAAGCGTGTCCAGGTCTGGGTGGGAGCAGGGGCTAGACCTCCAGCAGCTGGATCTGCCTCCGGGCCTCGGCCAGCTCCAACTCAGCCCCCGTGAGCGTGCGGTCCAGGTGGCCCTTCTCTGCACTCAGCCGCACCGTGTCCTCGTGACTGCGAAGCTTCTCCCGTTCCACCTAGGTGGGGAGAGTGGGAGGGGATCAAGGTGCCCGGGGAAGGAGGGAGGTCCCAGGAAGTGGGAGCAGCTCAGAAAGGGGTGTTGGGTTACAGGTAGCAGGGCCGGGGGGACTTGCGGCCCCCACACCCTGGGGACACGCAGCTGGAACCAACCAGGGCTGGGACCCAGAGGACATGAAGGGAGGGCCCTAGGGACACAGCCCACCTTGTCCAGCATCCTCTTGAGGGCCACCCGGTCCTTCTCCAGCCGCAGGGCTGAGCGCTCCACCTCCCGCTTCTCGGCCTCCAGCTGAGCCAGGGCACGCTGCAGGCTCCCCAGGCGCTCCTGCAGCAGCCGCCGCTCATCCTGCAGCTTCTGGACCGTGTGCAGGGCCGCAGCCTCACCTTCTTGCCGTTGCCGCAGCGCCTGCAGCAGAAGCCAGCGAGTCCCTAACCCCTCTGGGCCTCAGGGTGTGCATCGGAAGCTTGGAGATGATGATGCCAGCCTGCCAGGCCCACTTGCTAGGCAAGGCTATTATGAGGCCCACATCAGGGAATGGTCACCCGAGGCCAGACAGTTCTCTCTGGGCCTCAGTTTCTCCATCTGTATAATGGGGATATGGACCGAGTGAACCATGCTTCCTCACAGGAGGCTGGGCCTAGGTTTGGGATAAGGTGGAGATAGGTGAGAAGGTCCCGACGCCGAGGGCCTCACGGTCCTGGGAACGGAAGGGCCCGCCCTGGCCCTCACCTCCTGCAGCTGTTGCAGCCGGCCCTCGGCCTCCGCCCGCTGCAGCTCCAGGTCCGCTAGCTCGCCCCGCATGGTCTGCACCTGCTCGCCCAGGGAGCTGCTCTGCTTCCTTGCCTCGGATAACGCCTGCCGTGTGGCCTCCAGCCGTTCCTGCGGGACAAGGGCTGATGGTGCCAGGCTGTCCTGGGGGCCCTGAGGCAAGGGGCTTCTCTACGGGGTACCTCCGGGCCAGGTTCACAGCCCCTTAAACAGGTAGTCCTCTCACCTGGAGAGTAAGCCAGACAGCAGGCCTGGCCCACAGCCTAGCCACTCACCTGCACAGGTGGAGAAGCCCTCAGACCCCAGCTCTTCCCTTAGCCTGCCCCTGGGTCCTGCAGCCTCTGTCCTAGTAGGCTTGATCCCACCTCCCCCCAGAGCCTCCCCTCATTGGCTGATGCTCTTACTGGGCCCCCCCCTCCCTCAAAGGCAGCTCTTATTGACCATCCCAGGGGTCAGCTCTCCACCAGGGCCCCCAAGCCTGCCTTTGTAGGCTAACTCTCACTGGGCCCGCCCGCAGCCAGACCCTGGAACCCCCATACTTGGAGCACTTGGCGGTCATGTTCACAGGCAGTCAGGGCCTTCTGCATGTGCAAGTTTTTGTCCTGGGTGCTGGTGAGGCTGGCGCTGCTTTGGGTCAGAGCATCCGTCAGGCCTTGCACCTTGTCCCGCAGGACCCCCTCACTCTCTTCCACCTTGGCCAGGGCCCCCCTCAGCCGCTCGACCGTCAGCTGCAGAGTCCCCGCCTTCACCTCACTGTCTGACACCTGTTGGGAAGACAGACAGGATGGTCCAGGTGTGCCTAACCCAAGCCCCTGCCACCTCTCTCTAGGCCTTTCTCACTGATACTCACTGTTCCCATGCGTTCCCACTGGCTCAGGTGACTACAACCTGGGCCCGGTCGTACCACCAGTTAACTACCCTCACACAGAGTGCCATCAACCTGGCTGTCCCAGACCCCGTGGTCTTCCGCCTGTTCTCATTCCCCTTTCCTCCCTGTTATGGAGAAGAAAGGGTAACCGCCACAACCCTGACATTTTCTGTGTTCTTGACTTAGGCGGGTGACAGTGCAGGGCTAGCAGAGCTACTGAACATTCCAGTTAGAGCTGAGCTTCCTGGCGGCCAAGGCAAAAAAAAAAAAATGAGTGAAATCTATGTATCTTACTGGTCCCACATGCCTCCTTTGAGTGCACACTCCGTCAACAAACAGTCCTGAATTCTCATTTTGGCCCTGCCTCTTATTAGCTATGTGATCTTGGGCAATGACGTCACCTCTGTGAGCTTTCATCCACCCATCCGTGAAACGGGGTGATGATAATACCTGCCTCACAGGGTAGCTGGGAGGATCAAACAGAGTCCCCATAATGCACTTGGCACAGGGCAGGCAGAAGAGGGGCCTGAGGTCGGGGGAGGGGACCCACCTGCCTCTGCAGGGAGTCTACCCGCTCCTGGAGGGCCTGGGCCTGGGCCTCCCGGTCGCTCAGGCCCAGGCGGCTACGCTGCAGCTCCCCCTCGAGTGAGCGCCGCTGTAGCTCCAACTTGACGCTGCGGCTCTCGGAGGCATCCAGCACCTCCTTCAGACGCCGCTTGTCGCTCTCCAGCTTCACCTCGTTGGCCTTCATCTTGCTGATCTTCTCCTGTGGGTGGGGCAGGGCTCAGGTCCCAGCTGTGCAGCCCACCCCACGCCTCCCACATCCCTCAGGACACTTACGAGAAAGTTGGGAGCAGCCTGGAAGTGGTCACAGACACCACTTGCTGTGCAACCCAGGGCCAGCCCCTGACCCTCTTGGGGCCTCAGTCTCCCCACATGTTCACAGGGTGACTTGAGGACCCCAGAGCACTTTCCAGATTTGCCTAAGTCTCACAGGCTGTGTGATCCAGGCTCATCCCTCCGTTCCTGCTCTCTGGCCCTATTTCACCTCTGTGTGGTCAGGGGACCAGATTGGTCCAGGGGTGCCACAACCTGGGTGTTTACAGAGCCCCAGGGCGGTGACGGTGGAAGGTGTAAAAATGCAGACTCCAGGGCTTCCCTGCTCTGCTGCATCGCTCTCCAGAGGCGGGCCCAGAGCTGCATGTGGGACCTGAGCTGAGTCGGGCAGGAGCCCTGGGCCCTGCCGGGTTTTAGGGGATGATACTCCTCCCTTCCCTACGCGGGGTCAGCTGGTGAAGGAGACTTGCGGAGTGGGGATAGCGCAGGAAGCCAGACAAGGGTCCTTCTCTTCCTGTCACCATCCTAGAGACAGGACGGGGCAAGGAGGTGTTATAACAACAGCGCCCAGGCCTGCCCCGCTTCCACCCTGCTCAGAGCCCCAACCCTGCCATGTCTGGGCCCAGCAGCCCCACTCTGGCTCTTGCCCAGCTTTGTTCCTGGCCTCCTCCCGCAGCCCCTGTGGCTGGGCCCAAGGCCAGAGCCGGAGCCGCAGACACAACAATCCAGCTCAAGCTCGGCCTGGAGCCAGAGGCCTGGGGTGGGCTGTGGGGACAGGCATGGAGGGAATCTGTGGCTGCAAGAAGGGCTCAAGGGTTCGGCGGCCTCGACCGTCACCACCAGGGCCTGTGCTTCCTGCCACACGCACGCGCGCACACACACACACACACACACACGTATATACAGATGTCTCCCAAACACACACCGTCACCACCAGGGCCTGTGCTTCCTGCCACACGCACGCGCGCGCGCACACACACACACACACACGTATATACAGATGTCTCCCAAACACACACCGTCACCACCAGGGCCTGTGCTTCCTGCCACACACACACACACACACACACACACACACACACACACACACACACAGATGTCTCCCAAACACACACCGTCACCACCAGCGCCTGTGCT
>NC_041216.1:20898293-20900249 GCF_002837175.3 Physeter macrocephalus
CACACACACACACACACACACACACACACACACGTATATACAGATGTCTCCCAAACACACACCGTCACCAAACACACATAAAACCCCCAGGACACCACTGGTGTGGCTATACAGAGATGAAGGAAACAGGTCCCCTGAGCACTGTCTATGTGTTAAGAGTGCACGTGCATCGTCTCTGGGAGAGAGTTACTGTTCTGCCCCTTTTACAGATGAGGAAAGCGAGAATCACGCAGCAGGGCAAGAAAACCCAGGTCTGTGAGCTTCAAACGCCCAGGCTCTTTCTTCGGTAGCCTAATGACCTCATATGGAACAAGATGATGAAATCTGAACGTGCTTTTGGAGAAAGTCACAGGCTGGTCACATCAGTGGGTGCTGGCAGACCCAGGCAGACAGAACAGAGGTGCGCAAAGAAGGACTTACAGACGTCCATTCAGGCGCACACAGATCCCCCGCACCCCACCGCCCTCTCCCACTGGCCCTCAGCTCCTGCCTACCTGGCTGGCCCGGAGCTCGCTCTCGGTGGCCTGCAGGCCCCTCTCCAGGGCAGCCACCTGGTCCAGCACAGCCCGGCGCTCCCGCTCGCTGTGCCGTGCACTCTCCTCCTGCAGCGCCAGCTCGGCCTGGGCCCCGCTCAGCCGCCCGTCCACGCTGCGCTGGGCTGCGGCCCCCACCCAGCCCCGTCAGGCCCGGCCAGGCACACAGCCTGAGACCTGAATCAGGCTCGCCCTCCTCCCACTGCAGGGCTTGCCTCTCTGAGCCCTTGGGGGGTCCGTGGGTCTGGACACAGGGTGAGGCTGACCAGGGAGGGGCCCCCAGAGGAGACAGCCCGCTCAGGCCACGGTGGCCAGGGCAGGGACACAGGAGTGGCTCAGGCCAAGCCCACAGCCTCCCACCTCAGCTGCTAAGGGCACAAGAGAGCAAAGCAAGGACCCAGAGGGTTAGACTCACCCTCCGCACTCGCAGCCACAGCCTTCTGCAGCTGCCTTGCCCGTGAGGTCGCACTGTCCCTCTCGGCCTCCGCCTCAGCCAGCTGGCGACTCAGGGTACTCGTCTGGGCCCGAAGCTCATCCTGCAACCGCAGTGTCGGGGGGAAGGGAAGCCCTGCTCTGACGACCTGCGGCCCCTCACAGGGCCCTGGGCCACGGGGCTCCCCTGCAGCCACTCACGCCCCACCTCACCCGTTCTCTCTGGGCGCTCCGCAGCTCCTGCAGGAACTCCCGGAGGGCCCCCCGCACTGCTTCCGGGTCCAGGTCTGGAGATGCCGGGGAGGGGGCAGGTCCTGGGGCTGGTGGCTGGGACCCAGGGCTGCGTTCCAAGGGCTTGGGGCTGCTGAGCCCTTCCCCACTTCCTAGAGAAGGAGACACACTCGGGGAGGCAGGAGCCACTGGCCTCTCCTGCCTGGTTGGTGCCTGCAGGCTCCCAATGCATCTCGCCCATCCCTGCTGAGCCCGGCAGCCCAGTGAGCTCCCCACAGCACAAACTGGGTCCCCTCAGCCTCTTGCTTAACCCTTGACCAGCCCTCCCAACCCTCAGAACCAAGCCCAGCTTCGCTGCCATCACCTGTCACTCACCTCCACCAGCATCACCCTCTCCCTTGACAAGCTGGCCACTTCACATCACCCACAGCTCCCACGTTCTAGAACATTCCCTCTTACAAAGGCACCAGGGCCTTTGTACCTGCTGTTGCCTTCTCTCTCAATGGCTTCTCTTTGCCTGGCCCATTCCTACGTGTAAAGAACACTCCTCAGGGGCTTCCCTGGTGGCGCAGTGGTTGAGAACCCGCCTGCCAATGCAGGGGACACGGGTTCGAGCCCTGGTCCGGGAAGATCCCACATGCCGCGGAGCAACTAAGCCCATGCGCCACAACTACTGAGCCTGCGCTCTAGAGCCTGCAAGCCACAACTACTGAGCCCATATGCCACAACTACTGAAGCCTGCGCGCCTACAGCCCATGCT
>NC_041216.1:20900305-20946885 GCF_002837175.3 Physeter macrocephalus
CTGCGCGCCTACAGCCCATGCTCCACAACAAGAGAAGCCACCGCAATGAGAAGCCCGCGCACCACAAGGAAGAGTAGCCCCCGCTCGCCGCAACTAGAGAAAGCCCGCGTGCAGCAGCGAAGACCCAATGCAGCCAAAAATTAAATAAATGAATAAATAAATATATTTTTTTAAAAAAACCAAAAAAAAAAACACTCCTCAGGGGCCTCCCTGACCCCAGGCTGGGTTGGGGTGAGCTAATCCCACCCTGATGGGGGTCCGATGTCTGCCTCTCCCACCCAGACCACAAGCGCATGAGGGCTGCATCCCCTGGGCCCAGTCCAAGGGTGGACACACTCCATCCCCTCAACACCTCCCTGTAACGAGCGCTTACTATGTGCCAGGCACTGGGCCAATGCTTTCCCTACATCATCTCGTTTCATCCTCACAGTAATTCCCTGAGAGGTAAGGACCAACTTCCCCCCTTCACAGGCTGGGCAGGCTCAGAACAGTTAAGTGATTTGCTTGGTCTCAAAGCTTGCAAGATCCAGAGCTGGGATTTGAACCCAGGTGCCCCTATTTCCCAGCAGAAAAACTTGAACTGTGCTTGGGAGATGACGGACAATGACGAGGTGGGAGGGGACAGGGCGGACAGAGACGGGACAGCACCTGGAGGTCAATAATGAGAACTGCAGGACGGGGGTCGGCCTTAGCAGTGGCACCCAACCTGCCCCACGGCTCCATCAGCACCCAAAGGACCCAGAGCGAGATGTCTACCCACTGCCTCCCTCCCCTAGGAGTGAAGCCGGTACCCTCGTGGCGGCCTGCAAGGACCGCTTGAGCAGGTCTGGTGTCCCACGGCCTCACGTCCCACACCTCTCCACCTTGTTCGCTACGCTCCGGCAGCGCTGCGGCCCTTGCTGTTCACAGGACAGGGGTACTGCCACTCAGGACTTCTCCACTTGCCCTCAGTCTCTTCTCCCACCCTTCCCTTCCCCACCTCCTCCTCAGTGGGGCTCTCCCTGCCTCCCACAGGGACACCTTAGCCCCCGTCCTGGCCTTAGCTTCAAAAACAATTTTACTGGGGCTTCCCTGGTGGCGCAGTGGTTGAGAATCCGCCTGCCAATCGAGCCCTGGTCTGGGAAGATCCCACATGCCGCAGAGCGGCTGGGCCCATGAGTCATGGCCGCTGAGCCTGCGTTCTAGAGCCCATGCTCCGCAACAAGAGAAGCCACTGCAATGAGCAGCCGGCGCACCGCAACAAAGAGTAGCCCCCGTTTGCCGCAACTAGAGAAAGCCCGCACGCTGCAACGAAGACCCAATGCAGCCAAAAATAAATAAATAAATTTATTTTTTTAAAAAATTTTACTGTGATAAGATATATATAACAAAATATGCCTTTCTCACCACCTTTAAGTGGCATTAATTATACTCACACTGTTGTGTGAACACCACCACTGTTTCTAACTCTCTTCCATCACCTCTATTATGGGTTGAAATGCCTCTCCTCAAAATTCATATGTTGAAGTGCTAACTGCCATACCCAGAATGTGACCTTATTTGGAGATAGGGTTGTTATGGATGTCATGAGTTAAGACGAGGTCATACTGGAGTAGGGTGGACCCTAATCCAGTATGATCGGTGTCCTTATAAAAAGGGGGAATCGAGACACTCACTCAAGGAGAACTCCGTGTGAAGACTGGGGTTATGCTGCCGTAAGTGAAGGAACTACCAGAAGCTAGGAAACCTGGAACAAAATTCTTCCCTAATGCCTTTAGGGGAAGCATGGCCCTGTAGACACCCTGACCTTGGGCTTCTGGCTCCAGAACCGTGAGACATAAATTTCTGTTGTTTAAGCCACTCAGTTTGTGGTGTTTTGTTACAGCAGCCTTGGCAGACTAATACAACCCCAAACTCTGTAACCAGTAAGCAATAACTCTTAATTCTCCCCTCCTCACACCCCCTGGTAACCTCTAAACTCTGTCTCCATGAATGTCTATTCTAAATATTTCATATAAGTAAAATCATACTATATTTGTCCTTTTGTGAGTAGCTTATTTCGCTTAGCATAATGTTGTCAAAGTTTCCCCATGTTGTAACATGTATCAAAATGTCACTCCTTTTCAAGGTTGAAGAATAATGGTATCACATTATCAATTCACCTGCCGACTCACACTTTGGTTGCTTCCACATTTTGGCTACTGTGAATAATGCTACAATGCACACTGGTGGACAATATCTATTCAAGTGCCTATTCTTTTGGGTATATACCTAGGAGTGGAATTGTTGGGTCATACGGTAATTCTAAGTTTTAGTTTTTTGAGGAACTGCCAAACTATTTTCCAAAGTGGCTGCACCATTTTACATTCTCACCAGCAATATCCCTTGACTTATTTTTCCTTACCTATTTCCCAGCTCATACCACCACCCCATACTTTCTATATTTAATTTATATAGCACTTTTATTGTCTGCTACTCCCATACCTAGACCATAAGCTCCATAAAAGCAGAAATGCTTGTCAGTTTTGGGCTGAGTGTGTATCTTTCTGGGGTAGATATGGGGGTTGGGGGTCATAGGTCTGGTATGGAGGGGTGTGGAGCCAGCGACAGGAGAATGAAGAGGATGAGGTGCTGATGGAGAGAGGGCAGGGGTCAATTAGAAAGGGTGGAGACTCAAAGACTCAGAAGAGTTAAGGGCATTAAGAAGCAGCACCCTCAGCCACTATGGAAAACAGTATGGAGGGTCCTCTAAAAACTAAAAATAGAGTTGCCATATGATCCAGCAATCCCACTCCTGGGCATATATCCAGACAAAAATATAATTCAAAAAGATACATGCACCCCTATGTTCATAGCAGCACATATTCACAATAGCCAAGACATGGAAACAACCTAAATGTCCATCGACAGATGAATGGATAAAGAAGATGTGGTACAGGGACTTCCCTGGTGGCTCAGTGGATGAGACTCCACGCTACCAATGCAGGGGGCCCAGGTTCGATCCCTTGTCAGGGAACTAGATCCCACATGTATCCCACAACTAAGAGTTCGTATGCCACAACTAAGGAGCCAGCGAGCCTCAACTAAGGAGCCCTGGAGCCACAACTAAGGAGCCCACCTGCCGCAACTAAGGAGCTGGCAAGCCGCAACTAAGGAGCCCACCTGCCGCAACTAAGACCCGGTGCAACCAAATAAATAAAATTTTTTTTTTTTTTAAAAAGATGACGTGGTACACACATACAATGGAATACTACTCAGTCATAAAAAAAGAACAAAATAATGCCATTTGCAGCAACATGGATGGACCTAGAGATTATCATACTAAGTGAAGTAAGTCAGAAAGAGAAAGACAAATACCATATGATAATTACTTAAATGTGGAATCTAAAATATGACACAAATGAACTTTTATGAAACAGAAACAGACTCACAGACACAGAGAACAGACTTGTGGTTGACAAGGGGAAAGCGGGGTGGGAGAGGAATTGAGTGGGAGTTTGGCATTAGCAGATGCAAACTATTATGTATAGAATGAATAAACAACAAGGTCCTACTGTATAGCACAGGGAACTATATTCAATATTCTGTGATAAACCATAATGGAACAGGATATTCTTAAAATGTATATACATGTATAACTGAATCACTGTGCAATACAGCAGAAATTACCACATTGTAAATCAGCTATATTTCAATGGAAAAAAAAAAAACGGCACCCTCTACTCCTTTTAAAAAGAAGCAAGCTACGGTGTGTGCAGATCGGCCTGGGTGAGTGGCAGGACTGAGACTGAGCTCAAGAGGGGCGTGGCCCAGCGAAGGGCCAGAAAGTGATGTAAGGGGGGGTGGGGGGCGCAGGTAGGCGGGTCTCTGCAAGGAACTAGCTGAAGGAGCGGGGTTTGAGACTGGTCATCAAAAGAGGGGCGGGGCGGGCCAGGCCAAGGGCGGCCTCGTAGGCGGGACAGAACTGGACATAGGGGCGAAGGTTCTGCGAGGCCCGCCCACTGACCCTCCCCTTCTCCACCGAGCTCTCTCACCTCCAACAGGCGCGCTCCGGTTAGGAGAGACGGGCGCGGGCCGCGTGGCAGGGCTGGACACACCACCGAGGCCCAGGCCCCGGCGCAGGGCTGAGCGCAGGCCCCCCAGCTGGGCCTCCGCTGCGCGCCGTTGCGTCTCCACGCGGGCCAGCTCGGCCTCCAGGCCTTGAGCCCGGCCCTCGGCCGCGCTCAGTCGCAGCCCCAGCTCCGCAGCCTCGGCCTGGGCGGCCTCCAGCTTCAGTTCCAGGCTGCGGGCATGGTCCAACTGCTGTTTCTGGGCGCTGCGCACCTCCTCCAGGGAGCCCAGCAGGCCTCGCTCGCGGGTCCGGAACTCGCCCTCTTGCTCCTGCAGCTTCCGCTGGGCTCCCTGGAGCTGGGGTGAGGGGGCAAGGCCGGGAGGTGGGGGTCAGCAAGGCCGCCCCTCAACCCGACACCCACCCTCCCGGGCTCAGCCTGGAGCCCACGGGCCCAAAAGGGGCGTGCAGAACTCCTGTTTCGTTAATGGTCTCCGCCCAGGCAGGAGATGCAGGAACATCATGGGAGTATGGAAGGAAACTATTAGAATTTGTTTACCTCTTCCTTCTGTGTATATGCCTTGCAGTGTACACAGTTTATTAGTAATAAGCTAACAGCTAATGCTTACATAGATAGGAATTATCAGTGCCAGGCACTAAGTACTTTCCCCTCAAAAAAATCAACTCTTAAATTACCACTATAAATCATCTCCATTTTACAGATGAGGAAACTGAGCACAGGGCAGTTATGTAACTTGCCGGAGGCCACACAGCTAGTAAACTGAGAGCTAGGATTCAAAGCCAGGCACCCTGGCTCCAGAGCCTTTTCTCTTAACCACGAGGCCACACTGCCTCTCAGTAAACATAATTTATCAATAAATCACACAATGAGGGGCGGTACTAAAAAATTATTTACCAGTGAAGTGCATGGTCACACACACTCACACATAACCCCTCTGGTTCAGAGAATGAGTCAACCTCTCACCGTCATCAGTTTCACTGGAAACCATCTACGGAACACCTCCTGGATGACAAGACCTACACAAGGACCTGGTATACATCCCCTGCTGTGCTAGCCCCTATCCCATGAATGCTCTAAAGCACAGAGAGGTTGAGTGATTTAGCCAAGGTCACACAGTAGATTCACTGCCAGAAAACACAGAGTGAAAGAGTGTAGGCTTTGGAGTCTGACAGACCTGGGTGGCTGTGTGACCTTGAGTAGATCCCTTGACCTCTCTGAGCCCCAGTGTCTGGTTCTCTCTGTAAACCAGGGCTAATTATACCTACATCATGAGGCTGCTGGGAGAATCAAACAAGATTCTGTCTACAAAGCTCCCCCCACCCCCACTACACAGTTCTTGCAGTTGTTATTATTGTTATTATTATACCTGGGGAAGAATCTCAAGGAGTGGGGAACAGGGACCAGTCCTAGGCAGTGATCTCTCAGAATGACTCCAGCATTGGAGTCCCCACCTGCTTCTCACTGGAGAAGGCCCAGGGCAGCCTGACTGCCTCCAAGGATCCTCCTCCTCCAGGCAGTCTGCCCACCATCTAGTTACCTCCTGCCGCACAGCCTCCAGGTTGGCTTCGCCCTTCAGCAGCTTCTGTCGGAGGCCCAGGGCCTCCAGTCTGCCCTCCTTTTCTGCCCTCTCGCCCAGTGCCACGCGGCCCTGCAGCTCCACCAGCTCCCGGCCCAGCCTGGCGTTCTCACTGTCCAGCATCTTCATCTGTGAGAAAGAGTGGACACAGGCAGGACCTAGGACCTATTCTCAGCACCCACAGCCCCTTCTAGCCCAGGGTATTGGAGAGTGCCCGCAGGCTCCAATGGCAGCCTTTTCAGCTCTGCCCCTATAACCCTGCCCAGTCCAAACCAGGCACAGAGGGTATTTGGGACCCACTGCTCTAGGGACACATACATTGAACACGACCCCAATCCACTGGGAGCCTGCCCCTGATAACTCCACCCTAGTTGAGCCACGCCAGGCACCTGGGCACCAATGACCTCAATGTACCACCTAATCATAACCACCTATCATGGAGAGTAGGGGTAGGGAGTGCTGAACCCCTAAGAGTTCTGCAGGGCAGGAACTCTGGGTCACTTTTCACCTCTACGATGATGCCTAACTTTTATGGAGTGTTTACCATGTGTCCAGCTCTGTTCTAAGCACTTCGCTCATATTAACTCATTAATACAGGGTAGGTACTAACACTATCCCTCTTTAACAGACATGAAGACGAAAGCTTAGAGAGGTGAAGAGACTTGCCCAAAGTCACACAGCTCATAAGCAGCAGACTGGGATTTGATCTGAGACAAGCAGAATCAAAGGTATGTTTCTAGGCCCCTATTTCCCCAGAGGAGCAGGTGGGGGGGGTGAGGCCTACTTACCCCACAGTGCTACAGCAAAGGGAATATGAAAACGTGCACACCCAGCAAGAGCCTGGCACACAGTTCCTTTCAGGGATTCCTGATGTTTCCCAGGACTTCAGCCCAACGGGAGGGGGCCCGGGTAGAGGGGTACATTGGTGGGAGGTGGAGGGGATTTGTTATTCAGGCTGCAATATCTCTGGGGAGGCAGGGCCCGGGTGCCAAAGGGGGCTGTTTCCTGTTCTGCTGGTCTTCTAGAGCGGGAAAGCCTGAGCCCTCAGTATCCAGGGCAGTGCCCAGTATACAGCAGGCACTTGTTAAATGCTTGCTGTTATTGATGGGCTTGGAAATCATCTAGTTCAGGGCTCTGTAAACTGCAGGCCAAATTCCACCGGTCATCTGCTTCTGTAGATGGTTTGTACATTTTTAAGTAGTTGAAAATGGCTCATTCTTACATGGTTGAAAGAAAAGCAAAAGAAGAACAATATTTCTGACACATGAAAAGTATATAAAATTCAGGGGACTTCCCTGGTGGCACAGTGGTTAAGAATCCGCCTGCCAATGCAGGGGACACAGGTTCAAGCCCTGGTCCGGGAAGATCCCACATGCCACGGAGCATCTAGGCCCATGCGCCATAACTACTGAGCCCACGTGCCACAACTACTGAAGCCCGCGTGCCTAGAGCCCGTGCTCCACAACAAGAGAAGCCCGCGCACCGCAACGAAGAGTAGCCCCCGCTCGCCGCCACTAGAGAAAGCCAGAAGGCAGCAACGAAGACCCAATGCAACCTAAATAATTATTTTAATCATAAAAAAAGTATATAAAATTCAAATTTCAATGTCCATAAGCAAAGTTTTAATGGAACACACTCCACTCATGTAGGTACCATCCAGACCTGCTTCCTCCCTATGATGGCATAGTTGAGTGGCTGCAACAGAGACCATAAGGCCCATAAAGCTGGAAATATTTACTACTGGACGCTTTACAAAAAAAGGTTGCCAGCTCCTGACCTAGTTCACGGGATCTGCACCTCTTGTTGTTCACAGATTCCTTTGAGAATTGGATAAGAGCCCCAGACCCAGTCTTTGGAGAAATGTGAGCGAGTGTGAACACAAATGTATCCCCGCCCCCCGCCCCCCACACACACAGTTTCAGGGTTTGAGGATTCCTCAAAGCCCATCCATTAATACCAAGGTTAGGTAACAAGCCTTGTTATAGTTCAAGGCCCTGGTTTTACCTATGAGGGACCTCAGCTCCCAAAGGGGGTGCTGTGGCCCAGCGGCACGCAGCAATTGCCCAGGGGTTACCTGCCGCCGGAGCTCCTGCAGCTCCCTCCGAGCCTCCAGCCGTGAGCGCTCCACCTCCTGCAGTCCAGCCCGCAGCTCGCCAGCCTCCTTGCCCACAGCCACCCGAGCCTCCTCCAGGAGCACGAGCTTCTGCTCCTTGTCCTCATTGGCAAGCTTCAGGCTGGAGGGGCAGAGGGCAGAGGGCAGAGGTAGCCCCAGGTCCTGAAAGAGTAGGTGAGTGGCCCTACACAAAGGTCCCTTCCCCTGACTCCCGGAGTGGGTCTGGCAGGCTCTTGGCCTAGAGGTGCCCCAAGTGCTGCCTGCAAAGTGGCCCTCTCCTGAGCTGAGCCCTCCAGGGCTGGGGATCTGGCCCTCAGCTGAGAGAGGTGGACCAGCGACACACGCTAGTCTCCAGGGTGATGCCAGTGGGTGAGGTCAGAGTCTGGACCCAACCCTGCCTGCAACCACCATTCCCCTTCCTTCAGGTAGGACAGCCACCTAAAATAAACCAAGTCCGGGCTTGGTTCGAGGGCAGAGACTCCCCATCTGTGCGATTTCCCCAGAACCTTGGGGGGTGACGCTAGTTCCTGGGATGAGATTCAGTGCGAATGAAGGACGAGGCTCAGTGAAGGGCTGGGGGCTGGGCCCCCGTGTCACCCCACCTGATCCGCTCACTCTCCGCCTTCTTCACGGCCACCCGCAGCTCCTCGTTGGACCGCCGCAGGGCCTCGAGCTCCTTGGCCCCCTCGCTCAGGCTGCGCCGCAGTTCGCCCGCCTCCTGGCGCTGGGCCTCACGGCCGTCCTGGCTCTCACGCACCTTGCGCTGGGCGTCCAGCAGCTCCCGCCGCAGCCCGTCGCGGGCATCCTCCAGCAGGTGCAGCTGGGTCCGAAGCTCTTCTGCCTGTGAGGACAGCGGGGGTCCACATACGGGGGTCGGGCCCCACTCAAGCTGGGTGGAAAGGAGCCCATCCCCATCTCCCTGGCCACGGGGCACCTGCCCCATCCCTCTGCAGCGGCTCGGACTGCAGGTGTGAGTTATGATTTGGGGCAAAGCGTATTGGAGTCAGCGGTGCTCTGGCCTGAAATAAACATCAATCAAGATCATCCTGTGGGACTTCCCTGGTGGCGCAGTGGTTAAGAATCCGCCTGCCAATTCAGGGGACACGGGTTCGAGTCCTGGTCTGGGAAGATCCCACACGCCGCAGAGCAACTGAGCCGGTGCACCACAACTACTGAGCCTACGCTCTTAGAGCCCACAAGCCACAACTACTGAGCCTGCATGCTGCAACTACGGAAGCCTGCGCGCCTAGAGCCCGTGCTCCGCGACAAGAGAAGCCACTGCAATGAGAAGCCCATGCACCGCAACAAAGAGCAGCCCCTGCTCGCCGCAACTAGAGAAAGCCCACGCACAGCAACGAAGACCCAACACAGCCAAAAAATAAATAAATAAAATAAAATAAAATAAATAAAAAGATTATCCTGTGGATCAACCTCAAGAGGGCAGGGACGCCCCGCCCAGCCTCTCTGTGAGAGCCCAAGTCCCACACGTACCCAGCAGGTACTTAATAAATGCCTGCTGCCTGCTTCCTTTCATGCATTCCTTTGTCCTCGAACGCACGCGGCAGGGGGCTGCACTGCCTAGGAGGAAGCGGGTGGGTGGACGCGCAGGCAGCTCACCTCACGCAGGCAGGCCTCCCGCTGCCGGCCCAGGTCTCGGGCCTGTTCCTGCAGCCTCTTCACCTCCTGCGCATGGGCCGCGGCAGCCTCCTCAAGCTGGGCCCGCAGGTCCCGCAGCTCGGACTTCAGGGCATTCACGGTGTTCTAGGACACACGGGCTCCTGAGACCTGGCACTGCCGTGTCCTCCTCCCCCGCACTCCCAACCCCCACCGCCACTGATGCCAGCTGCGCCAACTGAACTGTCCATCTGCGGCTCTAGACACGGCCCCTCACGCTGGCCTGCCGGGCCCTCTACTGATCCCTTGACGCCTGGCAAGTGCTACGCACGTAGCCGGTCTCTCCCTCAGACTAGGGGATTCACAGGGCAGAGCTGTGCCACCTCGCTCCAATGGGGACTCCCAAGGAAGAGTGAAGCTCCGCCGACAGCCTGGATGCTGCCCCCAGGGCAGAGCCACGTCTCCCCCTCGGGCAGGGCTGTGTCCCCCCATCCCAAAACCCGGCTCAGATGGAGGCCCGCCCGCCCCGCCTGGCCTACCCGGTCCTGTTCCTGCCGGCTCTGGGCGTCGCGCTTCTGTCGCTCCATCTCCAGGGAGATGGCGGCCAGGCTGTGCCGCGTCCCCATCAACTTCTCCGACAGTGCCGTCTTCTCGGACTCCTTCAGGGACAGGGCCTGGGCAGAGGCAGGGAGCAAAGAGCTCGGGGCGTTGCGTGGTCTTGGGGGGCACGCTTGGGCTTTTCCCCCACGCTAGCCTCGGAAATGTGCCCGCTGGGGGCTCGGGGACCTGACTGGGCCACCACAGGTGGAGCCAGGGCAGAGGTGCAGGCTCACCCCCTCGGCAGCCCCAGGAAAGGGTACGACAGCAGTAACAATAACCTGGACACAGACACAACTTAGACATCTCACATCCTGAAGCAAGGCCTTTCATTATTCCCATTTTACAGATGAGGCTATTGAGGCTCAAAGAGGTAAAGTGACTTGCCCAGGGTGACGCAGCAGGTGAGGAGAGGAGATGGACGCAGTCTGCCCTGTCTCCATTACATTATGGGAAAGTCAGGAGTTAGTTCTTTCTGAGGAGGGTCAGCTGCTGCATGTGGGCTTCGCGGGGACTGCTCAGAGGCGGTCATGGGGACGCCATGCCCAGCCTGGGGTGGGAGGAGGGATGGGAGAACGTGGGTCAGCTTTTCTGGAACAATGCGCACGGTGTCGTGACCGTGGCTGCCACTTGGTAAGCTCCCACGGTGTGCCGGGCCCGCTCGCTGGACAGGGGTCTCAGCGACGCTTCACAAACACCCCTTGAACTCCCCCATCCTGAAGGTGAGGAAACCGAGGCCCAGAAAAGGACTCCTAGCTCCTATAGCTGCTGGGTGGCTGAGCGGGGACCAGCCCCAGAACAGGGGCCCCTCAGGCAGCAGTGGAGGCCACACCAGGGCTCACGAACCTGCTGCTTCTCGCTCTCGGCCAGGAGGAGGCCCTCGTCACGCTCCTGCTGCAGAGCTGCGATCTCCTCGCTCAGCTCTTCCTTCTCGGCCTCCAGCCGGGCCAGCAGCTCCTCCCGCTCCCGCTGCAGCTGACTCTGCAGCTGGGCCCGCTCCGCCTCCAGCTCCCGCCATGCCGCCTCCTGGGGGCCAGGCCCACGTGCATGTGACCCACGAGGCTGGGCCCAGACAGCCCCTCGCCAACCTCGGGGCAGCAAGGGCCATGTGATCAGGGAACTACAAGGTGGGGTGGGTGATAATGAGGGCCGTGATGGGGACAGGCCAGGAGCAGCAAAGGCCTGGCCTTTGGGTGGGCGGGGGGAGGAGGGTAAGGGGTCAGAGAATGTTTCCTGGAGGAAACAAGCAGCCGTCAGTCAGGTAGAGAGAAAAGAAAAGGAACCCCAGGCCAGAGTACAGCCCCGGAGACAACTCGGAGGAAAGAGGAAACATGACGAACAGGGAAACTGTGATATTTAAGGTCACTGGAGCTTGGACTACGATGGGGACATGGTGAAGGACGGGGCCAGAGCCACAGGCAGCAGCCAGGCCAGACCAGACCAATGGGCTTTAGGGAGGGGTGACCTGATTTTCAGGACAGTTGGGACGGCAGAGCCTCAAGCCAGAGTGACAAACAGCAATCTGGATTTTAGAATAGCGGGTTGTTCAGAGCTTGTGGAAGAGGGACCAGGATTGGGGGTTGGGGTAGAGGGGAGTTGGGTCGGCTGTGAGCAATAAGAGGGCATGGGTCTGGGGGTGGTGGAATAGCTGCAGAGAAGAGTACACGTATGGTGACATTAAGAGGCTGAGTCTGCTGGTGCAGGGAGAATGAGGGAAGGCACAGGAGTTTGGCTCCCTGGGGACTGGGTGGGTACAACCCACAGGCAGAGCCCACTTGGGGTCTGAGGGAGGTGCCTGGCCCCAGCACTAGTCCCTATTTTCACACAGCTGTGTGAAAATAGTCTCTGCTTCAAATGCTCTGTCGCCACCTGCTGGAGAGGTGTGATTCTATCCACAAATCCAAGAAAACTATGTACGAGGTGAATGGCGCCCCCTGGTGTCAGGAGCCACAGCCTGAACCTCTGTCAGAGGCAGCCCAGTCCAAGATGAGTGACTCAGGTCCCCTGTCCAGAGGCCCACTCTGGAGAGTATCTCAGTACAATAATAATAATGACAACCAGCAATTATGGAGCATTTACAAAGTGCCAGTCTCTATGTTAAGCTCTTTGTAAGGATCATCTCACCTCATCCTCATAAATTATACTATCATTATCCCCATTGTTAAGATGGAGAAATGGGGGACTCCCCTGGTGGTCCAGTGGCTAAGACTCCGCGCTCCCAATGCAGGGGGCCCGGGTTCGATCCCTGGTCAGGGAACTAGATCCCACATGCCGCAACTAAAGATTCCGCATGCTGCAACTAAAAAAAAAAAAAAAAAAGAAGAAGGATCCCACATGCAGCAACGAAGATCCCGCATGCTGCAGCTAAAACCCAGTGCAGCCAAATAAATAAATAAATTTTTTTTTTTTAAAAATGGGGAAATGAAGGCACAGAGACCTTAGGTAACATAACCAGCATTTGGCCAAGATCAGGCTGAAACCCAGGCCTTGCGGCAACAAAAAAAAAAAAAAAAAAAGAAGAAGGATCCCACATGCAGCAACGAAGATCCCGCATGCTGCAGCTAAAACCCAGTGCAGCCAAATAAATAAATAAATTTTTTTTTTTTAAAAATGGGGAAATGAAGGCACAGAGACCTTAGGTAACATAACCAGCATTTGGCCAAGATCAGGCTGAAACCCAGGCAATGTAACTCCAGAGCCAGTGTTCTTATGTACTTCTGTTCCGTCTTTTGGTGACCTGGCCCCTCGCCTTTCTATGTGCTCTGGTCCCCCGAGTGATCTTTCATATGCAAACTGCACTCCTTAGCAAATTAAAGTGCTTTTCGACTCTACATTAGATCAGCATTTTCCAAATATGGTTGTGGACCCCCTGCATCAGGATCACCAGGGCTGGACCAGATTGGGGCCTGGGAATCTGCATGTTTGATAAGGAGTGGTCCCCAATGGATCCTCCCAGCTGCCCCCAGAGCCTCTGAAACATAGATGAAGTTCCATTTCACTGATGCAGAGTGAGAAGGATGACTCGCCTGAGGTCACAGGGGAGACAGAGACAGTGGTTCAGAGCCCTCCCCCACCCCACCGCCTGCCCCAACCCAGCTGCCTGAACCTTCTCTCGCTGGAGTCGCTGTAAGTCCTCCTTGTGGGCTGCCCGCTGCTCCCGCAGAGAGGCCTGGGCCTCCCGCTCAGCCTGCACCAACTTCTGGGCCATCAGTTCCTTGTCCAGAGCGACCTTCTCCTCTGTAGTTGTTATCTGCTGCCGCAAGCCCACCAATTCCCCTGCACAGAAGGGATGGAAAGGAGAAACAAGCTTGGGTTGGACCCTCCCAGTGGGCCAACAGCCTCAGGCCAGGTGAGCTATGTGGGCAAAATCCCAGAGGGGAGAGGGCCCACTGGTATCTAGCTGAGTTCCCTTGGAGAACGTTCTTGCCCTCTCTGGGCCTCCGTTTCCCCGTCAGCTGCATGGGCCCAGTGGCCCTGTCCCCCTCCCTACCTACCTGGAATGGCATCTAAAGGATGAAGTGACTGATGAGGAGGGCCCCCCAAATGGAGAGGACAGCAAAAACATGAGAACCCCCATCACTGATTGAGTGCTTACCACGGGCAGGCACCTGGCTGAGCACAACACAGCTTCACATCACACCCACGTAGCTTATCCCCAATTTACAGATGAGGAAACGGAGGCTCAGAGGAGACAGGTAACCTCCCAAGGCTGCACAGCCTTCCATGAGGCATCAACTTTAATGACTGACTGCCATAAGCGTACTTGCTGGACTGTCAGCACTAATGAAAGTGACCAGGGGAGGGTGCACCCCACAGGGGACAATCTAAAAACTATCCTCGGGGTTGGAAGTCCACCAGAGACTGTCAGCATTTCCCTTCCCGGTTCTGTCTGGCCCACGTGGACGTGGACGGAAAACTTAATTTTCGCGGCCCAAGCAGGTGCTTAGTAAATGTTTGTTGAGCAAGAAAAACCTGTGAGTTCAGAGACTGGGCAGGAATGAGAGTCGTCAGAAAAGCAGCTGATGATGGCTCCACGGAGACGCAGAACTCTCTAAGCACCCTGATGACGAGAGACAGCAGCCACCGTTGGCTGCGGAGGCAGGCACTGTGCCAAGGCCATGCTTTTCTCACCTCATCCTGGCAAAGCCTCATCACCTCTAACTGTCAGATGAGGAACCAGTGGCCCAGGGAGGGAAGCGGCTGGCCTGGGAAAGCGGCTGGATTGGAAGCCAGGTCAGCCACACCCCAAAGCCAGTGATCCCAGCTTCAGTGAGACCCCAGAACTTGACAGGTTACAGCTCCAGCTCTGGGCTGGAGCCCGGGGTTCCCCACCCCTCATCCCTGGCCCCCCTACCGGTCAGGGTCTCCTTGGCCAGCAGTAGGGCCTGCCCATCCGCTTCCAGCTGCTCCCGCCGGGCCTCGAGCTGCGCCAGCTGCCGCTGTACCTCAAAAAGGCTGCTCTCCAGGGTTTCCTTCTCCAAGCTGCAGCACGCACGATCCCTGAGGCCCCGGGACCCAGCCTCCCGGGCCCCAGGATACTGTGAATCCCAGGGCGTGGCCAGCCATGGGCCAGGTGCCAGCCCACCTGCCCACCTGCCCAGCCGTGCCCACACTCCCCAGGGAAGCCTGAGCCCCAGCTAAGATGAGCTGGTGACCTGGCCCCTGAGGGCCCATGCTGGACGTGGCTGGCCACGGGGTGGCTCCGTCAGACCCCCCAGGGAGGGCTGGGCAGAGCTCAAGGCCTCACCGCAGGCGTGTGGCCTCCTCCGACAGGGTCCGGCCCTCACGCTCGGCTGCTGCCAGCTGCACCGCCAGGCCGGCCCGCTCCTTGGCCAGCGCCTCCTTCTCCCGGGCCGCCCGCTCCAACGCCTCCGTCTGCCGCCGCACCTCCCGCCGGGCCTGCTCCAGCTCCTGCTCCCGCCCGCTCACCTGCCGGGAGAGCTGGCCCCCACCAGGCACCGTGAGCGCCGGCCCCAGAACCCCCAGCCTGCTTATCGTGCAGCACCCCAACCCTGGGCCCGAGCCGGCCCTGGCAGGCAGGAGGCCAGGTTCAAGCCCAGGTCGTACCCTGATGTGCTGTGTGAACCTGGACAAATCACAGCCTTCTCTGGACGTGCAGTGCACGCACATGCAAACATAAGGGTCATCGCTTAGTTTGGGTGGCAACCAAACGCTTCCTGCACCCCAAAATGTCCAGAGAAGCTGAATGTATAAAAGAAACCAAAGGAGAGCTGCTCTGCAGGCCTCAGAAAGGGAACCTGGAGCCTGGCTCCCTGCACCGCGTGGTCTGTTCCCTAGAGGCCCCTCCCAGGAAGCCAGGCCCTCCAGGACAGACACCCTAAGGTCCCTTCCAGCTATGATTTCCCAACAAGTCTAAGATTCCAATTCTGAAATTCTCTACCAATTATCATATCATTAATCTTTCCTGAGTGGTGATTCATTTCTGTAAGTGCTTACCCGGTAAGCACTTTGAGATAAGAACTATTAGCCCCGTGTTCCAGGTGGGGCCGCTGAGGCATGGGGAGGTCGGGTAGCCTGCTCAAGGCCCCCAGCTGGCAGAGGTGGGGCTGGATTTCAGCCGGGAAGCAGGCTCCTGAGCCTGTGACGTCCCCCAGGACACAATGCAAAAGGCCGGGAGCCTAGAACCCCTTCCCCACCTGCTCCCCAGACCCCACATACACCCACCTGGGCCAGCCGCTCCTGCAGCCGGCAGCGCTCCTGGTGCAACTCGGGGAGCTGGCGCTCCAGGGCCTCCCGGGCCTGCTCTGCCACCCGCAGGGAGCCCTCCAGGCCCTGCCGCTCCACGTCCTGCTCCAGCCGCAGCTGGTCCTGCTCCGCCCGCGCCGCGGTGGCCTCCTGCTCCGCCTGCCGCTGCCGGCCCAGCAGGGCTGCCTTTTCCTCCTCTAGCTGCGGGGGCCAGGCGGAGGGGAGCGACCGGATCAGCCCAGGCCCTCATGGTCCGAAGAGGTCCCACCTAGGACCAAGGATGCCTTCTCCACCCACCTATCCCAGCCAGCCCGTGGGAGGCTCCCTGGGGGTAAGGGGCGGTGCCCTAGGGCATGTGGACACTGGGGAGGAGGACAAGGAAGGGCCCACGGAGCTTCTTTTCTCTCAGACCATGAGAGAGAAGACAGACAGACAGAAGGGGTCAGAGACAGAACAACAAGACAGAGGGACAGAGGTGTACTGGGAGATGTCGGGGTGTGGGCCTAGGCTGGGCCTGGGGATGCCTCAGCGGGGTCTCTGAGCGGGGAGGACAGGTGGGCGAGGCAGGAGGGCCTGCTGGCACACAACGTACCTGGGCGACAAGGTGGTTCAGACCCAGCTTGTCCTGGGCAAGACTCTCGTTCAGGGCGCTCAGCTTGGATAAGGAGTCCCGCAGAGAGGCCTCCTCGGCCCTCAGCTTGGTCATGGAGAGCTCAAGCTCCACGCGGCCAGCCTCAGCCTGCAGGGTCGGGACCAGGGCGGCCAGAGACGGTCAGGCGGGGAGAGATGGAGAGAGATGAGAAAAGATGTGCAGAGACATGGAAAGATAAGGAGAGATGGGGAGAAAGGCAGAGAGATGGGAGAGACAGGAGGTGGGGAGGTGGCGAGAAGAGGCACGGAGAGACAGGGCCCCCAGAGACAGCGCAGGGGACACGAGGAGAGAGACAGAACATGAGAACATGAGACAACAAAAAACCCCTGTAGACGCCCTGCTGCCCACGCTGCTGCACACTCAGAGCCGTGCAAGGACCAATGAAGCTGGCTCCCACTGTGGGGTGCGGCCAGAGGTCAGAGGGTACCCCAGAGTGCGGTCTAGGGTGGCCTTGCTCAGGGCCCAGACCACAGACAGCGGGGCAGGCACCGACCAAGAACTGTGCCCCCAACCCTCACAGACCCCAGGACCTGTGTCCAGAGATGGGACTGGATGACCTGAGCTACAGGCCCTGCCCCAGAAGCATCTGGAAAAGCAGCGATATGACCAGTCCTAAAGGTCAGTTCACTTATGGCTGGGATCAGAGGTCAGTGTGTGGCCAGGGTCAGAGGTGAGCCTGAAATAGGGGTCAGTCTGTGGCCAGAGTGAGAAGGCCTGGGGCCTAGGCTAGAGGTGGGTTTGTGGCAGTGTGGCAAACGGGGACCCACCTTGGTCAGCGCCTCGGTCACCTCGGCCTTCTCAGCCTGCAGCATGTCCCGCTGCAGCGTGGTACAGCTCAGCACCTCCCTCACCTCCACCAGCTCCTTCGCCAGCCCTGAGCGCTTCTCTTCCAGCTGCTCTAGTTGTCTATGGCTGTGGGACAGAGGGTGGGGGGTGCCCCATGTCACTCCCCTGCGCTGAGCCTCCCGCAGCCAGACATGCTGGAGCAGCCAGGGGCCAGGCCCAAGGCAGGAGCCTCATCCACAAGGACAGCCAAGCCCACTGTGGGACCTCAGTTTTCACATCTGCAAAATGGGATAACGCTCGCCTCGTGACGTTGTGAAAAGGATATGTGTCCTGGGACTTCCCTGGTGGCACAGTGGTTAAGAATCCGCCTGCCAACGCAGGGGACACAAGTTCGATCCCTGGTCTGGGAAGATCCCTCATGTCACAGAGCAACTAAGCCCGCGAGCCACAACTACTGAGCCCATGCATCGCAACTACTGAAGCATGCATGCTCTAGGGCCCGCATGCCGCAACTACTGAGCCCGTGTGCCGCAACTACTGAAGCCCGTGCGCCTAGAGCCTGTGCTCCGCAACGAGAAGCCACCACGATGAGAAGCCCACACACCGCAACGAAGAGTAGCCCCCGCTCGCCACAACTAGAGAAAGCCCGCGCACAGCAACGAAGACCCAACACAGCCAAAAATAAATAAAATTAAAAAAAAAAAAAAAAAAAAGGATACGTGTCCTTATTGTACCTGACATATCTCTCCAAGGGCCTTTGGAAACAAGGATAATATCCACTGCCACAATGTACTAAACATCACTGTTACTAATGCCTCAGAGAAGTAAATAGTGAAGTGGTTAAGAGGTTAACTCTGAAGCCCCAATGACTGGGTTCAAATCCTGGCTCTTCCACTAACTAGCTGTGTGACCTTGAGCAAGTTACAAAACCTCTCTGTGCCTCAGTTTCGCCATCCATCTCATCCAAATGGAGATAAAAATAGCTCCTACATCACAGAGTTATCATGAAGGTTAAATAAGAGAATCTGGCTTCCCTGGTGGCACAGTGGTTGAGAATCTGCCTTCTAATGCAGGGGACACGGGTTCGAGCCCTGGTCTGGGAAGATTCCACGTGCCACGGAGCAACTGGGCCCGTGAGCCACAACTACTGAGCCTGCGCGTCTGGAGCCTGTGCTCCGCAACAAGAGAGGCCACGATAGTGAGAGGCCCGCGCACCACGATGAAGAGTGGACCCCGGCTGCCACAACTAGAGAAAGCCCTCGCACAGAAACGAAGACCCAACACAGCCAAGAATAAACAAATAAATAAATAAATTTTAAAAAATAAAATAAAAAAATAAGAGAATCTAAGTGCTTAAAATGATGCCTGGTACTTAGTAATATAAGTACTGATGTTATTATTATAACTTTAAATTTAAAAAATATTAATGTTATATTAATATTATTGTTAATTAACTTAATTAACAATAAGACTAATGCTATATAGTTAATACAACTACTGTTATATTAGATTTTTTTGTTTTGTTTTGTTTTTTTTCGGCTGTGCTGCGAGGCATGTGGGATCTTAGCTCCCCAACCAGGGATCAAACCCACGCCCCCTGCAGTGGAAGCGCAGAGCCTTAACCACTGGACTGCCAGGGAAGTCCAGTTGTTATCATCATCCACACTCTACCTCCTACCAGTTCTCTGATCTTAGGTAAATGACTAAACCTCCCTGAATCTCAGTTTCCTGAAATGCGTCTGGTTAGAAGACCCTATAGCAGAGGGGTGCCATGAGGATCCTCGAGACGGTAAAAGGCCCAAGACACAGTCAGTACTCCCTAGCCCCCAGTGACAGTTGGGAGCCCCATGGCCCATCCAAGCGGCCCTGGCAGGGAGCCCGAAGCTACTCACCTGCGCTCGAGCTCCCTGCGTGTCCACGCACTGTCCTGTGCTGTGTCCTCCCGCTCTTCCTCCAGCTGGTCCCGCTGGCGCCGCAGCTCCTCCTGGGCCACATGCAGCTTCTCCCGCTCCTGCCGTAGCTCCTCAGCCTGCTGCTGGGCCACCTGCAGGCTGTGGGCTAGGCTGTCCTTCTCCCTGCAGGACAAGGGGAGGGGGAGCTGAAGGGGATGCAGAGGCCACTCCCACCGGGGAAGACGGCCGTGCTGCTGTCCTAGCCAGGAGCCATATCCTCCCATCCTCCGAGGCCCCGGCCTCTAGAAAGGCTTCCTACCCCTCAGCATGGCCCACACATTTCATCCACGTCTCCCTGGAGCTGACTCTTCCCGGCATAGGGCACTCAGCTTTCCTTCTCCCCCAACCAGCCCACTTGGAGGCCCAGTGGAACGGATGGAGGCACTGGCATTATCTCCAACTACCCCACCAGGTGAAGATGCCAGGCTAGGTTCCTGAGACATGTGGGCAATTTTGCTGCCAGCTCTGCTAGTCCACATGGCCAGGAAATGCCCCCTACAGCACCCTATGCCCCTCAATTCTGGGAGGCCCAACAGAGCTGGGTCCGTCCAGATCCCACAACTGCCTGCTGCCCAGGCCAGCAGCACATGGTAGCCAGGGCAGGGGAGGGAGGAGGCTCCTTCCAAGGCAGTGGTTTCTAGCTCAGGCTTAGGGCTGATCTCTATCATATCCTCCACTGCCGCCCCTCTGCGCTCAAAGTGGCAACCTGTAAATATTGATATATTAGATACGAAGGCTGCCAGTAGGTGGGAAAAAATATGCGACATGGGTTTCCCTGGTGGTGCAGTGGTTAAGAATCCACCTGCAGGGGACACGGGTTCGAGCCTTGGTCCAGGAAGATCCCACGTGCCTTGGAGCAACTAAGCCCGTGTGCCACAACTACTGAAGCCTGCGCACCTAGAGCCCATGCTCCGCAACAAGCCACCGCAACGAGAAGCCCACGTATCGCAACGAAGACCCAATGCAGCCAAAAATAAATAAATAATAAAATTATAAAAAAAAAAGGGTGGGGGTCAAACTCTATCCAAGTTTAAAAAAAAAAACATTTGACATGAAATTAAGAAAAACAGTAGAATGCAAAATGAGGTGTTCGCTGGGAATGCAACTACATAAAAAGCCCCATTCCTTCCAAGGCATGGGAAGCACTGGTTTTGCTCTCAGATGGACCTGAATCCCAATTCCTACCCCAGCCACGTCGCTGTGTGACCTTGGACAAGTCTCTCAACCTCGGGACAGTAACAGTTGTGAACTGCATGAGTTTGATAGGAAGACTAATTGAGGTAATACACAGGAAGCACTTGGCAATAAGCCTAGCACATAGTAGGTATACTGGAAATGTTTGCGAACTGACTGCCAGGAAACACAACTGGAAGCAAAGCCAGTGCATTAACAGGGGTTAGGATGAGCAAGGGAAGCTGTGAGGAGGTCCCATCTTTTTATTTCCCCTCCATTTTTCAAACTTTTTATTACATGGTTACATTTACAAAGAGAAAAACCAAAAAACAAGCACCAAAACAATCAAGAACAACCAGGCAGCTAAGAGTGGATAATTTCTTGTCTCCAAAATCTCCAAGAGACAGAGTCGAGAATAACAGTGTCAATATGGCTCTTGGAGATGATGGAAATGTTTTATAGTCATATGTCCTACTTGGTAGCACTAATGCAGCTGAGGGACCGAATTTTTACCTCTGTAAATGTTTACTTAATTTACATTTGAACAGGCACATGCGGCTAGTTAGTGCAAATCCGCATGTTCACAGGCTCTGGCTGGCCTTAGGCCCAGACGCTGACTTATTCTCTGGGCTCCCCGCCTCCTGACCTCCCGGCACCTGTTCAGGAGGTCGATGGCACTGCGCAGGCGCTGGGCCTCGCGCTGCGCATCCTCCTGGGCCTGCGCGGCCCCGTCGGTCTTATCCCGAAGACGCTGCAGCTGTTCCTCAAGGGCACGGCGCTCACCCTCGCTGTCACTAAGCTGCTTCCGCAGGGTGCCCAGGAGGTCCTGGCTGGCCTCATAGCGCCCCCGCATGTCCTGTGGCATGGGAATCACTGAGTGTAGGGGAGCCCTGTGAAGCTCCCTCCCCGCTCTCCGCACGATGCACACCAGCCTACGCTGCGGCCTAGGCCTGGGTCCAGGCCTGGGGCAGGAGAGTGGAGCTAAGCCCACAGACTCAGTTTCCACTCCCCTGCCTCGTGCCCTCACCACCCTTCTGAGACCTCTGCAAGGGCTCTGAGCCTCCGTCTCCCTGGGGTCCCGGGCAACCTAAGTCCCCAGGACAACAGACAAACCGCCAAGCACAATCCTTCCCCTCCCCCACCCGCCCCCAAACACACACCAAGGCTCTCTGGCTCTGTGTGGGAACCCCATCTCCCTTCCTATACCAGGACTCTTACTCCACCCCGGGCTCCGCCTCCAGCTGCTCAAGCCCCTCCCACTCTAGACTCAGATTCCTCCCGTGCTCTCAGCCACCTCCATGGGTCCTGACTCAGTTGCTGTTTCTCAAGGCTCTGACTCTAGCCTGAATGCTCAGGCTCCTCCCCTAAGCCCCCGGCTCCGACCAAGGGTGCCCAAGCCCCTCCCCGCTGGACTCTGAGCTCCACCCCAGGACACTCAGGCCCCTTCCTACCTGGACCTGCAGCTGACGCTTGTGCAGAGCGGAGTGAATCAGGGCTAGTGTGGAGGAGTCCGAGCAGGCAGGGGATGGGCCTCGGCGGGGGGAACGGCCACGGCCGGGCGAGGAGCGCCTCGGTGGGGACGGGGTCCGGGCCCCCGAGAGCCCCCGCAGGCTGCCGTCCGATGTGGCCGCTGTACGCTCAGAGCCACTTAACTGGACGCCGCTCTCCATGTCTGACAGGACGGCCTGAGGGTGGGTTAGGGAGGCAGAAGGAGGAGGGGAGCTGTGGTGTTAGTTGGCCAAAGAAGCCTCGGGAGGCAGTGGGGCCACCAGGGTCCTCGTGTCTAGCTTCATCCCTAACTCTGCAGCACTTTCTCACCTCCGCTAGATCACAGCCCTCAGCCCACCAGGTAAGGCCTCCCATTTACTGGGAAGACATGATTCAGCGTTTCTCACAGATGGGCAGGGAACATGCAGTGCCTCCTCTCCAACAGGGAACTCCCCCGGGGTGGGGAGCAGGGGGTGGCAGAGTTTGGGTGGAGCTAGCAGGGGTGTTAAACAGCAGCCTAGGTTTCCAGGGCCCCCAGCCACTTGCAGTTGAGCTGAAGGCCACCAGGGGACGTGGTGGCCCAGGACTGCCTGGCCTTGCTCTGCCCAGGGCTCCCACCCCTTCTGGCTTCTCCCGGCTCCCGAACCTGTGCCAGGTCCCTCAGGGTCTGCTGCAGCCCCACTCCATCCTCCGTCTCCAGGGCCGCCTGCTCCTGGAGCCGCAGGGATTCCTAGAGTGGTGTTGGGGAGACAGGCAAAAAGCGGTTAGGGTCTCTGCCCTAGTCAGAAACCCCACCTTCGTCTCCCTCCCCAGACTACCACCAATCAGCTGGCCTCGAAGGCCATGCCCAGGGGCCAGCAGCTCGGTAGACCCCACAGCAGCCCCAGTGCCCTCACTGAACAGACCAGGCCCAGAGAGGTGTGGTGTCCTGCCCCAGGTCACACAGCCTATTGGAGGAGAGCTGGACGTAGAACCCAGGCCAGACCCCACACAGAAGGATGACCAACCCAGGCAGTACCCTTGAGAGGGGTCCCTCTGGTGGGGAGGCAGCTGAGTTCCAAAAGAAGGAGCTCTGGGCTAGCAGGGCACAGGCATGAGTTCAAGTCCTGACTCCCCAGCTTAATGGCTCTGAGACTTTGGACAAGTATTTCCCCTTGGGCCTCAGGTTCCTCATCTGTATAACGGGGATCATGCTACAGAACTGCTTAGAGGATGAAATGGGATAAAGGAGGTGAATGTGCTTACCACTAAAGCTGGCACCCACTAGGTACTCACACTAAAGCTGGCACACACTAGGTGCTCAATTAATGAGGGGTGAAACTGAGTCTGAGTGGGATGCTTGGGGTTGGCCCAAGCAACCCAGCCCTCAGCCTGTGTCCATGGATCTGGTCGGTCCCCCTGCCCCGCCCTGCATCTCACCAGGGCCTCAAGCTTCTCAGTGAGGGCCTTGTTGAGCCGATCCTTTTCCAGATTCTGGTTCTGAAGGCGCTCGACTGTCAGGGCCAGCTCAGTCACTCTGGAGGTAGGGGAGCAACACAGGTGAATGGGAGACCCACCCAGCTTCTCCTCAAACCCACCAGCTCTGTGTCCTTCATGCTTCCCCAAACCTGAGGCAGGGACCCTAGGATTCGCCTCCTCCCTTGCCGTGTGACCTGAAGTCACTCTCCTTTCTCATCTCTAAATGAGAATGAGCTGGCCACCCACTTTATCTCACGGGAAAACACTCTGGGGCTTGTCTAGGTCTCAGGAGCAGAGGCTGAACTGCTCGTGATGTGCCCTGGGCAAGAGCCCTCTGAACCTCCATCTCCCCCTCTGCCAAACGGGGTGCCTGGGGAGACTGGCTGAACTCACACAGGGGAAGGGCCCGCCCTTGTTGAACAGACGCCCCCTCCTCCCCGTATCTCCGGGCATACACTCTGTGGGGAGGTCTGCCTCGCGTGGTGCCTCCGGGTGCCCACCTGGCACTGAGGTTGGCCTTGTCCAGGTTGCTTTGCACCTGCAGCTGGGCCAGGTCCTTCTCCAGGAGCACCTTGTCCCGCAGCTGCTCCTCCAGCTGGGCCTGCAGCAGGGCCTGCTTCTCCAGGGCCGCCTCGGCCCGGCTCTCGGCCAGCCGCAGGCCTGCGCTGAGCCCCAGGCCCGCCTCCTGGACGGCTCGTGAGGTCCGGGCCAGCTCCCCTCCCAGCTGCAGCAGGTCCCTGGTGGAGAGCACACAGGATGGGGATGGGATGGGGGGGTGGGCCCCCAAGTGTAAATTAAAACTACAGTGGGATGCCATTTGTCGCTATCAGACTGGGGACAAAAAGTCACATAATGCACAATGTAGGTGAGGCTGCGGGGAAACAGGCTCTCCCTACACTCCTGGTGGGAGGGTGAGTGTAACCACACAGAGGGCAATTAGAAGAACTCTGAAAATTATAAATGGATAGGTTCTATGACCCACTGACTCCATCGCTCAGAATTTATCCTACGGATATGCCCCAACGCAAGGAAAATGACCTGTGTATAAGGGGATCCACTGCAGCCTTGCTCATGTAAGAAATACTGGTGGCAACCTAAATATCTATCGAAAGGGAGCTGCTATCGCCTTTTTTTTTTTTCTTTTGGCCACCGAGTGGCTTGCAGGATCTCAGTTCCCAGACCAGGAATTGAATGCGGGCCTCGGCAGTGAAAGCCTGGAATCCTAACCACTAGGCCACCAGGTAACTCGGCAGGGAGCTGCTATTAAAAAAATCATGATCCATCCCTTCAATGGAATACTCTGGAGCCAAGAAAAAAGAATGGGGAAGCTCTTTAGAGCCTGATGTGGAACCACTTCCCAGCTATAACTATTGGGTGAACAAAGCATCTTCGAGAACTGCAAAAAGGGAATTCCCTGGTGGTTCAGTGGTTAGGACTCTGTGCTTCCAATGCAGGGAGCATGGGTTCAGTCCCTGGTTGAGGAACTCCCACAAGCTGCGTGGTGTGCCCGAAAAAAAAAAAAAAAAGAACTGCAAAGATGAAATTCTCCCAAGAGTGTATAAAAGAAAAGTTGGGGCTGGGGGGGAAATGTACAATCTTCTGTATTTACTTGTATCAAATGAGCCTGAGTGTCTGGGTCAGAGGCGGCAGGAAGAGTTCTCACCATACACCCTTTTGAAATTTGAACCTTGTGCATGTGTGAGTTATTCAAAAGCAAGATGTTAACATTTTAAATGCTAATTAAAAATTAGGTATTTTAAATATATCAAATAGGTTAAATCCTCCCCTTTCCTGAATGAACTGTACCACTGGGTACCTAAGGGTAAGCAGAGGAAGTGCCTTATTATAGAAGAATTCCAGTTAATACATGGAGAAGTGACAGAATGAGACAATCACGATTTTGCAACCTCTGACGAATGTCTGGACCTTGGCATTGAGCGTCAAGGGCTGCTAACGCACAGACAGAGGCTCCTGATGGCAGAGTACACGTGGCGCTTATGAAGAAGTCTTGTCAAAACAAAACAAAGCAAAACACAACAACCCGAACCTGAATCTGATCAAGCCTTAAATCCAACATCCAATTTACAGGGGACAAAGATGTTAAAGGACACCACAGAATCCAGACTGTGGGAATCTCTAAGGACAAGTGTCCCGGTTTCCTGAACAAATAAAAGAGACTTAGAAGACAAATCAACCAATCACCCTTTGTGAACATCTAGGGATCCTGATTCAAACAATTTTAAAGACAAAAAGTGAAGAAACACCATCAGTGACCCTGATGAGTCAACTGGAAATTTGGATACTGAGAGAATAGTAGATGATCTCAACAAAAGATCATCGCTCAAACAAATGTTTAAGGCACAAAAGGAAACAAATTGGTCTGCCTGCCTCTAGGCTCTCCCCCCTGCAGCCTCACCTGCCCAAAGATCAAGCAGGACCAAGTCCCCTGCGGCAGGAGGCCTTGGAGGCTCTTTTCCAACCTGACCTCCTTTCACCCGCCTTTTGCTTCAACCCCACCGGCTGGCATCTCCAAGCCTTTGCTCCTGCTGCTCCCTCTGCCTGGGGTGCCCTCAGCTCTGCCAGTTAAAACCCCACCCATCCCTTGGGGTCAGAGCAAATTCCACCTCCTCAATGAAGCATTTTTCTGACCTCCCCACCCCTCCCAGTTTTCTGAGCATCCAGGACATCCTTTCTGTTCCACTTTCACGTCACTGACCACTCACTTCCTCAGTCTAGAGGTTGCAAGTTCCTTTTTTAAAAAATTTAATTTAATTTAACTTTTGGCCATGCCACACAGCTTGTGGGATCTTAGTTCCCCGACCAGGGATTGAACCCCAGCCCTTGGCAGTGAAAGTGTGGCATCCTAACCACTAGACCGCCAGGGAATTCCCTAGAGGTTGCGAAGTCCTTGGTAGCAGAAGCTGAATATCATAGCAGATTAAAAGCAGGAACTGCAAATCCTGATTCAGCCACTTACTTACTGCTGTGTGACCTTGGGAAGGTCACTCTACCTCTCTGAGCCTCAGTGTCCTCATCTGTAAAACGGGGATCATTCCAGTTCCTACCTCACAGGGACACGGTGGATATGAGATGAAATAAAATGTACAAAGAGCCTAGCTCAGAGCAAACACCTAGTAAACGTTTACTATTTACTGGTAATGACTAGGAAACAGTAAATTTAGTAAATACCAAATAGTATTTAGTATTTAGCCTTAGTCATGTGGTCATAAATAGCCAATTTAGCAAGTACATTAAGTAAATACTAAGTGACTGCCATGACCTTGGTAAGAGTTAATTGTTACTAGTTGCCTCTGCATCTCCGTAGGGCCCGGCACACAGTAGGTGTTTTGGGTCGGACCGAAGTTCAACTGAGTTGAGTTGAATTCAGTGTGCAAAGCAGGGTTGTCTCCCGGCTGCTGCAGCATCTCCCCGAGCTGCCCCTCCGCCGGCCAGGCCTCCTCACCTCTCGGTGGACATCTTCACCTCGCTGAGCAGCTGTCGGGCCCCCACAGCCTGCCTCCACAGGAGAAGCAGGCGGCTGTGCTCGTGGCTGAAGTAGGCGTTGAAAGACTGGAGGGCAGAGGGGCTGAGTGAGGGGCTGGAGCGGGGGACGGCCCACTTCCTACCCCAGCTCTGACCACGCCGGAGGCACCGTCACCCGGTGGTGGCGGGGGGTGTCTCCCAGTGGACTGGCTCTGGGCCCGCATACAGGGCTGTGTCGGAGCCTACCGCTGGCTCGGGGAGCTGGATTTCAAAGCCTCCTCGGACTGCAAGCAGCAGTGAGGAAGGGCAGAAAGCGCCGGGGACCTAGGTTTGCATCCCAGCTGCCAGCCAGCTGCATGACTGGGCAGCTCTGGGGAGCTGTACGGTCACCAGCTCAAGCCTACCGCTGGCTCGGGGAGCTGGATTTCAAAGCCTCCTCGGACTGCAAGCAGCAGTGAGGAAGGGCAGAAAGCGCCGGGGACCTAGGTTTGCATCCCAGCTGCCAGCCAGCTGCATGACTGGGCAGCTATTCAACCTCTCTTTAGAAGGAGGATGATGGCACTTTCCACATATGGTTACTATGAGGAACAGAGGAGAAATCGCCCGCCTGGCACTGGCACGTGGTATGTGCTAATCAAGGCTATTATTATGACAACCATTTACCTCTACTAAAGGGCTCACCTGACCAGCAGGGCCCTCCCTCCCCCTCTCCCACAGGCCGTTCCCCTCGGGTCAGGGTGGAGCCTGGCCCCACTGGCCTCCCAGCCCCCTGACCCGCCTCCCCGTGCCCACCTCTCCCTCACGCCTCCACGCTGCCTCCCGCTGCTCCAGCTCCTGGCGGCTGCGTGTCCAGTCGCTGGTCACCTTGCGTATGTCCTCACTCAGAGCCTGGTTGGCCGAGTTCGCCTGGTCCAGCTGCTCTCGGAGCATAGCGTTCACCTGGGCCAGGCTGGAGCTTCTGGGTGGTGGAAAAGGGACCAGTGGGTGCATGGCCGGAGAGGACAGCCCTGCCAGCCACGTGCTATCCCCGCTGTGTCCCACCTCTGCTGTTCCTCCTCCAGGCGGATGAGGGCGCTCTCTAGGTCATGGCTGTGCTCTGTGTCCTGGGCGGAAGAAGCGGGGGCATCAGGCTGGGCACGTGGAGGGAAGCGTCCGCCCTGCCCCAGCCCAGCACCCACCCTCAGCCGCTGCTGCTCCAGCTCCGAGGTCTTCTTCTTGTACTGGAGAATCTGCGGGTGGGTGGAGAGCGGTCGGTCAGCCCCAGGGCCATGGGGGCCGGGCCAAGTGAGCGCATGGGTGGGCAGGAGCAGGTGTGGGCGGCCCTGACCTTGGCCTGCAGCCGCTGCACGAGCTGGGCCTGCCGCTGCTGGCCCTCCTGGTAGGCCTGCAGCTTGCGCCGGTAGGAGGCCTGCTCCTCCTGCAGCTGCCTCCGCAGCTCCACGCTCTGCTGTGCCGGCCCCCTGGGCTCCTGTGTTTCCAGCTCCCCAGACTCCAGCCGCACAGCCTGCTCCAGCTGCAGGGAAGGGCCCTGGGTGAGAGTCCTGGGCCCCCCAGGAAGGCAGTCACAGGCCTCTGCAGGGGGCGCCAGGTTGGACCTGGACCCACAATGCCTTGCAGGCACATGTGGGCAATCCCAGGATGCAAGGCATGTGTGCACGGGTAATGCAGCCGTGCATGGACACACAGACTAGGCAAGCACGGATACACAGACTGGGTGTGCATGGACACATGCAGGTGGGCCCACAAACGTGTGCATGCAAAACACAAAGATGCACCTGGGGTAAACCTTAAAGGCCCTGGGTACACCCTGAGCCTCTCCTCCAAGACACCCAACCCCCTGTGGTGGATAATTATTGGATTCATGCCCCTGTCTCCCCACCCCCACCCTAAGTGAGCTCAGGAAAGCCTCGATTTTGTTCCCCAATGTATTTTAGAACAGTGGCAGTAGCAATGTTAATGAATTAACAGCATGAGCACACGTGAATACATTCACAGGCATCAATACACGTATGCATATCTGAGCTTAGAGACATGCACGCACATAACACACACAGGCCACCTAAAACACCCCCAGGGTGACACAGATGAACTCACCCCGCCCCCACGCCCCACATACACAGCACTCAGGTTGGTAAGAGGTGCACACATGTGTTCTGATATAAGGTGTGGTTTATTAACGCCCTCTCAGCCCAGCCTAGCCTTGGGCTCCCTCCTCTCCCTCGCCTCATGGGAAGCCTCTGCGGTCACTGCCCTTCCCCTACCCACAGGCAGCTTGCAGCCCCTTCATCATCAGACCCTGGGGGCAGAGGCAGGATGCCTGCCGGCTCTGACTGCCTCGCTAGCCTGGAACCCCCTAACACCCTTAGGTACCCGCTGGTCCCAGGGGGCCCCTCAGCCTCCTCCAGCTGTTTGGAAGGGAGGAGGGAGGAGGCCGCTGAGGACAAGCAGGACCAACAGAGGAGCGACAGTGCCCAGGGAGAACCAACAGCACGAGAGCCCAGCCCAGTGCCTGGCCTGCAAAAGCCCGGGCAGGGTATTCACACGCCCACCCACGTTGGGTCCCAGGGAAGCCAAGGGCAAGGGCAACTACTCTCACCCACGCTTGTAACGGGGCCAGGCCAGGTCAGCCCTCCAGGCCTGTGTTAAGCAGTATGGCAGGAGAGGCCCAGTGAGCCACCAAGCTGAGAGTCATCTCCAGCCCCACCCCTGTTGCAGCAAATATAGAAATGAAGTTTTCCCTCCCCTGAGAACAAGGAGAATAAAGGGAACAGTGAACGGGCTAGAGAAGAAACATAACCTGGCCTCAAAGAGTTAATCACTCCTTGTTTTACTTTAACTGTCACTAATTTGTAGTAACTTTACAAAGCTAACCTCACTCCCTGACACTATGTAATTTACATTCGGCACCTATCATGCCTAGCTCTTCGAGTTACATCCCCTGCCTCTCAATCCCTAACCTTACTTTGTCCCGGCACTTACATTCGATAACAAATCACCCCCTATAGTTTTTGCATTTCAGAAACAAGGTCGCCAGCTGATAAACCAGAGGCAAACGGATGAGGCAAATGGACACCATTACCAGACCGCCGGACCCCAGTTACTGGGCGACCTGACGCCAGCTATGACTGTTTTGAAATAATGCAAAGGAAAGGAAGAATGCAAGACCTTCACTACTCTGATCCTTATCACATATGCCGGACTGCTAGCCCCACATATAAAATCTTCCCTGATTCCCAAGGAGCGGGGGCACAGTTCTTGAGGCACTAGCCTGCTGTGTCTTGCCTTCGTTCGGCCTGGCAGAAAAATAAAGCCATCCCTCTCTTCCTCCAAAATCCGTCTCCATATCTCTGTTTGGCCTCGGTGCACAGGGAAGCCGATATTCGGCAAAACCACGCCCACCCCCGGGGACAGCGCTGGGCAGGGTGACTGTGCCCACGGAGGCTGCTTGGGGGCTTCAGCTTATGTGGGGGGGGGATCCGGTCTGAGGGTGGAGGAGAAGGCAATGTGCAGGGGGTCTCCGCCTGGAGGGTGTGCTGCAGGCCCGTGGCCAGTATCCGCGCGAAGTCCGCCTAAGTCAGGTGATGGGCAGAGCATCCACATCTGCATGTGGTGACGGTGGCACCGAGATGCTGTGAGTGTGCTGTGCATGGATGCGGGCGCTTCCTTGGGTGTGGGTGGGGTGCGTCTTGTCATCTGTCTCCATGTGGGACCCTGTGTGTCTCTGGGTCTGGGCCTTCACAGGGACCGGGTGAGGTGGCGGCTGCAGTCCAAGGTCTACGATGGGTACGTCTTCGTGTGCACCCATGTGTCCACGTGTCTGTATGACTGTGTGCACAGTCACAAGTGGGCGGACCTGGGGAGCGAAGCTGGGCTCTGCAGGCGTCTGTGCACTTGTGTGTACCTTTGTCTGGCTGTAGGTGTCCGGGAGCTGTGAGACAATGTTGTGTTGTCTGCGGTGTGGGTATGCCTGATGTACCACGGTGTGTGACTGCGTGTGGGTGGGATTGTGCGGTGTCTGGGCAGCTTCTGTGAATCTGAGGGTCTCCCCGAGGTGGGTCTGTGTTGGTGTGGGGGGGGGAGTGTCTGATTGTGGCTTGTGTTGTGTGCATTTTGCACACAGCTGCAAACCAGCTGCTGTCTGCTTCTTGGCTTTAGAGGGCTTCCTGCAGCCGCCAGGTGCTCCACCGCTTCTCCAGCGCTCACCGCCAGACCCAAGCCACTCTGGACACACCCCACCCCTTTCCACAGACTTTGCTGCTCACCAAGCAGCCTTTCAATTTTACTTGTAATTCAAGAGGGAAGGAGGCTGCTACCAAGCCAGGGATGAAAGAGGTTTACTGTCTCCCCTAGCAACCGCTGCCCCAGTCCCCGCCATTCTGGTCCAGGTTGCCATGGACACTTGGGGGGGGACGCAGGGGGCCTGGCCTGTGGAGCCGACTCCCTCCTTCGCATCCCAGCTGCCTCATCCAGCACCTGCTCGTCAGGGACAGGAAGAAGCAGGGGCCTCCACTGGGACCCTGAGGTTCTCCCTCTGACCTGGGAGGTAGCCACTGGGAGCCCCTGCCTCAGTTTCCCTACATGTAGTCAATAGGACAGAGATCCTGACCTCACCTCCACTCCCCTTTCCCAGGGACGCTGTGGGGTTTAAGGGGTCGGAACAACCTCACTGACTGGCCCCCTAAGCCAGCGCACGTGCAGCAGTTATGGCCACAAGGGCAGGCCCTGTTACCTGCAGCCCGGGGACAAGTGGGCAGCAGGGAGTGACCGTGCCGCAGGAGCACAGAGCCCCGGACCAGGGGTCTCGGCCCAGCTCCATCACCGACCTTGGGCCTGTCATGTCCCCTCCCTGGGCCTGTTTCCCCATCTCTAATGAGGTGATCTCCAGGCTCTGAGGTTCCCTGTGGACCCACCCCCAGGAAAGGCCTCAAGGTCACTGTCATGCAGCCCCTGCCTCCAGGGGGCCACATCTCAGAGAGAGGACAGTCTCCTGCCAGGCTCGCTCTACATGCTATTCAGGGGCCTCCCCAGCCACACAAGGAAACTTTCTAGACTAAAGCAGCTCCCCCAGCCGGCCCAGCCCCACAGCTGTGTCCTAGCAGAAAAGGGACCCGCTACCTCCCCCTCTTCTTCCCTCCCCATGCCAGCCTGAGGGGCAGTGCTAGCCTCACTGTCAGTCAGAAGCTGGCATTTAAGAGGCAGCCAAAAATAAATAAATAAATAAATAAATAAAAGTAAAAGAGGCAGCCGCCAGGGGCCTGACACTGCCAGGGGCCAAAAGATGACCAGCCTAAACTAGGAGGGGGCAGTCTCAGGGCACACCACCAACGATACAGACTCCGCCCAGCCCACCTGCCACACCCCCTGCAAACCTAGGGAAAACTAGCTCTGTACGGTCCCCAGTGCCGCGACCATCCTGCTCTTCTGCAAGTCCCAACACGTCAGGGGCTTGTGCAGGCAGGCGGATGCCAGGACACGGGCACATCCCACAACGACACAGAGGAACACAGATCCCTCGTCCTGTCACAGGTATACAAGCCCCTGCGTGGACAGGCCCGGCTCAGGGGTCCAGCCATCCCTGGCTCTGCCAGTCCCACACAGGGGACCCTGGGCCGGCTTCAATCTTCCGTTTGTAACATCAGGGGTCACGTCTGAGGCCCTTCCAGCTTTCCCAGGGCCAGGTGCCCCCTGGAACTCCCAGGCCGGTTGCCTCTTCCCATACCCAGGAAACAAAACTGTAACACAGAGCCCTCGGCTGTGTGACCCCCAAGCAGGGTGCTTTCCCTCTCTGAGCCTCTGTTATCTCCTCTGTTAAATGAGCATCATAATGGTCCCGACCTTGGTGCGTTAAATGTAAAGCACCCAGCGCATGCTTGGCACATAGTAGGCACTCAGTAACCAGGCAGCTACTATAATGAGTGTTATTACCACCCACACATCTCCCATCCGCACACACACTCCCTCCCTCATGCAACTCTCTCACCAACTTTCAGCCACCATCAACTCCCCAGGGTCGTCTCCCACAAGCCTGGAGGCCTAAAGGGGAAAATGCACTAAGAACCACCTGTACTCCACTCACACCGACCTCCTGCCCAGGTCCTGCAGCACAGGTCCCGGGGGACGTGAATCCTGCCTGGACTTGCACGCAGGCCCGGCTTCTCCTTCCTTCCTTCCTTTGCTGGGCCTCACCCCCACGGGGAGCAGGGCAGGTCTGTGGCTGCCTGGGCCTACCCCAGCCTGGTGGGTGGACCCCAAGGCCCAGGTAACTGGGGGCACAGGAAGATGCCCAGAGACTCAAGGGGTGGCAGGGGCCTCTAGGGGTCTTGTTCTCCGTGGCCCACCCCCCAAGCAGGCTCGGGACAGCCAGGAATGAAATACCCCAGTTTCCAGGCACTTCATGCCCTCGTCTCATTGATTCCTCACAACTCCATGTCACATTACTGTCCCCGCTATGGAAAGCAGGCTCTCAGAGCGGGATGATTTGCTCAAGGCCACTCAGGTGGGCAGAGCCACAATCTGAATGGAGGTGGCCTGACTCCAGGGCCCACATTTTGCCCAGGAAGCGGGCCTGCCCTGGCTGTCTCCCCACCCCTGCAGCAGGGGAGCCCCTAGCCCAGCTCTCAGCCCCCCGCAGCACCCACCCTCTCGCTGACCGCGTTGTACTTGATGGCCAGCTCATCGCGCTCAGCCCGGCTCTGGGCCAGCAGGTCCTCCACGCGGGACAGCTCCTGCTGCAGAAGCTGGTTCTCCTCCTGCAGTGACAACATGGATGCCATCTCGGTGGCCGGCAGCAGGGCTGGAGAGGGACAGCGGGCACACAATTAGCTTCCACCTGCATCCTGAAGGACCGCCTCCCCCTACAGGTGCCCTACCCATCCCTGGAGGCAGGAAGATGGACCAGGTCCCCACGAGGAGCTGTAGCTGAGGGGGTCCTTCCCAGACTCTCTCGACCCACATATGAGGTGTGGGTGCCGCCCTCCAGGGGGAGCAGGGGCCCATCAGCCTTCCTGCCCTGGTGGGGAATGGACACTGCCACCCCTTATACTTCTACAAAGCCCTGAGCTAAGCTGAGCTGCCCTCCCCCTCTAATCTTGGGTTCATCCAGCTCACACTTTCCCTGGGAGAGAATGTGGTGTTTGCGGTTTAAGTCTTTGCAGCAGGCTGCCTGCAAGCAAGGAGGGGATGCTCAGCCCTGCCTTCCAGCAGCATCACATGGAGAACAAGTCTGGGAAAATTACACCTCTGAGCCTCCATTTCCTCATCTGTAAAATGGGACCCTCCAACACAGGCTTGTGCCTGCCTCACAGTGATTATTCAAGAAATGGAAGCTGCACTCATTATCGTCATTATGACTGTTGAGGAGGGGGATGTGAGAAGAGGTGAGATGCAGGCAGTGTCTGTGAAGGGGAGTGGTACCTGGGCTCTCAGGCTGGGAGAAGTTGCAGGTGACAATCTCCCTGATGCGGGCAGGCAGGCAGGTGGGCTGGGAATCCTGGGCCGGGTCCTGCACGTTCAGGCCCTTCTCCTGGCCCGACCCCAGGATGCTGCTCTCCAGTGTCTGCAGGGAAAGAGGGAGGGTCTGCGGGGGACCTGGGACCTTGGGCTCCCTGGCGTGGGTGGGAGAGAAACAAAGTCCTGCCGCACCAAACAAAGATGTGGGTGCCCAGGAGACCCTCGGGAAATCCCCAAATGGAAGGAAGCCTGGGAGTTAGAATCGCAAAAAGCCCAATGGGAGGATACTCTGTGTGCCCCCTGCCCCGGGAAGGAGGCCCCCTCGGGGGCCAGAGAAGCAAACCAAAGCCCACGGCCCACTCACAGACCTCCCAGGGCAGCACACAGCGTTGGGGGCTCCAATCCAGCTCTCGCCCTAGATGGGTGATGACCCCACTGCTCCAGCAGAGGTCACCTCAACCCTAAAATCTGGAGGTAGGGACTCCCCTTCACTCGAGGGGCACTGGATAAGGGAGTCACGGAGTTGAGCCCTGAGCACCCCTCTACCCCCAGTCTGGCCGGGAGCTGCAAGCTGGGGTCCCTGCGCGCCCCGCCACCACACCTCTCCCACCCCTGGACCCCTAAGGTGTGCCCACGCCTCCCACTCCTGCTAGGCCCACACTCCCCTGCCCTGGACAGGGTGGGCACAGCTCCCAGGACCCACCTGGAAAACCGCCTCCAGTGCCAGCTGGGCCTCCAACGACCCCTCCAGCCCCAAGTTCATGGGGTGGAGGCCGTGGGCACCCCTCCCCAGGCCCTGCGCCAGGGCCCTGGAGAACAACACAGCCCGCCCACCCTACAACCAGACTGCTGTGCTGAGCGCTGGGCAGATTAGGCTTAAATCCGGCGGCGCCCCCACGTGACCAGGGAGGTGGGCGTGGCTGAGGGGGAGGGGCGGGGAAAGGAGAGGGTGGGCGGGAAGCTGGGCAGAGGGGAACGGGAGGAGGAAGGACGACTAGGGGGAGGAGAGGAGAGAGGGGAGGAGGTTGGGGAGAAAGGAAAGGAGTGGAAAGAAGAGGGAAAGGATGGAGAGGAGCGGGGAGGGAAAGGGGGAAGGGACCTGGAGGTGAAGACCCCCACCACCACACACACACGCACACACACGCACACACACTCTACCCTCTCCAAGCGCAGGGGGTGGGGTTAGCATACAGGAGGCGGGAAAGGCCAGTCTTCAAGACCGTCTTTACTGAACCAGAAAAGGGGTCACAGGGTTTGCTAAGAATGTCTTTATAGGGTGCTGGGATGACGTTTTCCCACATCAGGTGCAGGCTGTGGAATTGCCCAGTGCAGGCAAGGAGCTGAATCCCCCTTCTCCAACTCCCAGCCCCACCCCCGCACTGGCTGTGTGCCCCAGGGAAAGCAGCTTTGCCTATCTGAGCCTCCCTGTCTTCGTGTAAGATGCGAATAGTGGCACCCATCCCATGGAGTCACCTGGGGGCATAGAGAGCTTACGACTGGGCACCGGGCTCAGAGTGAGCATGTGATCAATACTGGTTTCATTCATCTGAAAATCCGAAATGTACAGTCCTGTACCCCGGACCCTGGGGCTCAGAGGTCCACCCACTGCCTGCCATTGTTCCTTCCCTAAGGCAAGGAGGCTGTGTGGTGTAGTGGTTAGGCTGTCAGCTCTGAAATCAGGGTCAGATATGGGGTCGCATCGGAGCCCCAGCTCTGCCACTTGTTGCCAGTATGACCTTGGACAAGTTACCTCTCTGAGCCTCAGTTTCCTCATCTCTAAAATGAAACTGAGAGCACCTACCACACAGAGTCACCGTGAAGATTAAATGGGTTGAACAGTGTAAGGGGTTTGCACCACAGCTGGCACGTGGTGAGCAGTGAGTAAATGGCGGCTGCTTTTCCTATTGTCATTAGCACCATGTGTCTGGGCTCCTGCTACCTCTTGGCCCACAGCTTCAGGGTGCCCTCTGCTCTAATGCCGTGTCCCATAGGAGGCACATCCATGTTATCTCATTAAATCCTCACCTCAACCCATTTCCAGATGAGAAAACCGGGACACAGAGAGGTTGGGGCTCTTACCTATTCAAAGTGGCACACTGCTGCAGGGAAGTGGGAAGCCCTAAGTTCTTTCCACTTAAGCCAGGCAGCCTCCCAATAAGTGCCTCAAGGGCATTTGCACGTCAACGCTCTACCAACCGAGTCTAAGTCAGACCCAGGAATGCAGCAGGTGCTGCATAAATGTACATCAGTCCAAGCGGAGCCTGGAACCCTCAACCCCAACTAGGGAATCTGCTCTGGAAATGGAAAACCAGGAACCAGGGCACACTGGGCCAAACAAATAAGTGCCTCCACATTGCCATGGCAACCAAGGCCAGATTTAGGCAAAACTAAACTCAGCCAGAGGCAGGAAGCTGTCACCACAAAACCCTGGGACTCCATTTTCCCACCTCCAGACAGCCTCCAGAAATCCCCTCTACAGGCTGCACACCCATAACCAGAGCAGGGGGAGACCACAAACACCCCCAGGCCAGGCTCTCCAGACCTGCTTGCCCAGCTTGGCAGAGAGGGGGCCCCAGATGTGGTTGGTGAACTGAACTGAATTATTCTGTGCCCTTCCCCAGCCAGTGCCCTGGGGGATGGGGGAAGGGAGCAAGATGCCAAAACCCTTTGCACTGAGTGATTCCAACCCTTGGCTCTGTCCACAAAGTTCTCCCCCTCCGGTCCTTCTGGGTTCTATTATAAAGCCCAAGAAACCATATCTAAACCCTGCGTGTATGTGCATTTTCTAATGTCTGCAGCTTCCATCCAATTCTCAGAACAACAATTGAATTCCTCATAGGAAAGATCTGGGTGTTATAGCTTCAGTGTCTGACTGCCAGGAATCCAATCTGGCTGTGCCTCCACACAAGCTGTGTGACCCTGGGCCAATGGCCAATGACTTTGCTTCTCTGAGCCTCAGTTTCCTTTTCTGTAAAATGGGATAATAACAGTGCCTGCTTCTATTATGAGGATTAAATAAGATGATCTATGCTTAGCTATGTGCCTGGATACGGTGTGACAGAAGCTGCTCTGTGTTCACCAAAAAACATTTCTGACTCTTCTTAGGAATATGGCTAGAAGTCATTTCCCAGACTCCAATGCAGTCAGATATGGCCATGTGATCAAGTTCTGACCAGCAGAATTAAGACAGAAAGAAGGTGTGCCACTTCGGACCTGGCCCATAAAAACCTCCCACAAGGACTTCTCTCCTTCCCCCAGCTGGAAGGAAATAACACTGAGTTCCTAGGGGATGCCAGAGCCACAAGCTGGAAGGGGTCTGGGTCCATGGGTCACCATGTAGAAAGCCACCGAACAGGACTTTTCACAATGAGAAATAAACTTCTGTTGTGTTAAGCCACTGAGATTTCAGGATTTCACTATCACATCAGCTAGAATTACCTTAATGATTACCCACTGTTACATAGTGCATACGTGTTGTCTATTACTAGCGTTACCATCACTAGTATTATTGGCTCCTCCCAGTACCCAGTGTGCTTGGTGAACTGAACTGAATTATTCTGTGCCTTTCCCCAGCCAGCGCCCTACCCAATCTAGAACCCTGCCTGGTACACAGTAGACCCTCAGCCATGGTTGGGTGAATAAACACAGAGGAGACACCCTTTGCACTCACTCCCTCCCCAGTCCTGCTTAGTCCTTTGACCACCCTGCAAAGCTGCCATTTACCAGGTCCAGCTGCAGGCCCTAGCGAAAAAGTCCCTCAAAGGCCACTCATGAGTTTCAAACATACCAGCTGCTCTCACCCACTTATCCTTTCTTTATTCTCCAGTTGCTGATTAGAAATTATAATAAAAATATTGAGCCAACCATGAGCCAGGCTCTGTGCCCCAATTTCTGCATCTGTACCGTATCTGTTTTAACCTTCTTGACAGTCCCATGATGCTGGTACTGTTCTACCCACTTTACAGATGACAACACTAAGCCTGGGTGAAGTTAAATGGTTTGCTCAAAGTCATCCAGCCATGAAGAGTTGAAGCCACAGGTGAGAAGTATGCCTGGTTCCAGAGTTTTAAACAATCACACAGTGGCTACCATCATGTAGTGCTTACTGTATGCCAGGCGCCACCCTAGGTCTCTGATGTATATTATATAAGCCACTGTCACTGCTTGCCTGGCCTGCTGAGATGGCTCCTCATGGGTCTCCCTACTTCCTCTCTCGTCCCCCAGCCCAGTCTATTCTCACACAACCCTCTTCTATTCAACGCCCACGCTGGCTCCTATCATACTCAAAATAAAATTCAGAGTCCTACCACAGTGAACAAGCCCTGCTCAGTCGAGCCCTGGTCTACCTCTCCACCTCATCTCCCCTCTCCCCCAGCTATTCCACTCCAGCCATGCTGGCCTTCTTCATTTTCAAACACACCAAGCGTGCTCCGACCTCAGGGCCTTTGCATCTGTCATTTTCTTTGCCTGGAATGCTCTTTTCCCTTCCTTTCATGGCTGACTCCAGACCCTGGCCAAAAATGTCACCTTCTGAGATTTTGAACCCTGACCTCCCAGCCAAAGTGGTTCCTGCCAGTAACTGTTCACTGTTTTCTCCCACATGTATGTTGTCTGCCTGCTCCAAGGTCAGGGACCAAGTCGTCCTTGTTTACTGCTGTCTCCACAGGGCCTAAGGCCCAAAGAGCCATGAGTAGCTGTTGAGTGAGTGAATAAACGCTAGTTGACAAGCAGTAATATAGGAAATTAAATGAAAAAAAATAGAAACGGTTTGGCAGGGGTCACACAGGGCAAGTCTTGGCCATGTTTGATGTGACCCACAGACTGAGTTCCCATAAGGGCCCCAGCAGACACATACCCAACACCTGAACACCTCGCAGGAGTTCAAGGTAAAAACCAGGCAGTGTCCCCCACAGGGGACTCCTGGGTGGGAGGGGTACCTAGTCTCCGAGGGCTGACCCCCATCCCCAGGGCTTGAGAGAAAGACCAGAGAGGAGGAGCTAAGTCAAGGAAACCTCCAAGATCCAGGGGTTCTAACTCCTGAGGTCGTTCCGAACTGAGGAGCCTGGCCTTAGCCTCTGGTCTGATCCGGCCACAGGATGTTTGTTAAGCACCTAATGTGAGCTTAGCTAAGGAAAACAGGAAATCTCAGGTGAACACAGACCGACAGTACCCTCATGGCCCCCTCCCCCAGTGTCCCAATCCCCCAGACAAGTCAAGGTCCCAGAGGGAGCCGGGGAGACTGGCCACCAAGGGGGCAGACATTGCCTCAGAGCACTGTCCTCTCAGCTGGCATAAAAATCACAAGGGAGCCTGCTCGTAACGGCGACCCCAGAGACTGGCAAGAGGGTGGGGTCTCAGGCCCTACTTTGAGTAACCCAAGGAGGGCCCAAATCCCTGCACAGGCTGTGCCATCTTGGGCAGTTCAGTTGACTGCTCTGGGCCTCAGTTTTCTCATCGGTAAAACGGAGCTACTTTCGACTCCGTATGTTGCACTGAAACACTATCCCAAGCGAGGAGGGAAGGGACGGTGCCTGGCCCACAGGAAGCCGCAGTAAGTGATCGCTGCTGGTGGTGACAATTGGGAAAAGCCTCCTACCGCAGCTCAGCCTCAAAGAGGGGACCCCCGGGGCGGAGAGGCGCTTGTCTGCAGGCCGCTGCGCCCGGGCAGGCCCCCGCCTCCTGCCGCCTACCCCAGCCCGCGGGAATCCGGGCAGGATTTGGAGCAGGACGGCTGGCAGGATGTCCGCAGAGGCCCCGGGCGCGGTCTCCAAGAGGCCGAGCCGGGCAGCGCCGGGAGCTGCGGCGCGTACACCCTGAGCGCCTCCAGGGCCGGGACGGCGGCTCCAGCCCGCCCCCTGGCGCGCGCCCGCCTTCCCGCCCTCCGCGCGCGCCGCAATCTCGGCCCCGCGGCCTTCTCCCGCCGCAGCCCGCCCCGCGCGCCCGAGCCCCTGACCCACGGGAGCGCGCGCCGCGGGCCTCCTACCTTCGCGCGACACCACCGCTGCCGCCGGGGCCGAGCGGGCCGGGCCAGGCGAAGCCAGAGGGCGGAGCCCGCACCCGACCCGCCCGCGTCCCCGCGTCGCCTGGGGTGGAGGGCGCGCCCTGGGCCCGGGGCGGGGCCGACCGCTGGCAGCGTGCGGCGGCCTCAGTCTAGGAGCGTTTACCTGGGAGCCGCACTAGATGGAGGGCGTTTCATACACGATCGCATTTACTGCTCCGGACAACCCAGCAAACAGGGATTATTAGCTCCTTATGCATAAACGGGAATGTGAAGATTAAGCTAATTGCTCAGGGTCTCGCAGCTGAAGGGTGGCAGAGCCGACTGGGAACCAAGACCCAGCTGCAGTCTCGGCTTTGTGTTCCCTGGCCCAGCCTTAAAGGCCTTAAACTCTTAACACCCCACTTTCACCAATGGACAGATCATCCAAAATGAACATAAATAAGGCAACACAAGCTTTAAATGACACATTAGACAAGATGGATTTAATTGATATTTACAGGACATTCCATCCAAAAAAAACAGAATATCCTTTCTTCTCAAGTGCTCATGGAACATTCTCCAGGATAGATCATATCTTGGGTCACAAATCAAGCCTCAGTAAATTTAAGAAAACTGAAATCATATCAAGTATCTTTTCCGACCACACGCTACGAGACTAGATATCAGTTACAGGAAAAAAAACTGTAAAAAATACACACACGCTGCAAAGCAATTAAGCCCTTGCGCCACAGCTACAAAGCCTGCGCTCTAGAGCCCATGAGCCACAACTACTGAGCTCAAATGCTACAACCACTGAAGCCCGTGCGCCTAGAGCCCGTGCTCTGCAACAAGAGAAGCCACTGCAATGAGAGAGCCCGTGCACCACTACGAAGAGTAGCCCCTGCACGCCGCAACTAGAGAAAGCCTGTGCACAGCAACGAAGACGCAACGCAGCAAAAAACAAAGAAAGAAAACTAGAGACAAATGACAATGAAAACACAATGACCCAAAACCTATGGCCTTGACCCGTCGCCAACCAGACTGAGGGGGCATGCCTGCCCCGTTTCAGAGCCCAAGCCATGTGAGACCTCAATGACCTGACCTGTAGGGAGAATGTCTTTGTTTTCCTGATTGTCCTGCAACCTTGGTTGAGGCACTCTGGCCTCAGTTTGTTCATCGGTAAAATGGTGGAGCTGCGCATTCCTTCTCACAAGCTCAGGTGCCCTCTCCACATGGGATGGGGATGAGACCATAGAGAAAACCATGCTTTTGAAACTAAACAGTGATGTGTCCTGTCTATTCTAACAATAGATTAGATGTCCATCCTCTCACCTGGCCTCAACTTCCCTGCATTCTTTTTTAAAATATAAATTTATTTATTTATTTGTTTGTTTATTTATTGGCTGCATTGGGTCTTAGTTGCTGTGCCTGGGCTTTCTCTAGTTGCAGAGAGCGGGGCCCACTCTTTGTTGCGGTGCGCGGGCTTCTCATTGCAGTGACCTCTCTTGTTGTGGAGCACAGGCTCTAGGCATGAGGGCTTCAGTAGTTGTGTCTTGCGGGCTCTAGAGCGCAGGCTCAGCAGTTGTGGCACACGGGCTTAGTTGCTCCGCGGCATGTGGGATCTTCCTGGACCAGGGCTCAAACTCGTGTCCCCTGCATTGGCAGGCATATTCTTAACCGCTGCGCCACCAGGGAAGTCCATTCCCTGCATTCTTTTTTTTTTTTTCCCCCCTGCATTCTTGAAGGCATCGGATCCATCTCAAAAGGGGGAGGCAGGTCTGAATCTCTAGGGCTTAGGAAGGGTGTTTTGTCTATAAAAGCATATTTAATTTTATGATTTTACATTTGAAAAAAAGCAAATACCCAGAAAGAAAAGCAGCAGGCCTACAGCCAATGGTTTCCCCATCAGTCAGAGGCGATAAGTGGGAGTTTTATCTTTGTCAAAGAGGAGCCTGGGCTTTTGGGGTTTTTTTTTTTTAAACTTTTTTAAAAATTTTATTTATTTAATTTATTTATTTTGGCTATGTTGGGTCTTTGTTGCTGCGCGCGGGCTTTCTCTAGTTGTGGTGAGCGGGGTCTACTCTTCGTGGCAGTGCGCGGGCTTCTCGTTGTGGTGGCTTCTCTTGTTGCAAAGCACGGGCTCTAGGCACACGGGCTTCAGTAGTTGTGGCTCATGGGCTAAGTAGTTGTGGCTCGCAAGCTCAGTAGTTGTGGCTCGCGGGCTCTAGAGTGCAGGCTCAATAGTTGTGGTGCACGGGCTTAGTTGCTCCTCGGTATGTGGGATCTTCCCGGACCAGGGCTCGAACCCGTGTCCCTTGCATTGGCAGCCGGATCCTTAACCACTGTGCCACGAGGGAAGTCCCCAAACCCATGCTCTTTCCTCGACACCATGCTGCCTAATGTGAGATTTGGGGAGGGACAGCAAACACGATTCATCTCTCCTTGACCCTATCCCCGGGGGCCCCAGGATCCTGCTGCAGGGAGGCACATACTTACACCAACCCTCCTCCAGAGGCCTTGAGCTCCCCTGCTGTGCTGACTCAGTGACTCTGCTCAGCTCAGCCTGGCCTGTGGGCATTTGAAGCCCCAGGGCTGCTGCCCACTGGTCACTGCTCCATAACCAGGTGGTGACCAGCCCAGGGCCCCAAGGTCCAGCCACCAGAAGGGAGTTGTGTTGGGTACTCACCTGCTCACTGCGGAGGGTTCTAAATCTGCAAATCAGGTAACTAGGAAACAAGTGACTGGGACTTACCAACCCCAGGTTGCTGGGGCCAAGTGCCTGCCGAATCCGGGTGCTAGGCTGGGTTGGACTCTGCCCACCATCAGCAAAACCACATTACCCAGCAGGCTTAGAGGACAGATGTTCTGGTTAACTGGATTTGCCAGATATCTTAAGGCTAATTGGCAACGCTTTTCTTTTTTTTTTTTTTTTTGCGGTACGCGGGCCTCTCACTGTTGTGGCCTCTCCCGTTGCGGAGCACAGGCTCCGGACGCGCAGGCTCAGTGGCCATGGCTCACGGGCCCAGCCACTCCGCTGCATGTGGGATCTTCCCAGACCGGGGCACGAACCCGCGTCCCCTGCATCGGCAGGCGGACTCTCAACCACTGTGCCACCAGGGAAGCCCGGCAATGCCTTTTAATGCCTGGCTTTAATAGCAAAAAATTAGAAAGACCAAAATGTCCAGCAATAGGGGACTTGCATATGTAAGCTGCTCATTTAATGGAATACTATAAAGTCATTCCAAATGTTACAAAAAAAAGGTTCAGCAACTGGAGAAATTGTTATATATATACATTTTTAAATTTTATGTATGTATATATGTATGTATTTATTTGGCTGCGTTGGGTTTTTGATGCTGCGCACGGGCTTTCTCTAGTTGCAGCGAGCGGAGGGTGCTCTTTGTTGCGGTGCTCAGTCTTCTCACTGCAGTGGCTTCTCTTGTTGTGGAGCACGGGCTCTAGGCGCACAGGCTTCAGTAGTTGTTGTGGCGCACGGGCTTAGTTGCTCCCTGGCATGTGGGATATTCCCGGACCAGGGCTTGAACCCCTGTCCCCTGCACTGGCAGGCAGATTCTTAACCACTGCGCCACCAGGAAAGTCCAGAAATTGTTATATTAAGTGAAAAGTTTCGGAACAGTAGGACAGAATTAGCCCTTGTTTGTAAAATAATTTTATTTTTTATTTAATTTTTTTTTTTTTTGCGGGATCTTAGTTCCCTGACCAGGGATTGAACCTGGGCCACAGCAGTGAAAGTGCCGAGTCCTAACCACTGGATCACCGGGGAATTCCTGAAAAATATTTCTTGTATATAGATATAATAGGAAAAACATGAGAAGACACTAAAACGTTAACCATGCTATCTTTGGGTGTTAGGATGACAGATGACCTCTAAAACATAGATTTTCTTTTGTTGAAAAGATGGTACACTTACATGGTTCGAATTCAAATAGTACAGAACGTTGTAAAGTAAAAGTAAGTATCCCTCCCATCCCTGTCTCCTAGTCACCCAGTCTCTCCCTGCAGGCAACCTGTGGGGTGCTGTTTCCTATATATCTTTCCAGATATTTTATGCACATAAAGTATATTTTCCCCTTCTCATTTTATGCAAAAGAGAGCACGTCTACACCTTACCCCCAATACTCAGCAGCTTAACACATTTATTATCTCCGTTTCTGTGGGTGGGAAATCCAGGTGCAGCTTAGCTGGGTATTCTGTCTCCACACCTCACAGGCTGCAGTCCAGGTGTCAGACAAGAAATGTGTTAAGCTAAGTTTTGGGGTGATTGTTACCCAGCAACAGATTACTAATATAGACATGTAGGCTATTTCCAGTCTTTCGCTATGATATTACATTTGCTTGTTAATATCGTGTTTTTCTGTTTTCTTACTGCATTACACACCCATAATCAGGTCTACTCTGCCCACAGGGGATGGTATCTTCCTGTCATTCCTTGCTCAGAGAAATCAACAGATATTGAGCACCTACTGTGTGTCTATGATGCATTTCAGTGGTTTCCAATTACCTATGGAATAAAGCCCCGCCCCTTGGCCTGTCATTGAATACCTGCCATATTAGGGCTTTCTTAATCCACATGGAGGGAATGGGAAATTCCATGTATTAGGCAGGTCTTAGGTGCCAGCCCTGTCAGCAGCACCACTCAAGATCAACCTGATTAAAATCATGGATGCTAGAGCCAGGCTGCCTGGGTTCCAACTTAGCAGCTATGTGACTTTGGGCAAGTTACATAATCTCACTGTGCTTCAGTCTTATCACTTGTAAAACAGGGATGAGTACCTATCTCATAGGGCTGTTGTGACAATGAAATGAATCTTTAAAAATTAATTAATTATTTATTTTGGCCGCACGGCATGCAGGATCTTAGTTCTCCGACCAGGGATCGAACCCGTGCCACCTGTAGTGGGGACGAGGAGTCTTAACCACTGGACCGCCTGAAATGAATTTTATGTTAAGTGCATAGAAGAGTACCTTGGGCAGAGTAAGCAGCACATAAGCAATAGCTGCTGTCCACATCCAGGGAAAGTGAGGCCCCCGAGGAGCAGGTTAAGTGACCTCCCAGGGCCATACAGCCATTAAATCTGTCCACTTTAAAAAAAAAAATTTTGGCTGCATTGTGTCTTCGTTGCTGTTCCCGGGCTCTTTCTAGTTGCGGCGAGCGGGGGCTACTCTTCGTTGCGGTGCGCGGGCTTCTCATTGCGGTGGCTTCTCTTATTGCAGAGCACGGGCTCTAGGTGCTCGGGCTCAGTAGCTGTGGTGCAGGGGCTCAGCTGCTCCGTCGCACGTTGGATCTTCCCGGACCAGGGCTCGAACCCGTGTCCCCTGCATTGGCAGGAGGATTCTCCTTTTTTAAATTTTTTAAATTTTTTGCTGCGTTGGGTCTTCGCTGCTGCACGCAGTCTTTTCTCTGGTTGCGGCTAGCAGGGGATGCTCTTCATTGCGATGCGCAGGCTTCTCATTGTGGTGGTTTCTCTTGTTGCAGAGCACGGGCCCTAGGTGCGCGGGCTTCGGTAGTTGTGACACATGGGCTCAGTAGTTGTGGCTCACAGACTCTAGAGCGCAGGCTCAGTAGTTGCAGCACACAGGCTCAGTTGCTCCACGGCATGTGGGATCTTCCCGGACCAGGGTTCAAACCCGTGTTCCCTGCACTGGCAGGCGGATTCTTAACCATGCGTGACCAGGGAGGTCCCTGTCCAGACTCTCTTCTCACACTGACTCCCATCTCCAATACCCTTCACTCACCTCTTGTATTAGTTATCTATTGCTGCCTAAAGATATTACCACCATCTTGGCAGCCTGAAACACATTTACTGACTCAGTTTCCAGGGGTTAGGAGTCTGGGCACAGCTTGGCTGGGTCCTCTGTAAGGCTGCACTCGGTGTTGGCAGGAGGGGCTCATCTGAGGATCAACGGAGGAAGGCTCTGCTTCCCAGCTCAGGTAGTTTTGGTAGCATCCGGTTCCGTGCAGACCGCTGCCCTAAGAGCTTCAGCTATTTGTTGGCTATCGGCAGAGGCTACTTTTGCCACCTTGACACTGTGACCCTCGGATTAGGGCAACTCACACAACATGGCAGCTGGTTTCTTTAAAGCCAGCAAGACAGATATTGCAATGTTATGTCATTTAATCATGGAAACATCTTGCTGTAGTCTGCCTGCCACCTCAATGTGTCCAAGTCCTCCTGCTGTACAGAGAGCAGCTCAGGTCTCAAAATCCCCAAACCCAACACCCATCCCTCACCCCCACCCCACCAATTTGGAAGCTCCAGTCAAGGGTGTAAGTGAAGAGATGCCTGGTTTGGTACTGGGAGTTCTCCTGGGGACCCTGGTCCCATAGCTGGGATTCCAGTTGGTGATGGAGAGCACCAGACTATCCCCTGCCCGCCAGAGACCCCCTCAAGGTGCTTTTCAGGTTAGATTATTTTTTTTTTTTTTATTTTATTTTTGCGGTATGCGGGCCTCCCACTGTTGTGGCCTCTCCCGTTGCGGAGC
>NC_041216.1:20946993-20970691 GCF_002837175.3 Physeter macrocephalus
GCAGGCTCCGGACGCGCAGGCTCAGCGGCCATGGCTCACGGGCCCAGCCGCTCCGCGGCATGCGGGATCTTCCCGGACCGGGGCACGAACCTGTGTCCCCTGCATCGGCAGGCGGACTCCCAGCCACTGCGCCACCGGGGAAGCCCTCAGGTTAGATTTTTTGACTGCTGTTTCTTCATCAGCTGCCTTATCAGCACCATTATGAGTAATGGTTCTGGATGCGTTAACCTGATTCTACATCAAGGTGATTAAGGTCAAATTATAGGATGGGCACCTGCTAGTGCTTTATATGCCTCACCTGAGTGACACTTGGCTTAAGGAGCCTGTGGTCACACATTTATCAGTAGACAACCTAGATCAAAGCCCAGGTCCGTCTGCAGGACCCAAGGGGCTTACCTTCAGTGGTACATGCCCTGGTTAAGGGTCTCCTCTAACTCTAAGCTTCCTCTTTTCTAGCCTCTAAGCACTTATAAGGAAGATGGGGAGTAATGGGAAGCAGACACAAAGAAGTTTACTACTCCTGAGAATCCCTTGATGCAATTTCCTTTTCCTTATTCAAAGGACACGAGGATCCTCAATTCCAATTTTCTTTGTCCTCCCTTACACAGTTTATTAGCCAGAGAGGCCATTTTTATAACCAATAACAAAAACGCATCTTTCTTACAGAACCCACAGACATGACAAGCACCAAGGCCTTTATCTTCTTTTTTGGCCTCTGTGTGCCCGGACACCCTTACTATTTAGGAAGATGCTTCTAAGGGGAGGTCTTGGTGGGAGGCAGGACTCTCCTCCCACATTAGTAGGCAAGGAGCCCAGAATGTCCCGGAATGGCAGAAAGACTGTCTCTTCTATGCGGAAGGGAAATTGCTGGTTGCCTTAGGGCAACAGGGCCAAATTCCCCTATTTTGGCCAATCTGTCACCATGGCCCCAGACTTTTAAGTCTGGACAAATGCTCAGTGGTGAGAGGTGGCTGAGGCATCCTGGAGGGTTTAGCATCCATGCCGCCAAAAACACTTCCATCTTTGACGTACACTGACAGAGTAGAAATATTTATTTTTTATCTTAGAAATCTGGTCCCACAAAGGGGCCAACACTTTTTTTCAGTTCATCATCTGGACCCTTCAAAAACAGAAATGTTTCAATTAAGAGGTAACGTATGTCGATAAAAGCAATTTTAGAGGTGTGCTCAGATAAAATTATTTCTTATAAAATTATTTCTTATAAACCAGGCAACCCTGGACTTCCAGTTGCTTCAGAACTCTTTCTGTCATGTAGTCCCTGAAGGAGAAAAAAAAGTGAGAGGCTGTCTGCAGACAAGGCCCTTCAGAAACCACCCAGGAGAAAACCCAAGTCCGCCAGGAACTGCACCATGAGCCCAGAGAGCTGCCAGCGAACGGGAAGGCCAAAGCCCCACCTACGTGAGAACAGCCGCCACTTTCCAGCCCAAACACTGTCGCACCTGGTTTCCAGCGCCTGCCCGGCCTGGCAAACACGGAAACCAGGCCCCATAGCCGAGATGAACACTACCTCCTGGGGCTCGGAGCAGCTCCTGCGACTGACAGAGGGGAATGCTTTCAGAGGCCCCTGCGGGGGCAGCCTACAGGAGCAAAGCCTTTTGCAAAGACAGTGAGCTAGTGCAGATCAGCATGTTAGCAAAGCAAGACCAAAAAAATCTTAAAAGTCTGGTTAATACTCTTGATTTCCCTCCTGATTATCTGTTCAAGCTGCAGCCTATAAACCTGCTAGAAATCAGGAAGGAATCCCTCCTCTTAAGGCACCTGACTGGAATGGCTACAGCCAAAGGGAGTGAGGAAAGCCCCCCTCCAGACAGTGATCACGTGACACCTGTAACCCCCCGAGAAGGGCTGACCTGAATCCAGGCAGCACACTCGACCCCTTCCTTTCGCTTCAGGGGCTTGTGTTTAATACGAGTCTTCGCGATGGAAGAAGTCTCAGAGTCTCTCTCACGTCAGGAGGACAGACAGGGATAGGGATCCTGGAACTCTTCTCCTGTGTTCTGGCTGCACACTCGAATCCCAGGAAACAGTGTGACATGGTGCCAATTTACTGCCTAACATGCCCAGTCTGTCAGGAGAGTTCAGGCAAGGAAGAGGAGAGGAGAGAGTCATGCTCCAAACAAAGGCTGGCCAGGGAGTGCTTCATCCTCCTTCCTTCCGCCCAGATGAGGCAGCTCCTTTCCAGAAGTTGTATGAGGAAAAAGAGTTGCGCTCAGGTCAGAACTGGACCCAGCCTGTGCCTGGCTGAGTCTGGCTGGAGGTTGACCTGGAAAGGTTAGATAGGGAGGGGAGGGAGATTTCAGATATCTGAAAATACAAAGCAGATAAAATGTGACTTCTTTCTGGGCAGAAAGAGCTCCAAAAGGCCAGTCCCCAAATGTTCTAGAACAGGGGTCAGCAAACTACAGCCCAGGACTAGACCAAATCTAGTCCTCTGCCTGTTTTAGTAGGTAAAGCTCCATTTGTACAGAGCCATGCTCATTCATTTATATACTGTCTGTGACTGCTTTTAAGCTACAAGAACAGTGCTGAGTAGCTGGAACAGAGACCACATGGTCTGCATAGTCTAAACTATTTGCTTCCTGGTCCTTTATAGAAAATGTGTGCTGACTCCTGTCCTAGAGCTTGTCCACGTAAACAACTGTGTGACTAGTATTTAGCATCTCTTCACCCTGACGCCAAATAAAGGCTTGAAATTTTAAGGAAGCAGAAAAGGCAAGAGACCCTGCCTCAGAGGTCCCATGACAGTGGGCCAAGGCCAGAACCCAGGTTAACTCTCAGCCCAGTATCCTCCGGTAGCTGCAGGGGAGGAGGGGAAGACGGAGGTATTGGTGACAAGCCAAAGCACTTGGTGAGGTGGTTTAAAGACCGGAAAGAGTTGCAGAAGGTGGCTCCAGGCCACCCAGCAGTGGACACCAGCAAAAAGCCTTCCCGGAGAGAAACATGCCTCCCAAAGTGGGCACTCTGGGGCTCTGTCCTCTGGCTGGCCAGAAAATGTCTGAATCAGAGCTGTTGCTCCCAGGTTTTTGAGAGAAACAGCCTTGGCCCCAGTCCCCCACAGAGAACGTGACCCGCCTCACCCTGTGGATTTGGTAAAGTCTCCCCAGATGTCGGCGGTGGCAGCAGCGGCAGGCTTGGGCTGCGGCCAGGACACAGTGGCACCTCCTATTGATGTCCCCAAGTCCGAAGGGAAGGGAGAGAAGAGAAGGAGACAGAGGAGTCAGAGACCTCCCCTCCTGGTTGTCTCAGTGACCCCGAAATCAGACTCAAGATTCCAGGTGGCTGAGAAAGACATACACAGAGAGACGTGCTTTGGGGCAACAAAACACCTAGAAGCAGCCACATTTCCACTGTCTTCTTACGAGCCCTTGAGGGGCTCCTGGAGACAGAGCAGAAGGGGAAGGGTACCAGCAAGGGCGAGTCACACACCATCACCTGCACCTGAGGCTGACCTCGTTTCAACCGTTTATGTTGGAAATCTGTTTAAAAATTTACTATCTCCTGCCCTGACCTCTTGGATGGAGAATGCCCAAAACCACAAGGTCGTCTTCATATAAAGTCCTCAGTCCAGAGTCTGCATCAACAAGCTGAGACAATTCTGTGCCAGACAAGTACCAAGTCCTAGGAGCCAAACTGGTTAGGAGCTGGGGAGAGCCTTCCAGAAGTAACAAAGAAGTGGGCATCTGTGGGTATCTTTTTTTTTTTAAAGCGTGTGTGTGTGTGTGTGTGTGTGTGTGTGTGTGTGTGTGTGCAGTATTTTGGGGAGCTGAGGGCTGCACTGTAGGCTTTTGGCTTGTGGACCTCTCCCACTATTATACTTGATCCTTCAACTTCTCTTGTTATATTGCCAGTTTATACTTTTTACTGAATATGTGAACTAGTTTCTACCATTTTACTTTGTATTTTCTGTTTACCTCGCTTAATTTCTTTTCTAATTTTCCTACTTTTCATAAGAATGATAAAGTTTAATTTATTCCTTTCGACTTTTTTTTTTAATCCCTGGGCTGTTCTGGAAGCTAGAGATAGCATTATCAGTCTTTCCATATCTACTGCTTAGAATGCCTAGAGTTCTACCATTTTTAGTTATACAGCTGTGTGTATCTCTTCACTGGGGTGGGTGGCATGATGGGGCAGCAGTGCCTGCTTTTGTGTCTTTCTGCCACCTCCCCCAGTGCTGCCAGCTGTCCTTTCTGAAGGCCCTGTGCCTGCCACCCTCTGCCTTCCCACCAATTTGCTATGTCTAGGGACTTCCCTGGCGGCCCAGTGGTTAAGACTCCACGTTTCCACTGCAGGGGGCGCAGGTTCGATCCTCATCAGGGAACTAAGATCCTGCATGCCGCGTGGTGTGGCAAAAAAAAAAAAAAAAAAAAAAAAAAATTTTTTTTTTTTTTTTTTGCTATGTCTAATGTGTTCTCGGCTGGGAAACCAGATAAAACTAGGGCCCTCCACAGTTTACAGTTTTGCAGTTCACCAAGTGCTGAACGGACATTATCTCATTTGAACCTCATCACAGTCACTGGAGGAAGATAGGCCAGGACCAGCTGTTTGACTTTATGCAGGTTACTTAAGTCTCAGTTTTCTTATCTCTAAAATAGACAGTAACAGTGACTACTTCATAAGACTGACTGGTCTGAGGATTAAATAAGTTAATATATGTGGAAGGCTTAGAACAGGCCCAGCAAACAGTGATGATAATGATGACAACATCACTAAAATGAGAGCTAACATTCAGTGAGTGCTTACAATGTTCCAGGCGTTGTTCTGAGTGCTGTACGTGGATTGGCTCACTGATCCGCACAAGAAACCTGTACTGTAGGGATCATTACTACCCCCACCCTACAGATAAGAAAACTGAGGAACAAAGTAGTAGGCAATTTCTGAATTTGAACTCAGCCAGTCTGATTCTGGAACATAGAGTAAGTGCTCAAAAAATGATAGCTATTCACAACTCTCATCACCTGACACCATTTTGTTCGTAAACATGCCAACTGCCTGTCTTACACATTAAAACATAAGGCCTTGAGAGCAGGGACTTGGGCTGTACCTGTAGTATCAAAAGGGCCTCAAACACTACCTGGCACATAGCAGGAAGTCCATACTGGCCATTAAAAATGCACCAGCAACGGAGGGACGGCCTAGGACAGTGGCTCTCAGACTTAGTGAGCACACGAATAACGTTGAGTATGCAGAGTCCCGCCCCTGTCCCTGGTGATGCCAAGGCAAGTGGTCCTCTGACCTCACTCTGAATAACGGCTAGGGTCCAGGCAGGGGTGCTCCCTGACTGTTACTCCTGCCACTCTCCTAGATTAAGGTATTCCCCACAGGGCTGAGGTTTGAAGCCTGACCTCCAGACAGGGGAACCAATGTCCACGTCCCTTAAAAGGGAAAGAAAGCAGGCTTCTTGTCTGGATCCTGCCCCCCATTCCCCCAAGATGCTGGTGAGAGCTGTGTGGAGAAAGTGGGCTGGTGACAGTCACCCAGCCTGGGGAAGGCCAGGAGCATCAAGCCGGGCTGGGCAGGCAGGGCGGGGACGCTGAAGGACTGGGCTGGCATCCCAGCACTGCCAGAGGCTGGCACTAGGCACTAACTTCTGGAATCCCAGGGTCTCCAAAAGGCATTCCCTACCCCCTGGAGCAAGCACCAGTGCAGCCTGCTGGCGGAGCTGCCGCTCAGCTTTCCAGCACCCAACAGCCTCACTGAGGAGCTTGCTTCAAACTAAATCTCCAATTTTATTTCCCACCACTCACCTTGGAATACTTATGCTGCCTTCATCTCCCTAAACACACCCAATGTTTTAAACATTAAAAGTTTAAGCCTTATTCATGCTCTTCTTCTGTCTGGAATGGCAAGTGTCCCCAGCCCCAATCTTCTTCCTTCAAGGTCCAGTTCAGTGCCACCTCTTCCACGAAGCCTCCCCAGATCATGCTGGCTGGTAGTTAGTCTGGTCCCCGTACGTTTGGTCTCTGTGCCCATGACTCCTCTCTCCTATTATACTGAGCTCCCTGTGAGCAGAGACCATGTCTCCATCACTTACTCACCCACTCAGTGAGCAGCGGACTCTGAGAACCAGGAACCCACATGCTGATGATTTCACAGCAACAAATGAGTTGTAGCTCCTGCCCAACAGGGGGGACAGGCGCCCTGAAGGGGTAAGTGGTGGGAGGAGAGGAAGCCCTTACCCAGTGTGGACAGGACCAGCTTCGTGGCACCCACTTTCCAGTTGGTCACACAGGGGTACTAAGTGTGACAAGTGTGAGTGAAGGAGGGAAAGCCATGGGGCCCCAGCTGCCGGAGAGGAAGAAGAACCCAAAGGTGCAGGTTTAGCACCAAGAATAGTCACCCTCGAGCACTGACCTGAACTGGGAGCAACTGCTGGCTGGACGATGGATGCCGCCACAGACAACTGCTCCCCAGCGGAAGGGATCAGGGTGGAGGTTTTCCCCCCTGGGGGAGGGGGGAGCAGGCTCAGCCCTCCTGTGCTGGCGGGCCGGGCTCGGGGAGTCCCAGCTGCTCCTTCCTTCTTCTTCATGTTCTAAAGAGAGAGGAGGAATGCGAATCAGTCAGTTCTGCTGGAGTGCCTCTGCGATCAGAAAACTTCAAGAGGAGGTCCAAGGTGACCCCTGGGCCCCAAACGTCCGTATCACCAAAAGATGGTCAAGAGCCATCCATCCAACACTTCCATTGTTATGGGGTGTATTCAATGCATCACAATTCTAAAGGTATCACAAATGCTTTTAATTTAAAAACTCAGCACCCGACTGCATTAATCATCAGGGAAATGCAAATCAAACTACAATGATATACCATTACACACCCACCAGGACGGCTAAGACGTAGCATATCAAGCACTGACAAGGGTATGGAGCAACCAGAACACTCATATTCTGCTGGTGGAAGTGTAACCAGAGAAAACCACGTTGAAAAACTGAAAGAATCTTTAAAGCTGAACATATGAACTGACACCCCTGCCATTCCACTCCTACATGGACCCAACAGAAATGCATACACATGTGCACCAAAAGACACACATTTGAACATTCACAGCAGCACTACTTGCAATAGCCCCAAACTGGAAACTACCTAAATGTCCACCATCAGTTAAATGGGTAGATACTGGGATACATTCTCATAACGGAGCATGCCACAACGAGAATAAAGCAACTACACAAAACAATATGGATGCTCTCACAAATACTACACTGAGTAAAGGAAAGGAGTCATACACAAAAGGGTATGAAGTGTATGAGTCAATAAAACACTGAAAACAAAACCTAAGGTGTTCAAAGTCAGCATAGTGGCCACTCCATCCTGTGGGAGAGGGCAGGAGAGGGGCTTCCAGAGTGCTGATAATCGTCCACTTCTTGATCTGGGGGCTAGTTTGTAGGGGTAAACCTGGTTTTTAAAAATTCACTGAGTTCTACATTTATAATGTGTGTACTTTCCTGTACACATATTTATACTTCGACAAAACATTTAAAAAAAGAAAAACAAAAACCTGAACACCCAGGTGAACCAGAAACCAGAGCAGCTCAAAGGTGAAGACAACGTGGTTCCCACCTTGTCAGGAGAGCAGCAGCTTAATCACGTGCTGAGACCACAGCCTGAAGGCAAAAGCCCTCAAAGACCTGGGCGTTGAGCCCAGCTGTGCCAGTTATTTCTAGCTCTACGACCCTGGGCAAGACGCTCAAGCTCTCTAAACCTCAATTTCCCCACCTATAAAAGGGGAGGATGTTTAATTCACATGAGAAGTACCTAAAAAAAAAAAAAAAAAAAAAATCACTACCTGGCACACAGCTGATGCTCATTAAATGTTAGTTTCCTCCCAGCAAGACAGAGATTCACATCCCCAACAGTTCACTGGACATGACCTGGATTTTCTCTTAAGGGCCAGCTGGCCAATTTCAAGGGTCCCAAACCATCACCAGCATGAAGCAGAAAAGAGGAGAAAGAGATAGTAAGTAAAGAGGAAGAGCGTTATTTTAGGGTTACAAACTTTCTTCAGAAAACAAATCCAGGGGTCCTTGGTTCCCCCGAATCACTCATCTCCACCCCCATAGCCAGGTAAAGGCCAAGTCTTGGCTGTCCAGCCCAGCTCGACCTTTCCCTCTTCTCAATAGGAGCTAACGGGGGAAAGCCAGATGTAGGGCAGCTCAGGACAAGACACAGGGAGCCAGGACAACACCACCAGCAGAAGCTGCCCGTGACTCCAGTGCCCACCCTTGAGGCTTTCCCACCCAGAGTGCTACCAAATCTTCTTTCCTCAAGGCTCAGACCAAGACACAGCTTGGGATGAGCACACTGACCCCCCCACCCCACCCCGGCCCCCAAAAGTCAGGACAGAAACACCAGCTCTGGCAGCAAGTGACTGATGTTCCTCAAAGCAGAGGCTTGGCACATGCCGTTCCCTCTGCTTGAACCACCCTTTGACTCCTCTTCCCTTGCTTACAGGTCGCTTCTGCCAGGAAGCCTTCCTTGGTTCTCCCTAACTCTGGACTGCATGCTCCTCCTCTAGGAGCTCACGGCACTGAAGACATCCCTAGGTCGAAGAACCATCCCGCCATGTTGTAATCACACCCAGACTCCCCCCATCTCAGCTCAACTCTGAGCTCTATGACAGCAGAGCCCTTTCGTTCACCCCCAGCACAGTACCTGGCACTGGGCAGCTGCTCAATAAACATGTGCTGAACTGTGAGAAAAGAGTGATGGGCTCTGGACTGGGCTTGGTGTGGTGGCCGTGACAGCCAAGTGAGGGTGGGACTCACTGCAATGTTGAGCTTGATGGTCTGGCCTTCCTTGAAACTTAGGTCCAATTTGGGACCTTGATCTGGGTTCTCGGCTTGTTTTGCAAATTCACACTGCTGTTTCACCCACCTGGGGAGAGAACAGGAAGGAAAAGGTGAGGAAGAGGCGAGCTGCCCTGCATTCATGCACTCACTTCGTTCATACCTGCCACCAGTCCAGGACGAGGCTTTTACTGCAGCAATGGGGTAGAAACTGAGAGCAGCTTGGAGTTAGGTGTGAATTTAAATCCTAGTTCTGACGCATAAGCAGCTGCATGCACGTCAGTTTCCTCATCAGCAAAATGGGATGACAACTCTCTATGCCTTAAAGAGCGCTATGGAAATCATGAGGTCACTTTTGTAGAGAGTCCTAACACTGGTCTTTAGGAAATCTGAGAACCTGGCCATCTCCTCCTCAGCAGGTGGCATGAAGACTAAGACAAGTTCTCCACATACCTCCCAGGGGCTTAGAAAGTAGATGGTGAGACAGGACAAGTGCCCAGAAAGTACTGAAAGCAACCAAAAAGGTCTCCTACCCTCCATACAGCATCCCTCTTAGTAGCCACCCAGAGCAGAGAAGAGCTAGAGGGGCCCACGAGAGCAGCTGCACACTCCCCGCAGCCAGAGGTAGAGGCCTGCAGATGGCAGGGGAGGAGTCCTTCCTGACCATTTAGCTTCAGAAAGGACCACCAGGGTGTGTGCTGAGTGGCCTGGGAATCCGAGCACCGCTTATCACAGTATGGAGGGACAGGCCCAGAAAGGCCAAAGGAGCCTGACAAGGACTCTGGCCGCTCAGGGGCCTGATGAGGGAAGAGATGTGACGCCTCAAAGGCTGGGCCAGCTGACCGGGGTGGCAGAGATGCGCCTCGGGTAAAGGAAATGACTTCAAAGCAGAGATGAGGACTGGGAGAGCGCAGAGAAGGTGACCTGCCCCAAAGGAGAAGTGAGTTTTCCTGAGGCTCTGCTGGCAGACATACCACACACAACCACCTGGGTATCCTAACCTGGAAGACCATTCTGTCCGGGGAAAGAGGGAGGAGGCATGAGTATGTGTCTCCTGGAACCACTCACTTGAAATGGTCCTGCAAGGCAACATTGAAGTCAAAGGCATCACCTCGGTCCCCGAAGCCAATTCCAATAAACGCCCGTCGCCCTGGGGGACAACACACGGTCAATCCCACTTCCCAGAGGCAGAGAAAACCCTTCTCAGAGGAGCAAGCGCCAAGTCCCACGCGTACCGTTTCCATCTTCGATGCGGATGACGAAGTACCTGCTGGAATCCATCACGCTCTCCACAGCTGTGCCTGGAAACTGATCCACTGGGGCCTGAGCAAAGAGCTCCCCTGAAAGCATAAGGGAGGGTGAGCCTTGAGCACCCCCCAGACTGTTTCTATCACATGACTGGGGCCTTTTCCTGAGAGGCAGATGGGCAAACCTGACTCTGGGTTTCAAGTCCAATCCACTTTGGCCGAAGGGAAAACAGAGGAATATAACCAAGGAGAGGTTTAAGTCAGAGGTGGCTTCCAGGTCAGATCCAGCTCACGGTTTCAGCATTTTCAATTTCACTGCCAAACACTTCAAAATCAGATTACTTGTAAAATAATCCAGATGTCTGGCTTCTCTTAAAATCAAAAGCTCTAGCAACGCTGGGCCTCCATTTCTACATGAGAACGATGGGCTGGAGCTGCCGGCCACTCATTCCACCTGCCTCAGCCATTCACAGCCACGACCCGCACCCCCAGGGCCCTGGCTCAGGTAGATCACACCTTCAAAAAAGACCTGGTGCCTGAGGCAGGCTTCTAGAGGAGCAGGTGAACCCAGTGGAAAGCGGGGAGGGTTTTTGCACTCACCGAAGAATCTGAAGCCAGTGGATTTAATCTAATCTCAGGCCAAAAGAGTGACTGCTTTTAAAAGGAGCTCTTGTGAAATGCATCCCCTTATTAACTACGGCTCTCCAGGGTGCAGCGCAGCACACACCGTCTGTGAACATTTACGACTGGCATCATTTTTGCATGTGCTGATCTCAGTTGATGTTTTAAGTATTTAACCAATAGTTTCCACTAAATCCTACGGTTCAGAGGTGACTGTGCAATTAAGGCTGAACTGAATCCAAATCGGTGGCCTGAGTTTGTAGCTTCTTGTTAATTTCTCTGCTCTCTCTAGTTTGGTACCTGGGGACTGGGATTCACCTGGATGCCTTCAGCCTAGAGCAGTGGTTCTCCACCATGGCTGATTTGTCCCTCCCTTCCACCAAGGGACATCTGGCAATATGCGGTGACATTTTTGTTTGCCACAAATTGGGGGGTGCTACTGGTATCAAGTAGGTAGAGGCCAGGGATGGTGCTAAATATCTTAAATGTGACTTAGACCACAACACTCAGCTGGCCCCAAATGTCACTAGTGCTGAGGCTGAGACACTCTGGCCTGGAGTGATTGGAAAGTGAGAGACGAACATGACCCAGTGGGCATGAGCTCAAGCTAAGAGCATCCTGGGGTGGGTCCTGCAGGTGAGGCTCAGCTTTGAGCAGTGGCTGGTACACCAGGTGTGTACCTTAAAGTCAGTTCCCAAGGCCCCTAGAGAACAGGTGTTGCCATTCCCTGTGACACCACCTGGGACATCCCAGCAGCTCTGACAGCCAGAGTTCTCTGGCCTAGCCACAGCAGCTATCCCTTCAAACTCCTCTGCCACCAATGCTCAGTCATTGCTCAAAACAAATCAATGCTTTGAGTCACCTTGCAGTTCACAAAGCATTCGAATAAATATGTGCTCACTTTGTATTTCCAACAACCTTGTGAAGTAGGAGCTAATGTGATCCCCATTTCACCAAAAAGGAGGCCAAGGTGCCAAAGGTCACGTGGCTTGCCCAAGGTCCCACAGTTCAGATAAAAGTGATGCAGAGCTGAGAAGAGGCAGCCAGTTTTGCCTATGAATCTTTGCATTTTACTTACAAGGAAAATCTCTACATGTTAGAAAAAATAAATGACCAAATGCCGGGGCATCTGACTGAGCAGGCCTGAGCCCGATTCCGGCTCTGGCTGCGGGGGCTGGCGCTATTCCAGGCCACGCTGCCCTCCACAGCTCACCCAGAGGCCCCGGGGGTGCAGGACTTCAGAGAGATTTCACCAAAGGTGACAACTGCCAGCTGACCCCAGCACAGCTCAGCTTGTCCTCTCACCACAGAAAGAGCTGAGAAGGACAATTTCCAGTTCTTTCAGTTAATGGGTGTGGTAAGTCTGGGAGGTTACAATTTGGTCGATAAGCAAGCCGAATTCCTGATTAAGAACCCGAGCTCAGCAGCAGAGGGCTATGCGTCTTCACGCGGCTTATCTTCCAGGCAAGTTCCGGAGCTTCCTACTTGGGACCAACCTGCAGGTCTTCTCTCCCTGGGCTCCAAAATTAGTATTTTCTTACGGATGCCCAAAAGAACAGGTGCTTGACAGGAAATACTTCATTTTAAACTAAAGGCTAGGGGAATGGAAGCGGCTTGTAAGTATACCCGGGCCTTTGATTTCCAGGACAGGGTCCCACGATCCCTGAGTGGCTTGGCCAGGCCCGGGCTGTCCGTCGCTTCACAAAGTGGGAGGTATGGTACCACGCAGACCTCCCTTGCCTTTACCTGAGGTCCTGTCCTCCAGCTTGATGTAGGCCACCTGCCCTTTCGCAGTGATCCGCAGCCGGCCACTCCATGATGGCTGGTCCAGCTGCCATTCCGCAGCCCTAAAGGGACAAAAACCATTGCACCTCTGCCAGAGGTTCCTGCTCCACTACTCCAATGCTGGGGGTGGGAATGGGAAGGCGTGTGGGCTGCTTGCTCCAGACCAAGGGTTGGCAAACTTTTTGAGAGAAGAGCCATACGATCTCTGTCCCAACTACTCACTCTGCTGCTACAGAGGGAAAGTAGTCATGGTGCATGAGCATGTGGGTGCTTTAATTATTTTAACCAAATGTTTTCTACTGAGCATGGCTGTATTTCAGTGAAACTTTATGGACAATCTGAATTTCATATAATTTTCACATTATGGAATAGTCTTTCATATTTTCCCCAATCACTTAAAAATGTAAAAACCAGGGCTTCCCTGGTGGCGCAGTGGTTGAGTCCGCCTGCCAATGCAGGGGACGCGGGTCCGTGCCCCGGTCCGGGAAGATTCCACATGCCGTGGAGCGGCTGGGACCGTGGGCCATGGCCGCTGGGCCTGTGCGTCCGGAGCCTGTGCTCTGCAGCGGGAGGGGCCACGGCAGTGAGAGGCCCGCGTAATGCAAAAACAAAAACAAAAACAAAACAAAACAAAAAAAAGTAAAAACCATTCTTAGCTTATGAGCCAAACAAAAACACAGTGGGTCGTAGTTGGCCAACCCCAGTTCCAGATTATAGAGACTGTCTCTGAAGTAGGATTCCAGTTTTCTTTCTGTAGAGAAAGCAGCTACCAGGGCCCATGGTTCGTTTATGACACTGCTAGGCTGCAGTGGTCAGAGCAATCATTTGGGACCACTGAGAGCATCTTGAAGGAAAAGGAGAGAGGGGAGCAGTCATCAGCAGAGGAGGAAAGGAGAGCAACAGGACATGTGGGATAAGTGAATGAGTATTCAAGAACTATATTCTCAAAGGTATCCTACAAAGAAATAAACCCAGGAAACCACAGACCTATCACAATGGCCTCTTGGCTCTTTTAAAGTATTAACTTCATATTTTAGTTCTAAGAAGCAGCTCAGTATAAGCCCCCAAAAGCAAAAACCTTGGGTGTTTCCAAGAGGCTTTTCTTGGAAGTCCCTTAGCATATGCCAGGACTTGGAGAGACACCATTAACTGTGGACGCAGTTGTTTTGAAGGCCACACAAATGCAGACTCTCGATCCACAAGTCAGCTGACTCAGTTTCAGTTCCTCTTATTCGGGCAGGAGGCCTTAGACTCAAGATAAGCAGAGTTCTGAGGCTGAAGTGCAGGTGTTGGCAGTTTCCTCTATGCCAACCTAGCCAGCCCTAACACTTGGTAACCTCTGTCTCTTGGGACCAAGAGGGACCAAACTCATCCTACTGAAGGGGAGGGGGGCAGATGATCACCTTTGGTTTGATGGCCCATCTCCAGTTTGACGATAGAAAGCAAAATGTTTTTTTGTTATTATTACTATTGTTGTTTTCATATTATTTTAATATTATGTCATGGATGTAGCAGGTGTTCAATAAAATATTTGTTCACTAGAGAATCAGCTATAAGGGCTTCCCTGGTGGCACAGTGGTTGAGAATCCGCCTGCCAAGGCAAGGGACACGGGTTCGAGCCCTGGTCCGGGAAGATCCCACATGCCGCAGAGCAACTAAGCCCGTGTGCCACAACTACTGAGCCTGCGCTCTAGAGCCCGCGAGCCACAACTACCAAGCCCACGTGCCACAACTACTGAAGCCCGCATGCCTAGAGCCTGTGCTCCGCAACAAGAGAAGTCACTGCAATGACAGGCCCGCTCGCCACAACTAGAGAAAGCCCACGTGCAGCAACGAAGACCCAACGCAGCCAAAAATTAACTATTAAAAAAAATAAAAGAAAATAAAGAAAAATCAGCTATAAGCCCACATTAACACAATTGGAAAGTAACAAGAGGCCAGGTATGTGGACACTCCACCATTCTTGTGGCGCAGGCCAATCCTGTATTTCCAACTAACTTGGACAAACATTGCTTTCAAGAGCGCCCCCCACCCCCCGGTGGCACAAACAGCCATAGGCCAGGTTGTTTTGTGTCAGGTACATCTTATTTTCTTTTAATATTTTTCTTCTTTTGATACATGGTGACAAAATGCAAACATACAAAGAGATATCAAGTCAAAGGAAGTCTCCTTCCAACCCCCATTTTCCTCTGGTGAGCTAGTTTCCTGTGTTCCCTTCTACACACTACGTTTACAAACACGGGTATTTATCTCTCTCAGGTGAACATTTCACCAGCGAAGTACGGATGGACGCTTCCCAACTGCTACAGGCTGTGATAAGGACTGCAGTTCGTGCCAAGGAAGCTGGGCAGGGAGGGGTCCCTGGGCTTTCAACATCAACTTAAAACTCCCCGGGAAGGGCTCTTTTGACCGATTCTGGGCTCCCTTTCTTCCCCTCGGGGATTTCTGCCAGTGACAGAGTGCCTTTCCCGAAGGCTTTTCAAGGATCCCTTCAAGGCCATCGGTTAGCTCTGAAAAATACAGGTCTGTGACACCACCACTCCTGACCACGTTTAGGGTCCCCGGCAGCCCGCTCGGCGCTAGATTCGGCTTTCACGCCTTCCCCGCTGCCGGGAGCCCCATGCGTCAGACTGAGAAAGGCGAAAGCCTGGGTCCCCCTCCCTGCTCTGGCCTCGAACTGGAAGAAACCGCAGCATTACCTCCCCCCCGCCCCCTGCCCCTCGCCCGTCAACTGGCGGGGCCGTGCTCAGCTCCCACAGTGGGCGTGTCAGGGGCGACAGGGAAGGGGTTAGGTGGTGGTTAGCCTGGCCCGGCGGCGGGTGGTCACCTGTAACCACGGTTGGTGGCCCGCGGCGGGATGCGGTAGACGTGGACCTCTGGCTTGACACAGAGAACCGACTCGTACTCGCCTTCCTCCATCTCGACGCCCTGAGCCCGCCTGAGTTCCGGCTCCTTCCCCGCCGCGGGGCGGAAGCCGCGCGACTCTATGACCCATGTCAGGCTAGAGCGGCAGCTCGCGGGCCTCGGCCGCTCATCGCCCACGCGCCCTCTGCTGGAAGCTCTGGCTCAAGACATGCGGCGGACGGACCCAGGAGCCAATTTGACGCGGACTAGGGTTGTCTGGGGGCTCTCTCTTCCACAAGGTCTCGCGGGCCGCAAAGGAAACTTTTTTTTTTTTTTTTTTCGGTACGCGGGCCTCTCACTGCTGTGGCCCCTCCCGCCGCGGAGCACAGGCTCCGGACGCGCAGGCCCAGCGGCCATGGCCCACGGGCCCAGCCGCTCCGCGGCATGTGGGATCCTCCCGGACCGGGGCACGCACCCGCGTCCCCTGCATCGGCAGGCGGACTCTCAACCACTGCGCCACCAGGGAAACCCAAAGGAAACTTTAATACAGATCCCACTGCAATCCATTGTCTGGTTGTGGGTCATCCCCATCGCCTCAACACTGACACCTGGTGTCCAGTTGGCTGAGATTCAAAGCTGTAGCTACCTAGACAGCTCAGCCTGACGCCTCTCTCTCATACAGCCTCTGCTTTTCCTGAATGTCCTGCCATCTCTTGACTCGTAAGCCGCGACTGAGGCTTTTCCTCCTAGAGAAATCCTTACCTGTCCCACCAGTGAAATGCGATGTCCCTACCCTGCCACCCTTATCCTTACCCACTGTGGGCCCAGGGCCGCTGTTGCCTAGACTCAGCAAAAGGTTGTATTCAAAGAAGCAAAGTTTAGTAATACCATAAATAATTTTAAAAGTATCCCAGTCTTAACTTGGATTTCTCACAGAATCTTATAGGAGTTACAATGTCTAACCAGAGACAAACTCTCAAAATCTCTTCTCCTCCTCTACCATTCTCTCATTCATTACACAAATATTTAATTAAGTGCTTACAATGTGCCAGGTCCTTTGTGGGGCACAGCTGATTCCAAATTCACTGATTTACTGAACGCTCCCAAACTTTCTCCACCCCTTTCTTCCCTCTCCTCTCCTCTCTCCCTTCACTCACTCTTTATAAGCTCTTTATTATAGGATTGATCTACCCTCTTAAATTAAAAAAAAATTATTGTGGTAAAATATACATAACATAAACTTTACCATTTTAACCATTTTAAGTGTACAATTCAGTGAAATGAACTACATTCACCACTATCTATTTCTAGAACTTTTCATCATCCCAGACCCTATACCCATTAAGCAATAACACCCCATTTCCTGCTACACACCCCCCGCCCCTGGTAATCTCTATTCTACTTTCTGTATATGAATGTACCTATTCCAGGGACCTCATATAAGTGAAATCATACAGAATTTGTCTCTGTGTCTGCTTATTTCACTTAGTATAATGTTTTCAAGGTTCATCCATGTCATAGCCTGTATCAGAATTTCATTCCTTTTAATGGCTAAATGATATTCCATTGTATGGTGTAAAAAAATTAATAAACAGAAACCGCAATTAAATAGGAGACCAGAATGGGGCGCTCTTACACCCTGGGATGATAGTGGAGCCCAACAGGAAGGAGAAAGACTCTTCTTTCCTGGCAAGAATTCAGCCAATGAAAAGCCATGAACTCTTCGTTTACTGTATCCTTCTTTTTTCCAACTTCCTTTCCCTCTCTATAAGAGTTCTGCTTCCCTTGCCCTGAGGGAACTTGCACATGGCTGGCCATTATTGCAGACTCTGAGTTGCAATTCTCTGCTGATCTCATATAAACCAATCTTTGCTGGAGAAATTCTGGCGGTCTATTTATTTCAGGTCAACAATGGATACACCACAGTTTATCCATTCATCTGCTGATGGACATTTGGGTTGTTTCCACCTTTTGGCTACTGTGAATAATGCTGCTGTGAATTACTGGTGAATAATACCTGTTCAAGTCCTTGTTATCAATTCTCTTGAGTATATATCTAGAAGTGGACTTGCTGGCCCATATGGTAATTCTATGTGTAGCTTTTTGAGGAACTACCAAACTGTTTTCCACAGCAGCTGCATTTTCCATTTCCACCAGCAAGGGTCCCAGTTTTCCAAATCCTTGCCAATACTTATATTCCATTTCCTTTGATAATAGCCATCCCAGTGGGTATAAAGTTAACCTCTCTTTATGTGAATTGATTTAACTTCTAATTTCAACTTTGCTCCTTACCCTGATTCTGCACAGCAAAGAAGAAATTGAGAAGTGAGATTTCTTCCTCCTAGTTCTTTGTTCCTATCTCATTTTCCTAAAGTCCTGGAGGGGCAGAGACAGAAGTCCCCTTAGAAGCTGGAGGGGAGAGATGTTGAGATGGGAGGGGAGGGCACACTCCCACACTGACAATCTTGGCCCTCACATTCTCATCATTCTGTTTACATGTCTGCTCTCTCACTAGACTGCAAGCTTCTTTTTTTTTTTTTAAGGTTTTTAATTTTATTTTATGTGGACCATTTTAAAAGTCTTTATTGAACTTGTTACAACATTGCTTCTGTTTTATGTTTTGATCTTTTGGCCACGAGGCATGTGGGATCCTAGCTCCCCGACCAGGGATCGAACCTACACCCCCTGCATTGAAAGGCGAAGTCTCAACCACTGGACCGCCAGGGAATTCCCTAGACTGCAAGCTTCTTGGATGCAGGACCCTGTCCCTGCCTTTGTGAACCCCTGTATTCAGCAGCACAGGGTCTGGTACAGAGTAAGTGCTCAGTGAATGAATGGGTAAATGAGTGTGTGTGTGTGTGTGTGTGTGTGTGTGTGTGTTCATTTGGTTACATCCCAAAGCCAAGGGGCAATTTGGGAATGAGGCACTGTGTTTCCTCTTTCACACTGTCTTTGCATCAGTATGTGCTGCACAACAGCAGGGGAAAATAGGGTATCCCAGGAGTAAAGCACCTGGACCCTTTGAGTTGGAGAAACTTTCAGCTGGGAAAGCATCTAGGACCAGCTCTTAAGAGCTAAACTTTGGGATAGCATCCACCATCAGTACCAAGTTCCATCACTTCCTCTCTGGAAGCCAAGCAGTGTGAAGGTGGCCCACGGTGATTTTTTTTTAAATTAATTAATTTATTTATGGCTGCGTTGGGTCTTCGTTGCCGCACACGGGCTTTCTCTAGTTGCGGCGAGTGGGAGCTGCTCTTGGTTGCGGTGCGCGGGCTTCTCATTGCCATGGCTTCTCTTGTTGCGGAGCACCGGCTCTAGGTGCGTGGGCTTCAGTAGTTGTGGCACGTGGGCTCAGTAGTTGTGGCTCGCAGGCTCCAGGGCGCAAGCTCAGTAGTTGTGACGCACGGGCTTAGTTGCTCCATGGCATGTGGGATCTTCCCGGACCAGGGCTCGAATCTGTGTCCCCTGTCTTGGCAGGCAGATTCTTAACCACTGCGTCACCAGGGAAGCCCATGGTGACTGTTTTGGGCCTCCCCATGAAGCTGCCCCTGGTAGGACTCCTGCCTCTCATGAATCTGGAAGGGAATGGTCACTCCGTGCCAGCGGGCAGCCAGGTTTTACAATGTGTTCAGAGCACTTCCCGTTCAGTTCAGTCTAACAAAGATGGGCATTGAACATCGACTATAGGCCAGGTGCCGGGTGATGGGACGACAGAGATGAGGCCCACCCAGCTCCTGCGTTCATGGCGCTAACAGAGAGGAGGAGACAGAGAGAGATGCGGAGTGAAAAGTGCTATGATGGAAGAAACTCACAGTGGGGTGTGGGAGAGAAGAGAAGAGAGACCCCACTCAGCCTGGGGGCAGTCAGGGAAGGCTCTCTGGAAGAGGTTACCTTGACACAATAATCCCTGTGAGGTGAGCAGAGCAAGGATTGTTATCCTCATTGTGTAGTGGAGCCACTGAAACAGTGACCAGGCCAGAGAAACCACACTGTCCTTCCTCTAGCTGCAGGAGGTCAGACAGTCCCTTGCCTTACCCTCAAATCCCAGCCACATGGCTAAACCTGCCTGAAATGCATTTCTAAGGCTCTGCTGCCGAGAATAATTGGGCCTACTGGCTACTCGCAGGTTAAAGACGTTGTTTGCCAAACGAATTCAGTTCAACCCAACAGGCAGAGTATAGGGTCAGACAGAGCCCGTTTCACGTGGCAGGAGGCAACAGCGGTGCAAAATCTTGCTCTGATTCATCCAGGTGCTTTCTGGTAGGTCCAGGGCCAAGGTGGGGGTTTGAGATGAGCAGGTTCCTGGGTGGCTTTGTGAAATGTATATGATAGGTCACTTATCATCTTTCCCTGCTGTATTTTCCTGCCATCATAGATATTTCTAAGCGAAGGGGAAACCTCTTATAAAAGGGCACTCGATAACGAAACAATCTTGAAAACGAAAAAAGTTGGGAGATTCACACGTCCCAATTTCAATACTTACTACAAAGGGACAGTAATCAAGACAGTATAGTACTGGTACAAAGATAGACCATAGATAATGGACTAGAACTGAGAGTAAACCCTTACGTTTATAGCCACTTGACTTTCCATAAGTGTGCCAAGGCAATTTGATTGAGAAAGAATAGTCTTTTCAACAAATGGTGCTGGAATGAGATATCCACATTCCACATGCAAAAGAATGAAGTTGGACTCCTATCTCACACCATGAACAAAAATTCATTCAAAATGGCTATAGACCTAAATGTATGAGCTAAAACTATACAACTCTTAGAAGAAAACATAGAGAAAAATCTTTATGACCTTGGATTTATGTTATAATAAAAAGAATCTAATAGATTCTTAGATATGACACTAAAAGCACAAGCAACAAAAGAGAAAAATAGATAAATGGGACTTTAACAAAATTAAAAGCTTTGTGCTTCAAAGAACAAAAAAGTGAAAGGACAATTCACATAACGTGAGAAAAACTTTACAAATTACATATCTGAAAAGAGACTTGCATCCAGAATATACAAAGAGTTCTTACCATTCAATAATAAAAAGACAAATGACACAATTTATAAATGGACAATGAACCTGAATAGACATTTTTCCAAAGAATATACACAAATAGCCAATAAGCACATGAAAAGATGCCCAACATCATTAGCCATCAGGGAAATGCAAATCAACACCACAATGAGGGGCTTCCCTGGTGGCGCAGTGGTTGCGAGTCCGCCTGCCGATGCAGGGGACGCGGGTTCGTGCCCCGGTCCGGGAAGATCCCACGTGCAGCGGAGCGGCTGGGCCCGTGAGCCATGGCCGCTGAGCCTGCGCGTCCGGAGCCTGTGCTCCGCAACGGGAGAGGCCACAGCAGTGAGAGGCCCGCGTACCGCAAAAACAAAACAAAACAAAACACAATGAGGTATCACTTTATACCCACACCCACTAGAATGACTAGAATAATAATAATTAAAAAAAGACATAGTAAGTGTTGGTGAGGATGTGGAAAAATTGGAACCCTCATACATTGCTGGTGGGAATGTAAAATGATGCAGCCACTTCAGAAAACAGTATGGCAATTACTCAGGGGACTAAACACAGAGTTACCATATAACCCAGCAATTCCATTCCTAGGTATACACCTAAGAGAAATGAAAATATATCTTCACACGAAAATTTGTACACAAATGTTAATAACAGCATTATTCATAATCCAAAAAAGTGGAAACAACCCAAATGTTTATCAACTGATGAATGGATGTACAAAATGGGGAATTCCCTGGTGGCCTAGTGGTTTGGATTCCGGGCTTTCACTGCCATGGCTCGGGTTTAATCCCTGGTTGGGGAACTGAGACCCCGCAAGGTGCACGGTGTGGCCAAAAAAAAAAAAAAAAAAAAACTGTAGTATATTGGCCATAAAAAGAATGAAGGGCTGATACAAGCTACAACACAGATGAACCTTGAAAACATCTGCTAAGTGAAAGCCAGTCACCAAGGACCACATATTGTATGATTCCGTTTAAATGAAATGTCCAGAATAGGCAAGTCTATAGGGACAGAAAGATTAGTGGTTGCCTACGGCTAGGGGTGGGGTGGAAGGACTGAGGTGATGGCTAAGGGGTGTGGGGCTTCTTTTGGGGGTGATGAAAATATTCTAAAATTAGAGTGAGGATTGTCCAATTCTGTGAATATACTAAAAGCCATTGAACTGTACACTTTAAGTGGATGAGTGGTACAATACGTGAATTCGCAAGGTGCAGGGTGTGGCCAAAAAAAAAAAAAAAAAAAAAACTGTAGTATATTGGCCATAAAAAGAATGAAGGGCTGATACAAGCTACAACACAGATGAACCTTGAAAACATCTGCTAAGTGAAAGCCAGTCACCAAGGACCACATATTGTATGATTCCGTTTAAATGAAATGTCCAGAATAGGCAAGTCTATAGGGACAGAAAGATTAGTGGTTGCCTACGGCTAGGGGTGGGGTGGAAGGACTGAGGTGATGGCTAAGGGGTGTGGGGCTTCTTTTGGGGGTGATGAAAATATTCTAAAATTAGAGTGAGGATTGTCCAATTCTGTGAATATACTAAAAGCCATTGAACTGTACACTTTAAGTGGATGAGTGGTACAATACGTGAATTAAATCTCAATGAAGTTGTGAGGAAGAAAATGCCCTGAAAGGGGGACAGAGTCTATATTGGCCACCCACCCCCCTCAATTCTATCCTCAGATCCCATGCCTTTCTGCTAGGGTTGGGGCTTCCCCTTCTCATCTAGATTCTCACAGAGGTTGTAAGCTCCAGATGGGGATGGAGAGGGGGCTGGATCCCCTCTGGAGCCTCTGCCCCCTTAAAACTCCTGCTTGTGGAATACTGGGGCCTGAGAATTCTGAGGTTGAGACTGCGCTTTCTGGGGTGGAGACAATGGGGGGCGTGTTTGAGGGGTCTGGGAGGGGGGCAGATTTCCCCCAGATGGGTCATCTACCCCTGGGGCAGGAAGGCTCAGAGGAAAGGGGAAGGCTTAGGGAGCCCTAATGGGAGAGAAGGGAGGAACTCCAAGGAAAGAGAGAGGGGCTCGGTCACAGCGCTGACCTCTCTGTGCCAGGTGAGAGCCTAGGTCCTTTGGGAGGCTGGAGCTGCACCTGGAGTGGGGGTCACCTGGGAGCGGAGGCTTGTTTGCATTGTGGAGATACAGGCCCAGAGGGTAGGACTGGAGGGTAGTCAAGGTTGGGAGGAAAGGAGAAGGGAGAGGGGATTCGGGTCAGCAGCTGTTAAGGGCACCTCCCCTGTGCCCCTGGTAAACTGTGAGAGCCACCAGACCCCCAGTGTATCCCCAAGGCCTGATGTCACGTGTCTGTTAAACAATTGGTGATTGCGTGGGTGAGTGAGGGAATGAATTAAGCTTCTTTGGAGACAAGATAATATGGGGAGATAAGCAATCTTGGGAGTCACGCAGGCCTGGGTTTGAAGCCGGTTCCTCTGCAGATTTGCTGTGTGGTATTAGACAAGACTGTGGGCTACCCTGAGCCTCAGTTTCCGTATCTTTAAAACAGGGCTGAACCCACTGACCTCAAGGACAGGGTGGTTAGAATACCGTTGGCAAACGTGCCCGGCAAATAGAGGGTTCCTCCATGGATGGTGGCTGGCCTGTCATGATTTAAAGTGGAAGAAGCAACATCAAGATCCTCAAGGTCTCACTGAAGGGGTAGGATTTACCCTTAGAAACCAGTTAACAGTGAAGAGAGGTCTGTGGCATCTCTGTAGAAAGGGTGTTGATGTTGCCTCAAAGGAATTCAGAGGCCGGAGAGAGGGCTAAGACGGTTGGAAGCTTGGAGAAGAGGTGGGAGCTTGAAGGATGGGGTGGGAGGTGCTGGAGAAAGAGAGAGAAGTGGGAGACGAGCAGAGGCTGAGGGGTCTGCAGGTAGGATCGCAGGAGTCTGCCCAGGTTAAAACAGAATGGTTGTGTAGGGTATGGCAGTACAGCCAAATAGCAGGCTGGATAGGAGAAGCAAAAGTAGAGACCCTAGGGCTTCCCTGGTAGCTCAGTGGTTGAGAATCCACCTGCCAACGCAGGGGACACGGGTTTGATCCCTGGTGCGGGAAGATCCCACATGCCACGGAGCAGCTAAGCCTGTGCGCCACAACTACTGAGCCTGTGTGCCACAACTACTGAGCCTGTGCTCTAGAGCCAGCGAGCCACAACTACTGAGCCTGTGAGCCACAACTACTGAGCCCGCGTGCTGCAACTACTGAAGCCCGTGTGCCTAGAGCCCCTGCTCTGCAACAAGACAAGCAACCACAATGAGAAGCCCGCGCACCGCAACGAAAAGTAGCCCCCGCTCACCGCAACTAGAGAAAGCCTGTGCGCAGCAGCAAAGACCCAACACAGCCAAAAATAAATAAATAAATTTATTTAAA
>NC_041216.1:20971637-20976676 GCF_002837175.3 Physeter macrocephalus
GAGCCACAACTACTGAGCCCGCGTGCTGCAACTACTGAAGCCCGTGTGCCTAGAGCCCCTGCTCTGCAACAAGACAAGCAACCACAATGAGAAGCCCGCGCACCGCAACGAAAAGTAGCCCCCGCTCACCGCAACTAGAGAAAGCCTGTGCGCAGCAGCAAAGACCCAACACAGCCAAAAATAAATAAATAAATTTATTTAAAAAAAAAAAAGTAGAGACCCTAAGAAAGGCTTTAGAAAGGGATGTGTCCAGGGCAGGGGCAGGGTGCTTTGGTGAACTACCTATTGCCATTGGCGACTTTAGGGCCCCCAAGACAGACGTTCCCCACTCCTATTCCTTAGCTCCAAGAAGAACGGAATTTTCCTCTATAACAGCAGCAGCCGTGACACTCTTGGGCTCTCTTTATTTTTGTTTTGTTTTGTTTTTGGCTGCGCCGTGCAGCATGCGGTATCTTACTTCCCCGATCAGGGATTGAACCCGCGCCCCCTGCAGTGGAATCGCGGAGTCCTAACCCCTGGACTGCCAGGGAATTCCCTCTTGGGCTCTCTTTAAAATACACCTTAGGATATTAAGGGCTCTGAGAAATCCTGCAGGAAAGAGCCTATTTCATTTTAACTAAGCACTTTCCAGACACATTTGGCCTCAGAACCCTTTTTTTGTGTGGTGTACCTCATGGGACCAATATCCCCAAGAACACCTGTTAGGAAATGCTGCTGTAGGGAAAAGTGTGTGGATTTTGGGACCCAATAGGCCATGGTTTGATTCCTGCTCTGTGACCTATTTGGTGTCGGACCTCGGGCAAGTCACTTTGTTTCCCAGAGCCTCCTTTTCCCCAGTCATTGTGAGAACTGGGGAAAATATGTGGGTAAAGCATGTGGCTAGCTCTCTGTTCTCTCTGTTCTTGCTGCATGCCTCTCCTGTGCCAGGCCTGATCCTACGTCTTCCCCTGAGCCAGGCTCTCTGCATGACAGACTCCACGTGGGCTGCTGAAGAGGTAGTTAGGTAATGGGCTTGGTGGAACTTTGACTGGATTTCTTTTCTGGGAACACAGCATGTGATGCTCGTCACTTGGTACCCTCGTTGACCTTGGCACAATGGACAACAGAAACGCCCAGATGTACGTGGAGTGTAGGATCAAGGCTCCAGAGGCCCAGCCAAGTCCTGGCCTGAGGACTGCCAGCAACACAGCTGGTGTTGAGCCCACCATATCAGAAGTCAGCCAGGTAGGGATCTGCATCTCTACTCCCAGCAGCCACCTTTCCTTTCCCCTGCCCAGGTTTCCTTCCCTCCCCAACTGCTTTAATTAAGCCTCTATTATAAGTGGCACAAAACTCAATTCAAACTGGATTGGGCAGGAATGAGAACACATCAGCCTGCATAACTGACAAATCTACCTGTAGACTTCAGGTATGGCTGGATCAAGGTGCTAAATGAGTGTCTCTTGGCTCTGCCTTCCTCTGTGGCATTCCCAGGCAGGCCCTCTCTGCAAAATGGCAAGAATTGCCCTGGCCACTCCAGGCTTAAATCTTCCCATCTTTCATCCTCTGGCTTAGCATTCCCAACAGGAGGAGAGCCTCTTTGCAGTAGCTGAAGAAAGTCTCTGGTATCAGTGTCATTGGCCCAGGTTGTAGTCATATGTTTATCCCTGAACCAGTCACCGTGGCAGGGCAGAGTGGCCTGGATCTCTTGGTATCATGGAACCAGAGGTGGTGCTCAGCTGGCTCCGCTGAGCCGCATGGGCCGAATGGAGACAGGAAGTTCCCCATAAAAGAATGTTGGCTTTGTTACCAAAAGAGATGCTGGCTGGGTGAGCAAAACAAGAATTGCCTACTTACTTCCATGGCCTTTAGCCTCCCCGTCCCTTATATCCTTTATCCCCTGACAGCTGCTCAAAGCTTCCATCTGTGACCCTCCTCATCCCCTAGCCTGCAACCTAAGCTCTCATTGCTCTTCTTGGCCTCTTCCCATCCCCCCAAAAATTTTGTTTAAAGTGCCAAGTGGCATGAATTGAAGAGCACAAAGAAGATCTTCCTTTCTGTGTCCCCAGAGCCAAAAATGTCACCATAAAAAAAAGTCAACACTCCCTTGGGTTAAGTATCACCCTCTCCCTGTAGCCTCTGTTATAAATCATGGCTTCTCCTAGGCCCCCGGAAAGGGCCTGAAATGGGGGTCTTGGAAGGAGGCTGGGGTAGACATTCAGGGCTTCCTTTACCTGCCCATTTATTTTTCCAATGCGCATAGTCAGGGGGTCTCAGTGCCACCACTTAACCAGCTGTATGACCTTGGGCATGTCACTGCAGCCCTTTGAGCCTCATGGGCTCATGTGTGTCATGTCGAGGATTAACTGGGTTACGTCCCTGGAGGCACCTGACACTGGCCCTGCCCCGTGGTAGATGCCCTTAGTGTCGGCTCACAGTGCAAACTTGTATTATCAACTGATTGAGCCAGGTTGCCTGGAGTTTGCTGACTCAGGCGAGGCTTGGAGCTGCCTCTGAGTCACTGACTCAAGGTCACCCAACTAGAGAGTGATGGGCATCAAAACCCAGCTCCAGAGCCTGAGCTCTGAAGTAGCGGAAATTGTGGAAGCCTCTCTCGGAACCTGTGAGGGTCTTGAAGCCCCCCAGGGCACTCTGTCAAGTTGTCCTCAGTGGCATCCCCTTGGCCCAGGTACTACTCTGGACTCCAGGTTCACGCTGGAGCCACCGGTGCTGACTGAGCCTCTCTCCCCCTGCCCCTTGTCTCCTCCTCGCCTCTCTCCAATGTCTTCCCCAGTTAGGCATGGGATCTCCCCATCCCTGAGGCCAGGACGATGCCAGAGAGCGGGAGAATCCCTCCAGAATGGGCCAACACTTGAGCCAGTGCCATGGACATCTTCGTTCTAGGTTGTGTTTCCAGATGCTGAAGGGATAGACAGTGGGAAGCAGCCCTCATCAGAACCAGGAGAGCCAGAGGACGTGCCCAGACACAGAGAGGCATCAGAGGAGGGGTCTCTGGAGCTCAGCACCCAGCAGCAGATGCCTCCGGCGGGGCCAAGGTGAGCCGGGGGCTTCCCTGAGAGCAGCTCCAGGAGAGAATCCCCTGTGACACACCTGGTGGTGGGGGAGAGAAGGGACAACTTCCAGGCTAAGGTGGATCCACCCAGTCACAGCCCCTGTACTTCTCTGTCATAGCACGAATCACACTAAATAATTATTCATGTTGACCTTTTGTCTGAGCTCCCCCACTAGACCACAAACTTCTGTGATGTGTCTTGTTCAAGGGGCATTTATGTCTTGTTTAACCTCACATCCCTCATGCCGGGGACTCTGCCTGTAGTAGATGCGCAATAAATACGTATTCACTGAATTCATAGAAGAATGAACAAAAGAGAGGCTGAGAGACACAGAAACACACAGTTATGTGGAATTATTGTTATTACTTTCTAAATATTGTATACATCTTTAAGCTTGTCTACAGTGAGAATATATTCTTTTTAAAAAGAGAAAATGGAGAGAGAGCCAGAGAGAGGCAAAGTGAAAGACTTGGGAGACTGGTCAGCTTATCATTTAAATTTGATTATAACCAAAAACCTCTAAATAATCTCTTCTACACGATAAGTTAGGGGAATTAATCAAAGCCAGGTGTTAGCACCCCTGAGACAGGCGCTGCGCACCGTGCTGGCGGAAATAGAAACCATTTCCACACATCTGCTTACACAGCTTGGCAATTTGTTCCAACTGCTTTAAAACTGTCTTTAACCTCATCTATTTCTAGAAATATCTAGGAAGTAAGTGCACATTCAGGCAAAGTTTTATGCACAAAGATTTCCACATTATTTTGAATGCTAAAAAATTGGAAATGCCAACGTGCACCAAATGCTCACAATAGGGGGATGGTTAAGTAAATTACGATGATCTATAAAATAGAGAATTTTGGGCTTCCCTGGTGGCGCAGTGGTTGGGAGTCCGCCTGCCGATGCAGGGGACGCGGGTTCATGCCCCGGCCCGGGAGGATCCCACATGCTCAGCCATGGCCGCTGAGCCTGCGCGTCCGGAGCCTGTGCCCCGCAACGGGAGAGGCCACAACAGTGAGAGGCCCGCATACCAAAAAAAAAAAAAAAGAGAGAATTTTAGGGGACTTCCCTGGCGGTCCAGCGGTTAAGACTCCACGCTTCCACTGAAGGGGGCGCAGGTTCAATCCCTAGTCAGGGAACTAAGGTCCCACATGCCACACAGTGCGGCCAAAAAGTAAAAAAAAAAAAGAGAGAGAGAGAGAGAGAATTTTATACTTTCATTAAAAAGCATGCTTATGAAATATTTTTGGCATGGGAAAAATTTAGATTATACTGTTAATTGAAAAAATTGCAAAATTGTATTCGCAATATAACTAGGTAAAATTATGTAATTATTGAAGATGGTATTTAAATTAATCCCCATTAAAAATATGTATGGGGGGCTTCCCTGGTGACACAGTGGTTGAGAGTCCGCCTGCCAATGCAGGGGACGCGGGTTCGTGCCCCGGTCTGGGGGGATCCCACATGCCGCGGAGCGGCTGGGCCCGTGAGCCACGGCCGCTGAGCCTGCGCGAGAGAGAATTTTAGGGGACTTCCCTGGCGGTCCAGCGGTTAAGACTCCACGCTTCCACTGAAGGGGGCGCAGGTTCAATCCCTAGTCAGGGAACTAAGGTCCCACATGCCACACAGTGCGGCCAAAAAGTAAAAAAAAAGAGAGAGAGAGAGAGAGAATTTTATACTTTCATTAAAAAGCATGCTTATGAAATATTTTTGGCATGGGAAAAATTTAGATTATACTGTTAATTGAAAAAATTGCAAAATTGTATTCGCAATATAACTAGGTAAAATTATGTAATTATTGAAGATGGTATTTAAATTAATCCCCATTAAAAATATGTATGGGGGGCTTCCCTGGTGACACAGTGGTTGAGAGTCCGCCTGCCAATGCAGGGGACGCGGGTTCGTGCCCCGGTCTGGGGGGATCCCACATGCCGCGGAGCGGCTGGGCCCGTGAGCCACGGCCGCTGAGCCTGCGCGTCCAGAGCC
>NC_041216.1:20977752-21015332 GCF_002837175.3 Physeter macrocephalus
CCCGGTCTGGGGGGATCCCACATGCCGCGGAGCGGCTGGGCCCGTGAGCCACGGCCGCTGAGCCTGCGCGTCCAGAGCCTGTGCTCCGCAACGGGAGAGGCCACAGCGGTGAGAGGCCCGCATACCACAAAAAAAAAAAAAAAAGAAAAAGTATGTACATCCTTAGGAAAAAGCCTGCAGGAAATACTCCAGAATATTAAAGTGAGATCAGATAGGTGCAGATTCAAATCCGGACCTGTCAACTTCAGCTTAATGACCCGAGGCTCAAGTCTTCCAACCTCTCTGAATCTCAGTTCTCCCTGATTTTTCTTTTTTTTTCTAAAAAGCAATAAGTAATAATAAAAATATTAAATCCTAACTCTCTTAAACATTGACCTCAAAGTGTCTGTGATTGGGGGAATTCACGTTAGTCCTTTATTCTTTCTCCTAGGCATTAAGTATGCACCTATGGTGTGCCGAGCCCTGTGCGGGTGCTCTGGGAACTATGAAGAAATATAAGAATGTAAAACTCTGCCCCAGTTTGGGAGCTGAGGTGTCCCTTTGTCTGTTCTCCCCAGGATGAAGCAGTCATCTTTGGCCCCCCAGGAAGGGCCCGGGGAGTTGCAAGCAGGCCAGGATCAGGCCATGCCAGGAAGTGAGCTGGAGGTGCTGCCCTCCAGGGTCCCTGCAGCACAGGAAAGGCTGCAGCAGCAGAGCTCATGGAAGGAGACGGAGGACCAACAGGGGAGCCAGCAGAACCTAGGGACCGTGGAGGGTCAATTCCCCGAGGGCCGCCAGGTAATGTCCATGGAGACCTGGGCAGGAGGGTATGGAATGACTGACCCACAGGGGGCAGGGAATTGTTGGAGGAGATGGGGGGTTCTGTGTAAAATTAAAATCGGGACATGCTGGATTTAACAAAGCTCAGACAGCTTTTCACGAAGATGGCGCCGAAGGCAAAGGAGGAAGCCCCTGCCCCTCCTGAAGCCAAAGCCAAAGCAAAGGCTTTGAAGACCAAGAAAGCAGTGTGGAGAGGCGTCCATAGCCACACACACACACAAGAGAAGATCCGGACGTCACTCACCTTCCGATGGCCCAAAACACTGCGGCTCAGGAGGCAGCCCAAATATCCTCAGAAGAGCCCCCTAGGAGAAACAAGCTTGACCACTGTGCCACCATCAAGTTCTCCTCACCACCGAGTCAGACATGAAGAAAATAGAAGACGACAAGGGACTTCCCTTCCGTGGCGGAGTGGTTAAGAATCTGCCTGCCAATGCAGGGGACACGGGTTCGAGCCCTGGTCCCACGTGCTGCGGAGCAACTAAGCCTGTGCGCCACAACTACTGAAGCCCACGCGCCTAGAGCCCGAGCTCTGCTACAAGAGAAGCCACCACAATGAGAAGCCCGCGCGCCGCGACGAAGAGTAGACCCTGCTCACCACAAGTAGAGAAAGCCTGCGCGCAGCAACGGAGACCCAACGCAGCCAAAAATAAATAAATAAAAAGAAAACAAAAGAAAGGAAAATAGAAGACAACAACACACTGGTGTTCATTGCAGATGTCAAGGCCAACAAGCACCAGTTTACACAGGCTGTGAAGAAGCTCTGTGACATTGACGTGGCTAAGGTCCACACCCTGATCAGGCCTGATGGAGACACGAAGGCATATGTTTGACTGGCTCCTGACTATGATGCTTTAGATGTTGCCAACAAAATGGGGATAATCTATACTGAGTCCAGCTGGCCAATTCTCATTATAAAAGTTTTCACTATAAAACAACAAAAACAAAGCTCAATTTTTTTTTTTTAATGCTAGAATATTCTAGCATCTGTTTCTTAGCTGCTGAGCACTATGGGACCCTGCAAATGTGGTTAGAGTATGGAGCCTTTTCCAAACTTATTTGACTGTAAAATATCATTTAATTTATTTTTATTTTAAGATTTAAGTTTTTTTTTTTTTTAAAAAAAACAGCTTCAGTGAGGTATAATTGACATACACTTGCGCATACTTCAAGTATAAAATTTGATGTTTTGGACACGTGTATACCCACGAAACCGTCACCACAATCAAGAAAACAAACACATCTGTCACGCCCCCAAAATTTTCTGTGCCCCTTTGTCATCTCTCTTCCCATTCACCCCCAGCCTCAGGCAACCACTGATCTGCATTCTGTCGCTATAAATTTGTTTGTATTTCCCCAAATTTTCCATAAATAGAAGCATACAGTATCCACTCTTTTAGTCTGGCTTCTTTAAATTATCATGATTATTTTGAGAGTCAGCTATGTTATTGTGTGGATGAATGCTTTATTCTTTTTATTGCTGAGTAATATTCCATTGTACAGATATGTTACAATTTCTTGTCCTACTGTATAGCACAGGGAACTATATTCAATATCTTGTGATAAACCATATAGGAAAAGAATATGAAAAGGAATTTTTATATATGTATAACTGAATCACTTTGCTGTACAGTGGAAAAACCTGTTTCTTCATTCTTTCATCTATTGATGGACATTTGGTTTGTTTCAACTTTTTGACTACTACAAATAAGACTTACAGAAACATTCATGTCTATATGTACATGTACTTGCATTTCTCTTGGGCAAATAAATGCCTAGGAGTAGAATGGGCCATATGGTATTTGTATGTTTAACTTGTTAATAAGTTAACTGCCAAACTTTTCTCCAAGGTGGTTGTACCATTTTACATTCCCATCAGCAATGTATGAGAATTTCACTTGTTCCACATCCTCCCCAAAACTTGGTGTGGTCAGTTTTTAATTCTAAGCATTCTAATACGTGTATAGTTGAATCTCACTGTGGTCTTTATTTTCATTTTCCTAATGACTAATCATGTCAAGCAGCTTTTCATGTGCTTATGGGCCATTTGTATATCTTTGGAGAAATGTCTATTCAAATACTTTGCCCATCATTTTAATTGAATTAGTCAATTTATTGTTGAGTTGTAAGAGCACTTCATATATTCTGGATACGAGACTGTTATCAGATCTACGATTTACAAATTTTTTCTTCCATTCTATGGATTGTCATTTCACTTTCTGACCTTTTTTTTACAAAATTGGGGTTTTTTTTTATTCTTGAGTTTTGAGAGTTCTTATATATTCTGAATACAAGTCCTTTATAATATATGTTAATTTGTAAATGTTTTCTCCCAGTCTGGGAGCTGTCTTTTCCATTCTCTTAACAGTGACTTTCAAAGAAGAGAAGTTCTTAATTTTGATGAAGTCTAATTGATCAGCTTTTTCTTTATGGCTGTGCTTTTGGTATTATTTCTTAGAAATCTTTACTCAACCTGAAGTCACATAGGATTTTCTCTGATGTTTTCTTTGAGAAGTTTTATTGTTTTGGGTTTAACATTTAGGTTTATGATCCACCTTGAGTTAATTTTTTGCATATGGTCTGAGTGAGGGATTGAGGTTCATTTTTTGCATATGGCTGTCCAGCCATCCCAGAACCATTTGCTGAAGACTATCCTTTCTCTGCTGAGTGTGCACCTGTGTCGAAAATCACTTGACCACATATGTGTGAGTCTATCTCTCTACTTTATTTCATTCATCTATTTGTCTATCCTTATTCCAACACCACACTGTCTTGATTATAGCAACTTACTAAAGTCTTGAAATCAGTTAGTGTAAAAATCCCCTTTGTAGGGAGTGCCATGAAGGACTCTTGTTCTTTGAAACATCCCTTGGGAAATCCCATTTAAAGAGGATCATCTCACTTTCTCCAGGCTTCCATTCTACCTGCACAGAGAAGCCTGGATTATGACTTTGGGCAGGCCCTGCCTCCTCTGAGCCTCAATGTCCTCATCCCTCAAAATGAGGGAATGTGGGCAACCTTCTAGGGGTGCTGGGAGAACTCAGTAAGATAATGCTTGCAGTGCTTGCTTGAGTAAGGGTTTGACAGCTGGTCTCTGGGTGAGTGTTGAGGGTCACCTGAGAGCCAGGATGGGGCTTGCCATCTTGATGTCCTTGTCCTTGGCAGGACCCAGAGTGTCAGCCCTTCCCAGGTCACCTGGCCGCCAATGAGTCAGACATAGTGCAGCCAACAGAGCCTTGTTGCACCTTGGACAGCCGTGGACAGCAACTGGGGGACAAGACCCCCAAGGAAGTGGACACCCCACCCATCAGGCCACAAGGTGCTCTGCCAGAGCCTGGCTCAGGGGGACATGAGGACAGTCCCCAGGAAGCAATGTCCCTAATGCCCACGGCAACTCTGGAGGAAAAGACGGCCCACTCTTCCCCACCATCTATGCCAAGACCTAACACACCTAAAGAAAGGTAAGGCATCCTCTGATGGCCCCCCACCCCACTCCCTGCCCCAACAAGACTGCTCTTCTGCTAAGATACAGGGGAGGTGAATTCTAGTCCTGACAGCTCCTGATATGATGTAGAACTTGGTCAAGTCATGCCCCGCTGGGCCTCCATTTCCCCATCTGTAGAGTAGCTCTAATACCAGAATTCTTTGTTCCATGGGCCTATTCTTCAAGAGCCACGTCCCCACAGGGGATGTGAGGGTATGAGGAGCCTGTCTGGGATGAGAAGGCCAGGGGAACTTATCTGGGGCAGTGGACCTGAGTGTCCTGGGGGCTGAGAGAAGGAGTGTGCAAGGGGCAAGCCTTGAGCCGACCCCTTCCCCCACCTGGGAGTTCCTCCCTTGTTTAGGGACAAGGTTGTGGAGATCCAGGCAGCACTGGGGCCTGTTCCTCCACCTGTAAGTAGAGCCACAGTGGGGATGGGGACCGGGGGTGGGTGGGGATCAGGAGGATGAAGGGGGTAGAGGCAGAAATGGGACAGTATTTGGAGTCAAACTGGGGAAGGTGTGAGCGTGTGCCTGTGTGTTTGCATGAGTGTGCACATGTATGTGCATGTGTGTATGTGTGTGTTTGCACATGTGCATGTGTGTGCATCTTGGGTGGGGGTCAAGGATGCTCTTACACTCTGGAGTCCTTGGACTCACCCCAGGTCATGGCTTTTTCCACATCAGCACGGATTTCTTCCACTCATTTGCTCTCAGTCACAGCACACAACCCAAAGCTTCCCTGAACACCCGGGAGGCTCCCATCCCCCTCCCAGCCATCCCCACCTCTGCCAGCTCTGCCACTTCCTGGTTCTTTGATTTGACTGGGCAACCTGTGAATATACAGTCATCGTCCGCCTGGTGGAAAGGTAGGTTGGAAAAAGAGGAATCAAAAGAGACTTTAGGGAGTATAATCTACAAAAATATTGAACCACTATGTTATACACTTGAAACTAATATAATATTGTAAATCAACTATACTTCAATTTAAAAAAAGAGGCTTTAGGTTTGGGGCCTGAGCAACAAGTGCTGTCATTAACCAAGGTGGTGACACTGGGGAAGGAGCAGACAGGAAGAACCTAAGGTTCTGCTTTGGTCATGTTCTAGACACCCAAGAAGAAATGCCAGAGGACGTCTGGAGTTAGGAAGGACAGAGAAGTCAGGATGGGAGATGTAAATGTGAAAAAAATGGGGATAACATCTAGGAGAGTGAATATAGAGCAGGAAGGCATCTGAGGACAAATCACTGGGTCTCTACCACATTTAGAAATGGAGGGACTTCCCTGGTGGCGCAGTGGTTAAGAATCTGCCTGCCAATGCAGGGGACACAGATTCAAGTCCTGGTCCGGGAAGATCCCACATGCTGCGGAGTAACTAAGCCCGTGTGCCACAACTACTGAGCCTGTGCTCTAGAGCCCGCAAGCCACAACTACTGAAGCCCATGCGCCACAACTACTGAAGCCTGTGCGCCTAGAGCCTGTGCTCCGCAATAAGAGAAGCCACCACAATGAGAAGGCTGCGCATGGCAACGAAGAGTAGCCCCTGCTCGCCGCAACTAGACAAAGCCCACGTGCAGCAATGAAGACCCAACGCAGCCAAAAATAAATAAATTAATTAATTAAAAAAAAAAAAAGAAATGGAGCGAGAGCAAGGAATAGCCAAAGAAGGAGGCTGCCGAATACTCAAGGAGGGAGCCAGCCGGTGACAGAGTGGGAGTCTGGAGAAGAAGGCATTTCCAGAGGGATGGAGTGGTCATCTGGGTCTATCACCGCTCAGTGGTAGGCTCTGAGGAGGGTAGAGATCTGACCACCACCTTGCAAGAGTCTGGTTGGGGCATGGTGGCAGAAGCCAGACTGGAGATAGGGGGAAAGTGGAGATGGAGTACAGCCAAATCTTTCAACGAATTTTGCTCTAAAGGAAGAGCAGAGAACTGGGGTGGTAGTTGGAAGGCTTTGTACTGTTGGGAGAGTTTTTTCTTTTAAAGAGGGAAGATAATACAGCATGTTTCCATGCTGACGGGAGTAATCTGGCGGAGAGGGTAGTGCTGATACTTTAGGAAGAGCGGGTGTGTGGTGAGAGCTACATATTTGAACGGGAAAAAGGGCTGGGCTGGAGCCTGCATGGTGTGGCCTGGTTGGAGGTGGGCAGGGGACAGCTCATCCCTCTAATGGGACGGGTGCAGGAGGTGCTGCATTTGTAGAATGAATGAGTGGGAATTTATCGAGTGCCTACCACAAGCTGGCTGCTGGGTCAATATGGATAAAAGAGGCAGACGAGGTCCTGCCCTCCAGAAACTTACTTCTGGTCAGGCAGGCAAACAACAGGCATGGACAGGGCCATTGCAAATTGTGTTGATTGCAGTGAAGCAAATCAACAAATGGTAAGACGGGGAGTAACTCGCTCAAGACCACAGCTCAGAGAGCCAGGAGGGGGCAGATCCCAGGTCAGGGGTCAGGGAGGACATGGGGTGGGAGCCTAGTAGGTTGCAGGAGAGAGGTGGGCCTCCCCAGGGGCCCAGAGAGGGAGGGGCAGGGTGACGATCTGCTGCAGAGTGGGTGGCTGGGAGAAGTTTTGTGGGACAATCTGGCTGGCCGGATGCCTCCCAAATCCCCTCCCCGGTCCTGTCCCCAGGAGGCGAGGGACATCGGAGAGAGGAGGGAGATGGACCAAGCCCAGAAGCAGCCTCAGGAGACCGCGGGGGCCACGGGGGCCCAGAACCTTGGCAACCCCCAGCCAGGCTTCATGAAGTGCTTGTTGGAGGTGGAAGAGGCGGAGGCCACGCATTGGAGGGTCACCAAGGCCCGCACGCTGCCGAACCGGAAGTCCCCCAGGACCCCGGCCCCCGTGTCCGTCTCTGCCCTGGTTGGCAACTCAGCCCCAACCCTGCCTCTGACCCTGCCTCAGACCCCTGCCTCGGCTCCTGCCATGGCCCCATGCTGGGCCGGACCGCCAGCCCCTGGGCCACTTCCTGCCCCCATGGGAGCCCCAGCTTCAGTGCCCGTCACGGTCCTGCCGGTCCCTGCATCAGACCTGGGCTGGAGAAGGACAGAACCTTTGCACCACAGCGGGGAGAGGAGCCTGAACTACCCCAAGGCACGGTAGGAGCCACCCCAGAAAGGGTGTCTGGGATCAGGGCCTGGTCCCAGGGCCCCTGGCTACTCTCTTCCAGATTCTTGTCCCTGTCACTACACCTGTCTGTTCCCATGTGTCCCCCCTCCATTTCCCCTCACTTCTGTCTCCTCCCTGTCTTTCCCAGCTCTTGATCTTTCATATCTAGGCCACTTTTTCATTGCCAACACCCTTTTTCTTTCTAACCCCCTTTAGACTCCCCATACCTCTGCCTTGCTCCTCCTCTGGGTCACTCGTAGACTCTCCTGACCTCTTAAAGCCTCCCCCGGGGTTCCTCCCATGACCCCCTCTGCCCCGGCTCCCCATCACCCGCCCCTAGCTTTTGGTGCAGGGCCGGGGTGGGTGGCCGGATGTGCGCCCTTTGCCCGGGCTCTGTCCTCTGCAGGCAGGAGCTGGAAGAACACTGCCTGCTGAAGGTGTGTCAGACCTGGGAGGAGAGGTCGGAAGAGCACCTCACACTGAAGCAAGAGGAAGGTGAGGGCGGGCCTGGCCAGGGGAGCCCCTTGCGGGGCAGGCAGAACCCTCAGTCCTTGGGTTTATAAGCCCGGGGTGGGGGACAGGGTTGCTGATCATGCTGCTGCCCCGGTACCTACCCCAGCCCTGCACTTGGCTAGCGGGGTAGGATGCTGGCCCAAACTCTTACACACCACTGGGTCGGGGAGCCACAATCCTGCTGGGTCCTCTCACTTGGGGTCCAGTTCTCTTCCCTGTTCCAGAGCCACCTGTCTGAATGAATGGAGCAAGCCCTGCAAAGCTCTTTCATTTTTGGAGACGTTTGTGCCTACCCCAACCCAAGCCCATGCTATTGGTCCTCTGCAGAAGCCACCTGGATGGGACGCAGGGCTCTAGAGCCTCCACCTGTCCTAGACCATCCCTCACCATTTAACAAGACCACCCGCCCTGGACATGTTACTGAACCAAACTGGGGTCTGCTTGCCCACGTGCAGTAAAGTCAATCTACCGACACCGGGTTGTGGTGAAGGAAAGGGCAGCGTTTATTGCAGGCTCCAAGCAAGGAGTCCAGGCAGCTAGCGCTTAAAAGGCCCAGACTCCCTGATGGCTTTCAGGGAAAAGTGTTTAAAGAGAGGGTGAGAGACAGGATTGTGGGGTGCGTGATCAGCTCACGGACATTCTTCTGATTGGTTGGTGGTGAGGTAATCGAGAGTTGACATTATCAACCTGGTTCCAACCGGTCTGGGGTCTATGTGCTTGTGGTCAGCATACAGTTAACTTCTTCCACTTGGTAGGGGTTTCAGTATCTGCAAAACAGCTCAAAGGACATGGCTCAGAATATTATCTATAGCCCTTGAGGAGGAGCTAAACGTCCTTGACTTTGTTTAACGTCTGAACTATTATTATTTTGTTTAACTTTGTTTAATGTCTGAACTATTATTATTTTGTCTTGTTTGACTGTTTTCCTTTCTTTCTGCATTTTCTCACTTCTCTGATTAAATTCATTCTTTGGAACTTGGGGAAGGCCTAGGAGGCTAAAGTTTTTCTACAAACAAGAAGAGGCAGGCAGAGGACATGGGAGGTGTGTGTGTGGGGGGTCTGTCCCAGGAAGGCCCCATAGGGTCCTGCTCAGTTACACACAGGTCCCCATTTTCCACCGCATCCCACCTCCACCAAAAAATTTAAAAGTTCTGAACATCCACCCTGGGCGAGGCACTGTGCCCTTTGCTCCCCATCGTCCTTGGGGTTGGGCCCCGTGATTCCACATACCTGCGCTTTGAGGAGTGATTGCCGCTTCCTCTGGGCTCTGGAGGTGGCCTAATCAGCCATCCACATCCACTGCCAACCCAGCCACACCTGGTTCTGGCCCTGAATGAGGAGGTATGTGCCCTCCTTCCACCCTCCGCTCTTCCCTAAAGTCTGGGCCCCAGGCAGGGCCAGAGCAGCCCCTTCTTCTGCCTTCCCTGAATGTGCTCTCTGGCTCCCTAGGGCCCCATCCTTGAAGTTCACTCCTTTTAGCATTAAAAGTCTCTAGTCATTTTTAGAGGGGCTTTTCTAGGTCCAGCGCCCACTGCCCCATCTTCTTGAGCTGAGTTCATGGACAATGTGCCACTTTGGCTTACAGACTCAGCATTCTCCCCAAGACTCAGCCCTGTCTGGTGAGGAAAGAGCTGGCTACCTGCTCTGATGGTCCAAACCACCCTGCATTTGGGATGATCTTACCACTTTTGAGAGCTGTTCAGTTTTCCTTTTTCAGCGTGCCTGCCTGTGGCAGCTCACCACTTAGTCCAACCCTAACCCCAGCCCTACCTCTTCCCCACATTTCAGTTCCATTCATCAGAGACTTACTGAGTCTACGATGTGCCAAGCAATGAATTAATACATCCTCTCTGGGAGGGTGTACTGTTGTTCTGCCCATCTTACAGATAAGAAAATTGAGGCTCAGAGAAGTACAGTGACTTGCCCATGGCAACTATATTAGCTTGTTCAGGCTGCCATAATGAAGTACTGCAAACTGAGTGGCTTAAAATGTATTTTCTCATAGTTCTGGAGGCTAGAAGTCCAAGATCAGGGTGTTGGTATGTTTGGTTTCTTCTGAGGCCTCTCTCCTTGGCTTGCAGACGCCTTCCTTCTCCCTGTATCCTCACATGGTCTTTCCTCTGTGCACACGCATCCCTGGTGTCTCTTGTGTGCCCAAGTTTCCTCTTCTCTTAAGGACACCAGTTAGGTTGGACTAGGGGCCACCCCAGTGGCCTCATTTTAACTTAATCACCTCTTTAAAGGCCCTACCTCCAAACATCATCACGTTCTAAGGTATGGGGGTGGGGTGGTATTAGGGTTTCAACATATGAGTTTAGGCGGCGGGCACAATTTAGCTCATAACAGCAACGCAGCTTCTCAGTAAATGGCAGAGCCAGTCTTATCACTAGGTCTGCTGATTCTAACCTGGATTTTGCTGTGGGCTGTGAAACCAGACACCACACATGTGATGACCAGGACACGACTTTTCTATCAATTGGTGCTGTTCTGGGACTTTCTCAGCATTGTTCCTGGTCTCTGCTCCAGTCCAGACAAACGAAGCTGTCTTAGAGGCTATGTCTATCCAGATAAGTAACTGCAGAGCCCCAAAGCCAAGGCACAGACTCAGAGTCAGAAAGATCTATCTGGTCCTCTAACCTCTGAGCCTCAGTTTCCCCATCTTTACAAGGGAATAAGCATTCTACTCTTACCAGGCTGTTGTAAGAATTAAATGAGAACATGGCTATAAAGAGCTTAGCACAGTGCCTGGCACATAGCAGGGGTGCCCTAAAGTGGGCATGTTCTGGTGCAAGGTGAAGGCAGCTAACTAGCTTAGCTTTTGCCACACCAGCTGAGCCCTTGGTCTGACCTTGTACTAGAGAGTGAAGTGAGTCAACGGGCCCACACCCCTCCACTTTCACTCTTAGTTAAGTTTGTCCCTCCACCCAGCTATGGTGATAGAGAAGGCTGGACAGGGGGTGGTTGGAGCGGATGGGATGAATGGTAGAAACATAACCCCACTGCCTACCCCAGCCTTCCGCAGCTACTTTGAGATCTTCAGTGGTCACGGCGAAGTGGATGCACAGAGCCTGGAGAACATCCTGCTCCTCGTGGGCATCTCCCTGACGCCGGCCCAGGTGGAGGATGCCCTGAGGAGTGCTGATATCGATGGTGAGTTGGGGGAGGCTTCATCCTGAACCCCAGGCAGGGGCAGGTTCATGGGCAGCATGAGACCTGCGCAGCCACACAGGGCTCTGCGCTTACAGGGACCTGACTTTGGTTTAATGCTCTGCTGTTACAGTCTAGAAATTCTTGATAATTTTTGAAAGAGGGGCCCTATTCTGCATTTTCATTTTGAACTGGGCCCCACAAATGATGTAGCTGGTCCTGGCCCCAAAGTTAGAGCTCCCTGAGTACCTACTCAGTGCCAGGTTCTGGGGACCCAGAGATGACCAAGACTTATTTCCTGATCTAAGATGTAGGTGATCTCTGAGATCACTCCTTCCAGAGCTTTATGTGTGTTTCATCGGACATTCCTCCATGACTTGGTCACTCATTTTACCAGCTGTATGACCTTGGACAAATCACTGAAGTTCACCAAGTTTCAGTTTCCCCACTTGTAAAATGGGGCTTACAGCAATACCCATCTCACTGGGCTGTTAAAATAATTAAATGAGATAATCCAGGCAAAGCATGGAGCACGACACTTGGTGCACAGCATGCATCCGGGAGACATTAACTGCTGGTATTATTCATTCACTAAATATTTATTAACTACCTACTGTATGTCCATTCCTGTGCTGTGAATAAAGACATGTGTAAGACCTATGAGACCTGCCCTCGAGGTGCTCACACAGTCAATGACACAGAAGGAAGAGTTGCCAAAGGAAGCAGCGCTTAAGGTGGCTTGGAGGAAGGGATCAGGAAGGAAGGCTTCCTGGAGGAGGTGATGCCTGAGCCAAATTGTGAAAGATGAAGCAGGAGTTAGGCAGGGAGAGAGGAAGGAAGAAGGGCATTGCTGGTGGCAGAAGTAACCTGGACAAAGGGATTAGGGCACAGGGTGAGAAGCATCACATGTGGTTTGGTTGGCTAGATGCAGGGAACACAGCAGAGCTGTAGGGGGCCTGGGCTCCTGACCTCTGAGTGTCAGCTCTGCTTCTTCCATCACTGCCTGAGCGTGAATCCTCAGACACAAGCTAAGAATTGACCTCAGCTCGGCCCCTACATGACCCCAGGCAACAGCCTACTTTTGTCTATGCCTCAGGTCTCATCTGTGACATGGGGATAAGAGTATTAGGCGCCCCCCCCACCGCCTCCTCCCCCTCACCCCCCCGCAAGGGTGACTTTAAGAATTAGAGACCACTCATCAATTTGTCAAGTAGTTCAGAGAACATTTGCCAAGCACCTCTCTGTCTTAAGCCCTGAAGACACAGTGCAGAACAAAACAGCCAGTTCCTGTCTCCCAGAGCTTGCTGGTCCTGGCCCCAAAGTTAGAGCTCCCTGAGTACCTACTCAGTGCCAGGTTCTGGGGACCCAGAACTCTGTCTTAAGCCCTGAAGACACAGTGCAGAACAAAACAGCCAGTTCCTGTCTCCCAGAGCTTCTGTTAAATCCCAGATCTTATGAGTGTGTGGTTCAAGTGCAAGGGTTCTATGACAGTGTCCAACAGGGGGTCTGACCTGCACTGGTCTGACTTCCCTAAGGAAGTGACGGTCAAGGGGGAGCATTAAGTGAAAGAGTTGGAGGGAATTCCTTGGCAGTCCAGTGGTTAGGACTCCGCGTTTTCGACTCTGCGTTTTCACTGCGGGGGCCCGGGTTCAACCCTGGTTGGGGAGCTAAGATCCTGCACGGCCACAACAAACAAACAAAAACAAGCAAACAAACAAACAAAAAGAGTTGGAGGGTGGTGGAGAGAAGTCTAGGAAGAGGAAGCAGCACGCGCAAAGGCCCGCAACAGGGAAGAATGTGGCCCCTGGAGGGAGAGCAGGTTAGCGTTGGGGAGTTTGGTACCAGGTGAGGCTGGAGACAGGTAACGGGCAGGTCTAGCAGGACTTTGAAGGCCGAAGTGGGAAAACTGTAGGTACAAATATGTTCTCATGCAGAGACTAGCACACGGTAATAAGAGTTGCTGACATTTAATGAGCGTGTATTATATGCATGGCCCTATTCTGAGCACGTTGCCTCAATTTCTCTCCCATGAGAAAGGTGTCATGGGCACCCTCACCCTATAGATGAGAAAACTGGGGCTTAGTGGGGTTAAGAGACTCTGCCAAGGTCACAAAGATAGTAAGTGGTACACCTATGACATGAACCCAGTCTGCTGCTTCCAGGAACTTCTGGGAGCTTCTAACCCAGGAGATTTTAATTTTCACCTTCTACTTTTCCTGTGTGCACCACGCTCTCTGCATTGAATATGCGTTACTTTTATAATCAAACCCAATGAGTAAATGCGAATAACCGTGCCTGGGTCGCAATGCCCGAGCCTGCTCTGAAAGGCCCCTGGCCACCCTGTATTCCTCTGGCCTCCACAGGAGACGGCCACGTGAACTTCAAAGACTTCTTGGCCGTGATGACAGACACCAAGCGCTTCTTCTGCTCTGTGGGTGAGCAGGGGTGAGCCCAGGGCACTCAGAGCTGGGGGGAGGGGCCAGGTGGCTGCTGGGGCTGTTAGGCATCCAGGGCTGTTAAGTGGTAACAGCAGCGACCATCCCATGTCCCCAGAAGAGAAGGCCCTGACGGACATGGCTCCCCCAAACCCCCGCACTCTGCTCTTTGAGATCCTGTCCCTGCTGGTGGAGATGCTGGCCTTACCTGAGGCAGCCTTAGAGGAGATCACCAGGTGAGTAGGACTGGCTGTTGGGAGTGGAGGGTTGCAGACGCAGAAATGGCACCTAGCATTTTGGCAGCTGAGGACTTTTGATAATTAGGACTCTTAGTTGCCAGTGAAACCCACATAAAACTGGCTCACACAACAGGGGAATGTATTGGCTCACATCACTGCTCAGGGCCTCAGGAATGGCTGGATCTAGGAAACCAGATGATACCATTCAGGCTTTATCTCTCCCGCTCATCTCTGCATTAGCTTCAAGCTCAGCGAGGCTCTTCCCACAGTGGGAAGGATGGCAGCCGGCAGCCTCTATTCTACTCATACCCTCTTTGTTTTGCAACCTCAGCAGCAAGAGGAATACCTTCTTGGAGTACTCATACAGCAGTCCCAGAAAGGGAATGTGATAGGGCCTGTCTAGGGCTAGAGAACACGAGGTGGAAGCCTCCCCGTGTTGCCAGAGTGGGCTGGTGGGTGGTTAGTGGTTCACCTAAGGAAGAGACGGCTGTGTACAAAAACAACACAAACATTCGAGGGCTAGAAGCAGAGGGTCAAGGCACAATGGCCCACCTGGTCTCTCTTGCAGCACACAGAAGCTTGTCCCTATCGCTCAGAAAGTTGGATCATTTTTTCCTGCCATAGACCAGGCTTTTTCGGCAGGGGCCGGAGGAGGGGGAATGATTGCAGGCTGTTCCACTAATACCAACTTAGCAAACCCCAAAGACAAGAGATCTTTTTTCCTCCCGGCATCTATAAATCACTAAACATATATAACTCTGAAGACGGCAAATGTATGATTTTAAAAGCAATAAAACAAATTCCCAGGTATCAATTTCTCCAGTTTAAAAACAGATAATTCCAGTAATCTTGAAGCCCCTGTGTGCCCTACCCCAATCACAAAGTACTTTCTCCCTAACAAGAACCAACCCTTATTCCTTTGCTTTTTGTTTCAAAATTTCACTGCTTATTTTTTCCCTTATCGTTTATTGACAATTTCATACATATGGCAAAGTTAAAAGAATTTTACAGTGAACATTTATATACCCACCACCTAGATTCTACTGTTGCCATTTTGCCATACTTCTTTTGCCATGCTTCTATCCCTCTATCTGTTCATCGATCTATATTCTTTTTTATTCATTTCAAAGTAAATGATAGTTATTTACCTCTAAATACTTCAGCATACATGGCATTAGCTAATGATCAATATTTGTATAGAGCTTCCCCCCGCATATTGTGAGGTATAATGTACATTCAGTGAAACGCACAGATCTTAAGTGTATCATTGAATGAGTCTCAACACATGCCCACACCCCAGCAACCTGAACCCCTTTCAAGATATACAGAACTTTACCATCATCCCAGAAAGTGCCCTCATGACCCTTGCCAGTTGGTCCCTGAACCGCGCCCCCACCCCCACCCAGAGGCAATCACTCTTCTAATTTTTTTTCTCCATTACAGATTGATTTTCCCTGTCTGACAACTTCATATAAATGGAAACTAACCGTATATAGTCATTAGTGTCTAGCTTCTTTCACTCAGCATAACGCTTTTGAGATTCATCCATGTTGCTGTGGGCAGCAACAGTTCACTCCTCCGTATTATTGTATCCCATTGGATGAATATACCACAGTTCGTTCATCCATCCTTTCATGGGTAGATTTCTGAGCTGTTTTCAGTTTGGGGTTATAATGAGTAAAGATGCTATTAACATTTTTGTACAAGTCTTTGTGTGGACATATGTTTTGTTACTTGGGTAAATACCCAGAAATGGAATTGCTGGGTCATAGGATAGGTGTATTTTACTTACAAGAAACTGCCAGGCTTTTTAATCTAAGTGATTCTACCGTTTTACACTCACATCAACAATGTACGAGAGTTCCAGTTGCTCCGCATCTTGTGCAAATCCGTACTGTCAGTCTTGCTAGTTTCAGTCAGTCTGGTGGATGTGCAGTGGCACTTTTTTTTTTTTTTTAATAAATTTTATTTACTTATTTATTTATTTTGGCTGTGTTGGGTCTTCGTTGCTGCGCGCGGGCTTTCTCTAGTTGTGGCGAACGGGAGCTACTCTTTGTTGCTGTGTGCGGGCTTCTCATTGCAGTGGCTTCTCTTGTTGCGGAGCACGGGCTCTAGGCTCACGGGCTTCAGTAGCTGTGGCATGTGACCTCAGTCGTTGTGGCACACGAGCCCTAGAGCACAGGCTCAGTAGTTGTGGCGCATGGGCTTAGTTGCTCTGCAGCACGTGGGATCTTCCCGTACCAGGGCTCGAACCTGTGTCCCCTGCATGGGCAGGCGGATTCTTAACCACTGCGCCACCAGGGAAGCCCTGCAGTGGCACTTTTAAATTTTGACTCACACTTGTTTGTATTCCTGAATACTTTATTGTTTAGCTTTCCATATTTTTTACCTCTATCGGAGTGCACTCATAGTGTAAGTCCTCTGTTACTTGCTTTTTCTTCTCAGTGTTATGTACTTGTGACTCATCCATGTTCTTATGCATAGCTGTAGATCATTTATCATTTTTACTGCTACATACTATTATCTGGTATGACTACATCACAATATATGTCTTTGTTCTGCAGATGGACATTAGGTCTATGTTCAGTTTCCAGCCATGGTAGAAACAGTGTTAATATTTTGTATATGTCTCCAGGATACCTGGGCAAGAGTTTCTCCAGAGCAGCAGTTTTAAAACTTTTTGGTCTAGGAAACTGTCAATACTTTCTATATATGAACTTAAAACTGAGAGATCTAAAAAATATCTATTAATTTATTTAACAAAGATAACCCCATTACATGTTAATAGAAAAAAAAACATTTTAAATGAAAAAATAACGGTATTTTCCAGAACAAACAAACAAGAAAGTTAATGAGAAGAATGGCATTGCTTTACAATATTGAGAATCTCTTCAGTGTCCGGCATAAAAGAAGTTGGCTGGATTTTCCTATATGCTTCTGCATTCAATCTGTTGCAATCTGTTGTTTTGAAGTATATGAAGAAATCCGGCCTCACACAAATATGTAATTGGAAAAAGTATTTTAATAGCCTTTTCATTTAATATCCCACATATCATGGAGGTATTTTTCTTTGATAGTACACCAAACTTGACGAGCAGTAGTGTCTTAAAAGTTGGTTGCAGTATGGAATCTGATGCCGTATCTGTGAACTGTTCGTTGTACTCTTTTTTGGCGGTACGCGGGCCTCTCACTGCTGTGGCCTCTCCCATTGCGGAGCACAGGCTCCGGACGCGCAGGCTCAGCGGCCATGGCTCACGGGCCCAGCCGCTCCGCGGCACGTGGGATCTCCCCGGACCGGGGCACGAACTCGCGTCCCCTGAATCGGCAGGCGGACTCTCAACCACGGCGCCACCAGGGAAGCCCCGTTGTACTTTGAAAAAATATATATTTATTTGGTTGCGTGGGGTGTTAGTTGCGGCCGGCAGGCTCCTCAGTTGCAGCTCCAGGGCCCCTTAGTTGTGGCAGGCGAACTCTTAGTTGCAGCATGCATGTGGTGGGATCTAGTTCCCTGACCAGTGATCGAACCCGGGCCTCCTACATTGGGAGCACGGAGTCCTATCCACTGCACCGCCAGGGAAGTACCCTCGTTGTACTCTTTTAAATAAAAATCTATTGGTCTGTTTTGTAGATTAAATGGATCTTTTCCCATGAATGGCTTTTGTAACATGCATTGTTCATTTAGAACATATTGCGTATCTTCTAAATGTTGACATATTTCATTGTAGTTATTAGATATATGTATAATTATTAATATCACCCCTAATGTCAGAAAAGTCTTTAGGGAATTCCCTGACAGTCCAGTGGTTAGGATTTGGCGCTCTCACTGCTGGGGCCCAAGTTGGATCCGGTTGGGGAACTAAGATTACACAAGCCACGTGGCATGGCCAAAAATAAATAAATAAAATAAAGTCATCCTTGCTTAAAAAAAAAAGTTTTTAAATATTAGAAGTGTTGTGTGAGGCTACAGTTCACTCATTTGACTATATTCTGTGTATGAACATGCATATGACACATGCTTATTATAATGGAATTTTAAAAATTTTATTTTTATTTATTATTTATATTATTTTGGCTGCACTGGGTCTTCATTGTGGCACGTGGGCACTCAGGCTCTTCGTGGCGGTGCGTGGGCTCTCTAGTTGCTGTGTGTGGGCTCTAGAGCACTCGGGCTTAGTTGCAGTATGTGGGGATCTGAGTTCCCTGACCAGGGATCGAACCCGGGCCCCCTGCATGGGGAGCTTGGAGTCTTAACCACTGGACCACCAGGGAAGTCCCATGATAATGGATTTGTTTTCCCAAATTCTAATTTTTTACTTGAAAGCTTTAATTTTGTCATGGGTAACAAATGCTGTCAGTTGTTTTCCTTGAAAGGATGGGCTAACTTCATCCATTTTCGAGAAAATACCTGCCAAAATACGCAAGGCTGCATAACCATAGTTTGTCCTTTTTTCAAGTAAAAAATGACATTTAGTGTGTAGGGGAGGCAAAATTTTCCTTTACCCTCTTAGAGCTTCCAGCTGGGACTGATGCAAGACAGACTAACAGGAGAAAAGTATACAAGTTTAACTTACACGCACATGGGAGCGCTGACAAGAATAATGAAGACCCAAAGAACTGACAAGGCCGAGGGGCTTGCATACAAGGTTGAAAAAAGAGTAGCAACTGTAGAAAAGTAACTAAAATATATGAGCAGGGGCTTCCCTGGTGACACAGTGGTAAAGAATCTGCCTGCCAATGCAGGGGACACGGGTTCGAGCGCCGGTCCGGGAAGATCCCACATGCTGTGGAGCAACTAAGCCCATGCACCACAACTACTGAGCCTGCGCTCTAGAGCCCACGAGCCACAACTACTGAGCCTGTGTGCCACAACTACTGAAGCCCGCGCGCCCAGAGCCTGTGCTGTGCAACAAGAGAAGCCACCGCAATAAGAAGCCCGCGCACTGCAACGAGGCGTAGCTCCCGCTCGCTGCAACTAGAGAAAGCCCGCGCGCAGCAACGACGACCCAGTGCAGTCAAAAAACAAACAAACAAACAAAAATATATATATATATGGGCAGAATGAGGAAGATAAGAGTTATTTTAACCATGTCTGTTTGTACAGAGTTCTCTTGGCCTGGACTCTTTTTCTTTTCTTTCCTTTGGCCGCACCACATGTATACACTGGCCCTCGGCAGTGAGAGCGCGGAGTCCTAACCACTGGACTGCCGCGAAATTCCCTCTTCCTCTCTTGTGATAAGAATGTTTCTTCCTCTTGGTTCAGGGAGGGCAGCTTTCACCTGGGAATTTTGTCTCCTGCTTTTAGAAAGAAAAAGTCAGTGAACCCTTCTTGCATCTGCTGTTTTTCAAGTGCCTTTAACTCAAAGTAACCAACATGCCGAATTGGCACATATTGGGGTGGCATGTCCTAAACTCCTTCATTTCCTCCATCTGGCACTTCCCTAGAAGTTTCATCCATTAAAAGCTGAGTTGGTGGCCGTGGAGAAAAAGTCGGGTTAGAAGTTGCAAAGAGATCTGTGAAAGGGGGAGGAAAACACAGATCGGAACAAGCAGAAAAGAACAAATCTAAGCACATGATCCTGTATTTCCCTGGATCCGTCTCTTAGTCCTGAGAACACGTCAGTTCAGTGGCAGTCGGAGCTCACTTTAGGAGGCAATGGTATAGGTGGGAGTTGGGCACCCGCCTAACTTAGGGCTTTATATGGTGAGCTGCTAGCAAGCATTTAATGAGGGGCATTTCTTTGGAAACAAAAGAGAAACAGAGGTTAATGGTCAGAATAAATTGTAAACTCAGTTTTTGAGGCCAGAGGGCAGTTAATTGTGAGATTCTTACATGTCAGTCTCAAAGCATCTTTAGATGGTGGAGGGACTTCCCTGGCAGTCCAGTGGTTGAAACTCTGCGCTTCCACTGCAGGGGGCACGGGTTCGATCCCTGGTTGGGGAACTCGGATCCTGCATGCCACACAGTGGCCAAAAAAGAAAAAAAAAAAGATGGCGGAGTGAGGCTATCTGGTGGCTCTCTGATGAATTTTCTGGCTAGCAGTTTGAATGTCTTTGGTAACGGCATTGGGTGTTCGAGTGAACTAACAGCAGCACGCATACAGGGTTGTTATACATGATCTGTTGCAGTGATTTTTTCTTACTGAAGTTTATATTAAGTTGCTTTAGCTTGCAGGGCATTGGGAAGAGGGCAGTCCTAGTTTTCAGTGATGCCAGGTCAGGAGGGTGGAGGGAAACTAGAAATGTTGATTACTAGAAATGTTGATAACTAGAAACGTTGATTCACTTTATGAATACACAAAGTGGCAGGAGCCAGTTTATAAAGAAGACAAAAAGCTCAAAGTGAACTGTTCAACAGCTTACAAAGGTGTGTTATAGTTTTTATTGAAACATAGAATTTTCCTCTCCACAATCAGTTCCATTTTTATCAGATAATCAAAGTAAGATTAATTTGTCTGTAAAAATTTTTTTTTGTTATTGAAGTGTTGTTGATTTACAATGTTGTGTTAGTTTCAGGTGTACAGCAGTGATTCAGATCTATATATATACTAATATATATATTAGTGTGTGTATATATATATTAGTGTGTGTGTGTGTGTGTATATATATATATATATATATACATATATATATATATATATTAGTTTCTTTGTGGACAAATCAGGCAAGTGTCAGAAATCACAAAGAGTTCCCTGGTGGCCTAGTGGTTAGGATTTGGCGCTTTCACTGTGGAGGCCTGGGTTCAATTCCTGGTCCAGGAACCATCCCACAAACTTCACAGCACGGACAAAATTAAAAAAGAAAAAAAGAAATCACAGAGACAAAGAACCTAGAAAGTTAAACGTATGGCTCTCTCCATTCTTTTTTACTTTTAATTTACTGTCATGGTTGACATACATCAAACAATGCACTTTAATTGTGCATTTTGTTCTTAGGTTGAATTCATAGCATTATAATGTTAAACATCTGGTAGACATAACATATGCTTGTTTGACTAGTCTTAATTAATATAAGCTTTTTTTTCCTTTAAGCCAATTAAATTCAGCTCTCTTACAAGTTAATTTTTATCAATACCATCTGGAGTAGAAAAACATTACATACATATTACATATATATATATGCATACATAAACATGCAAGACCCAATGCAGCAAAAATAAATAAATAAAATAAATCTATTTAAAAAAAGGAACTCGTTTCCTTTCTGGTGGGAATGCAAAATGGTACAGCCACTTTGGAAGACAGTTTGGTGGTTTCTTTTTTTAAAAAAATTAATTAATTAATTAATTTTTGTCTGCATTGGGTCTTCATCATTGGGTCTTCGTTGCTGCGCATGGGCTTTCTCTAGTTGCAGTGTGCGGGCTTCTCATTGTTGTGGCTTCTCTTGTGTGGAGCTTGGGCTCTAGGCACATGGGTTTCAGTAGTTGTGGCATGCAGGCAGAGCACAGGCTCAGTAGTTGTGGTGCACAGGCTTAGTTGCTCTGCGGCATGTGGGATCTTCCCAGACCAGGGATCGAACACATGTCCCCTGCACTGGCAGGCGGATTCTTAACCACTGTACCATCAGGGAAGTTCCAGTTTGGTGGTTTCTTACAAAACTAAACAAACTCTTACAATATGATCCAGCAATTGTGCTCCTTGGTATTTACCCAAAAGGATTGAAAACTTGGTCCACACAAAATTAACTGTGCTACACCTACACAGTGGAATATTCAGCACTAATAAGAGCCATCAAAGCATGAAAAGACAGAGGAAACTTAAATGCATATTGCTATGTGAAAAAAACTGATCTGAAAAGGCTACATACTTTACAGTTCGAACTATGTGACATTCTGGAAAAGACAAAACAATGGAGACAGTGAAAAGATCAGTGCTTACTGGAGTGAGGGGAGAGGGAGGGAAGTGGAGCACAGATTTTTAGAGCAATGGAACTATTCTGTATTACCATAATGGTAGATAAATGTCATTTCACATTTGTCACAACTCATACAATGTACAACACTATGAGCGAACCCTAAGGTAAACTATGGCCTTATGGTAATAATGATACGTCAGTGTTAAGTTCATCAGTTGTAACAAATGTACCACTCTGGTGGGGGATGTTGATCATGGGGGAGTCTGTGGGTGTGTAGGGGGGAAGGGCAGCAGGTATATGGGAACTCTCTGTACTTTCCACTCAATTTTCTGTGAATCTAAAAAAGTAAAAAAAAAACTTAGTTAAGAAAAAAAAATACACTATAAATAGAAGGTTCCCCCCCCAAATTAATTGACCATATACACTTGGGTTTACCTCTGGATTCTTTATTCTCTTCCTGTGTCTATATTTCTGCAAATACCACATAGGTCTTGATTACTACAGCTTTACAGTAAGTATTCAAATCAGGTAGAGTAAGTCCTCCAACTTGTTCTTTTTCAAAGAGTTCTAGATCCTGTTCTATTCTAGGTCCTTTGCATTTCTATATAAATTTTAGAATCAGTTTGTCAATCTCTATAAAAGAGCCTGCTGGTATTTTGTTGGGATTGCATTGAATCTATATGTTCATTTTGGGAGAAATGACATCTTAATAATAACAAGGCTTTCAGTCCATGAACATGGTATACTCTTCACTTATTTAGGTCTCTAATTTCAGCAGGATTTTGTAGTTTTCAAGATATAGATCTTTTACATATTTTGTTGAATATATCCATAAGTAGTGATAAGGTGCTGAGAGTTTAGACCTCTGCAAAGCATGAGAGTTCATGGTTAAGAAGTTTTAAAATATATATACATATATATCCATAAATATTTCATATTTTATACTGTTGTAGATGTTTCCATTTTCCAATTGCTCATTGCTGGTATTGTAGAAGTATAGTTTATTGTTGTATACTGATCTTGTATCCTATGACCTTGCTAAATTCACTTATTAGTGCTGGTAGCTTTTTATAATAGATTTCTTAAGATTTTTACACACACAATGATGTCATCTGTGAATAAAGACAGATTTACTTCTTCCTTTCCAATCCATTAGCATTTATTCCTTTTTCTTGTTTTATTGCACTGGCTAAGACCTTAAGTAAAACAAAAGTGATGACAGCAAACATTTTTGCCTTGCTCCTGATCATGGGGGAAGCAATCAATCTTTCGCCATTAAGCTTGATTCTAGCAGATACTTTTATCATGTTGAGGAAGTTCCTTTCTATTTCTAGTTTGCTGAGAGTTTTTATTATGAATGGGAGTTGAATTTTGTCAAATGCTTTTTCTGCATCTTGAGATGATTATAAGGTTTTTCTCTTACATTCTGTTAATATAGTAGATAAAACTGATTTTTCAATGTAAACTAACTGCATTCTTTGGAAAAACTCCACTTAGTTGTAATGTATTATCCTTTCAATCTATTACTGGATTCAACCTGCTATTTTGTTAAGAATTTTGGCATCTATGTTCAAAGGAGATATTGGTCGTTAACTTGCTTTTGGGGTGATATCTAGTGTTCCTGTTAGTATAATGCTGGCATCATAAAATGAGTTACGTGTTCTCATGTCCTGAAAGAGTTCATGAAATCTCGGTGTTCAGTCTCCTCTAAAGGTTTGATAGAACTTACAGTGAAGCCGCTTGGACTTTGTTTTCTTTGTGGGGAGGTTTATTTGTTTGTTTGTTTTGTTTTAATTGAAGTATAGTTGATTTACAATGCTTCAGGTGTACAGCAAAGTGATTCAGTTACATATATACATATATTCTTTTTCAGATTCTTTTCCATTATAGGTTATTACAAGATATTTAATATATTTCCCTGTGCTATACAGTAGGTCCTTGTTGTTTATCTATTTTCTATATAGTAGTGTGTATGTTTTAACCCAAACTCCTAATTTATCACACCCCCACTTACCCCTTTGGTACCAATTAGTTTGTTTTCTATGTCTGTGAGTTTATTTCTGTTTTATAAATAAGTTCATTTATATCATTTTTAAATTTTCCACATATAGGTGATATCATGATACTTGTCTTTTCTCTGTCTGACTTACTTCACTTAGTATGATAATCTCTAGGTCCATCCATGTTGCTGCAAAAGGCATTATTTCATTTTTTTATTCCATTTTATATTTTATCATCTTTATCCAGTCATCTGTTGATGGACATTTGGGTTGCTTCCATGTCTTGGCTATTGTAAATAGTTCTGCTATGAACATTGGAGTGCATGTATCTTTTAGAATTAGAATTTTCATCTTTCCCAGATATATGCCCAGGAGTAGGATTGCTAGATCATATGGTAACTCTATTTTTAGTTTTTAAAAGAACCTCCATACTGTCTTTCATAGTGACTTGCGCCAATTTACATTCCCACCAATAACGTAGGAGGGTTCCCTTTTTTCCACACCCTCTCCAGGCTTTGTCTTTCTTCTTGAGTATTTTTGGCAGTTACTTCTACATAATATGGATGTACTACAATATTTTGGTTAATGATTTTTAGACTTGTGTCTACTGACTTCCTGTTATGGTAAGAATTTAGCTGTCTGATACAACTATCCCCTCAGCTCTTCCTTCCCCATTCAAACATATTATCATTTTTTTACTAAATGTTTGGGGTTTCTAATATTATGGCTACACAATTATTCATAGCTGAGCATTTTTTATATAATGATTTCATTTCCTTTCTTGTTTTTTTATTTCCTAAAAGTTGATAATTGCCTTGATTTTTTTTTTCTTTGTACTCATTGACAATTCTTGTAGCCTCCTAGAGCTTCTTTTTCTTGGAGGCATTTTCTAAATAATTCCATTCTTCTCATTTTTGGATTAATTTCTTCTTAGGCATGCTGCAGAGCCGTCATCTTGGGAGTCTGTTGTCATCCTAGGAATTCTTTCTTCCTTTCCTCTGACTGGAACTCTGTCTACTGGATCACATGTCTTACTCTTCCTTGGTTTGCTTACTCTTTCTTGGTTTGCTTACTCTTTCTTGGTTTGATTTGCTTAAAAAAAATAATAATGGGAGCATGTTCCACCAGTAGCTTTTGGGGGTTAGAAAGGCAGTAATTCAGCGACAGGTATGGGAATGCCAGCCCTTGAAATTTCTGTCTTTTGAGCTAGAGTGATCCAATCTAAACTGGTTGTCCTCTATGGCAGTTGCACTGCCACTGTGGGATCTCCCTTCACCATCTTCCTTTAACTTTTGTCTTTCTCCTGTGTTAGGTCTCCTATTTTCTGTATGTATATCTTCCTTTTCTTTTTTGGTTTATGCCCTCATTTGGGAAGAACATGCCCTCCAGTACCTTCCTGAGAAAGGATGAATGGGAGGCAAGAGTTTTGAGATTTTGTATGTCTACAAAAGTGTTTATTCTACCATCACACTTACTGAATAGTTTAGCTAGGTCCAGAATTCTAGATTAGTGTATTCATTAAGGAATAGACCCCAATGTACTATAGTTCAAACAATATAGTTTATTTCTCTCATATTGATGGCTTGGAGGAAGCAGGCAGGAAGGCAAGGTTGCTCAAGCACCCAGTTTCTTTCCCACTTATTCTTCCACCATTCCCTAGGTCAATCCTAAGCCAATTTACCAGCAACACATCTAAATTCAAGCCCACAAGAAGGGGAAGGAGAGGAAGTAGAGAGCAAGCAATTTCCTTTAAAACTGTGACCGAGAAAGTTGCACACACTCTGCTCATGTCCTGTTGGCCCCTGTGGGGTGAAGTTATTTTCTAGTCCATCTTTTTACCCAGGATGTTGCCTTTTCAGGTTCTAATTTTACACAGGGGTCTAGATCCAATCTCCATTTGAGGGCTCTGGTATTCATTTTCTATTTTCTCTGTGTGAAGCTCATTAAAACCCCAAATTCCAGGCTTCAGGGATAGGCAGAGGCCCTAGCAGAACCACCCGCTTAAGCCCTAAGGGCTTCCTAACACTCTGAGTAGCATGCCTAGCCTTCATCACTGCCTACAAAGTCCCAGGTAGTCTGGCCCTCCCATCTTGCTGCCCATTTCTACCCCTTTCTCCCTCACACACAAGCTCTAGCCCCTCTCTGTTCCTAGAGCTCACCAAGCTCTTTCGCACCTCCTGGCCTTTTCACAAGCCATTCCCTCTGCCTGAAAGAGGCTTCTTCCCGATATCCACTTAGCTTGCTTCCTCCCCTCATTTGCTCAAATGCCACCACCTCGAGACTTTCACTGACTACTGTGGACAAAATAGCTCATCACTACCTCCTACTCAGCTTTTACTTTCTCTTGGAACACCCATCACTCCTCACATGGTACCATAATTTATTTACTTGTTCATGGTCCGACTCTCCCACTAGATATGTGCCTAGGTAGTTGATTTAGAAAGTGATACCACGGAGCAGAAGTGAGGGAAGGGACAGGAACACAGAAGGAGGAGGAGCCAATACAACGATGTGCTACTGAGTCAACCATCCCCAGGATCTTCTGAGGAGACTATGAATGGTGGCTCAGAACCGTCAGGGGAAGAGACAGGAGCCTGTATACCTCAGCTGCTGGTTCCTGTGTCAAGGGTGCTCCACACAGGTGTTTAACTCCCCTGCACTTCTGGGGCGCATATGTGTCAGACAGGCTCTGGAGTAAGCAGCAGGAGGTAAGACCTGAGGTGAGACCGTGCCAGGTTGTCCCTGTGCAGAGCTGGTTGAGGCCCATGTAGAAGTGGTTGCTGTGACAGTGGCTGGAGTAAGAGGTGGGGCTGAGAGATGACACAAGGACCTTACATGAGTATCTCCTGCACTGCTCTTTCCCAAGCATTTAGGTGAGTGGCCAGCATACAGTAAACACTCAATAAATATTTGAATGAATGAATGAATGGTGCTGCAGTCTAGTGGGGAAAAGGCAAGTAGTGATGAGTTAAGAATATTAAGTGGGCTGTGATAGGGTTAAGTACAAGTTGTCAGGGCTGTGATAGGGTTAAGTACAAGTTGTCAGGGCTGTGATAGGGTTAAGTACAAGTTGTCAGGGGGCCTATAGTGGTAGCCTAACTCGTCTATTGGAGGAGAGAGGACTTTCTGGAAGAGATGGCCCTTAAGCTGCAATCTGCAAGATGAGGAGGAGTTAACTGCACAGCTGGCTTACGAAGCACTTGCACATCTAAGTAAAAATACCAGTGATAGAAATCATGGGCAACGTTTACCAAGCTCTTTCCTTGAGTCAATTTGCTGAATGCTTAATGGGTCTTGTTATTTAATCTTTGTTTTTAACCCTATAAAAACGTTGACTGATCTGCTGAGAGAAGTCAAGTGACTTCCAAGGACCGGTAGAGATAACCATTTCCCCCCACTTTACATAGGGGTGACTGAGGCCCAGAGCAGGGCAGTGACTCGCCCACAGTCACAGGAAGTTAATGGTTGAGCCAGGACTAAAACCCAGATCTCTTGTGGCCCTGCTCCTGAGCCTGCCAGACAGAACAGGGGCTCAGGAAGAGTGAGGGAGGAGGAGGGTGAATTAAACACGGCCGGGCTGAGCTGGGTGGCACTGCCTCCCCAGCTATTACCAGAAGAAGCTGAAGGAAGGCACCTGTAAGGCCCGAGAGATGGAACCGGCCATTGGCCGGCTGCGGTCCCGGAAGAAGCTTCCCTACAACCCGCAGCAGGCAGACACCTTGGAAGTCCCAGAACGAAGAGCCCTCAGGATCCTGAGCCAGCTGAAGCAGCAGAACTACGGTGAGGGCCCTGGGTGCCCACACAGCCAGGCCCAGGAGCTGAGACATCGTTTCCCACTTCGGGCTTAACTGTGTGCCATCAGCCAGCTGGATGATAATCACCACCCATCTCCAGCCTTCCGCACGCTCTTTCCCCTGAGCCTTAGCCCTGAGCACAGGTTGGTCCCAAGAGCCTGGACTGAGAAAGAAGAGTGCTTAGCAATCCCACCTCATCATTTATTGAGCACCCTCTGGGGTCACTCACTATGCTAAGCCCTTTGCAGATGTGCTAGAATTTAATCCTCATAATCACATATTTACCCCACGTATTCACGATGAGAAAACTGAAGTTTAAGCAACTTGCCCAAGGCCCCACAGCTAGCGTGTGTCAGAAAGGGGAGTTTATACCCAGGTCTGACTCCAAAACCTGTGCTCTTTTCTCTGGGCAAGGTTACCTCCCCATAATAGTAGACTTCTACTGTGTGCCAAGTGATGGGCTAGAAGCTTTCTAGAGTCTTTAGAGTGTGCCTATCGGACTCTGCCAGGACTCATCCCAAAGACATGTGCTCCTTTTTAAGCAGGTATTAGCCCTAACACTGTTCTCAGCATTTAGCTGAGTGCTTTGCATATATTATCCCTTTAATCCTCATCATCAACTCTGAGGTGGATACCACCATCAGCTCCAGCTTATGCGGAAGCTCAGAGAGGTTAAGTGACTCGCCCAAACCCACCCAGGTCGTTATGTGGCAAAGCTGGGATTTCACATGGGTCTGCCTGCCTCCCAGGACTGGACGTGCTCTGAAACATTCCCCTCTCCTGCCTCTTTCACCTTTGCCAGCTGCCAACCTGCAAAGCCCCTATGCCCAGGTGCCTTGCATCCCGCTCTGCCCGCGGCTGGACAAGAATACGGTCCGCCGGAAGCAGGGCAGCCACTACATGTTGGAGCCGTGTACCCCCACCAGCCTGGGCCCTGACACCCGTAGCCCCTTCTTCCAGACTGGATCTCAAGGAAGCAGGTGGGTACCCAGAGGGCAGGGACCGCAGCCCAGGCCCATCCACCTCCTTCCTTATGAAGTCCCTGGCCTAACCCAAGGGAAATCCATCCTTCCAAGAGATGCCTCAGAGACTGTTGTTCCAGGGAGGAAAAAGGGGAAAGGATGGAAGGGGGAAGAAACTAACCTTTGAGAGTCTGTGTACCAGGTAGATTGTTCCTAAGTCAGGGTACTTATGCCTTTCTGTGCCCGGGACTCGGAAGCACTACCTGCCTTTCTCATGCAGGGGGTTTAAGTCCTTTGCCTGAGTCTGATTCCATGTTAGGAGTAGTAGGAAACAGGCTTAGCAGCTGGGTGGAGGGAAGCTTCCCCTGCAGCAGTCCTCTTCCAGGCATCCTGGGATAAAAGAACACTGGACTTGGAATCAGGCCTCTGAGCCCGACTGCTGGCCCCATCACCTCCCTGGGAAGGACTCCTCTCCCCTTGGGCACATGGGGTGGCTCACCCTTCTCTTCCACCTCTCTCCCTAGGGAACCCAGCTCTGATAGCCGAAAGTGACTCAGTTCTGTGCCGGCTCGAACCCACTGACCCTGCAGAGTCCTGACTCTGGGCCAGCTGTTCAGGGCCTGCAGACGGACGGGTCATCAGGCAGGGACTGCTGCTGGATTTTGCTTCTGTGGCCTGGTAAGCCAATAAACAACAAGAACCTCAGCCTCTGTGCCTGGTGCCAGGGAAGGCCCCAGGTTTTCACCCTTCCACTTGGCTCTCAGAGCGGAGGGCCTCAGGCTCCCTCGGGCTTCAGAGCCCATGAAGCAAGACTCGCCTTAAAACCCTGCCGAGGGTTAGAAGTCCTGCCAGAGGTGGCCCTGCGTTCAAAGTCTTGACCTCCTGTGCACTCTCAAAGCACAGAACTGGGACTATTCTCAGATGGGTGTCTCCACGCCGTGGGCTAGGAGTCCCATAAGGGCAGGAATTCTCTTTCCCACTTGCTTGAAGGGAATGGTGCACATAAGGGAAGTACCTGGGAAAGACCCTGGCCCCTAAAACGGACAGACCCTGTGGAAGGGCAGGAGGGGCCTCAGCCACGCTCTCACCAACAGAGGGCCAGGACCCAGGGGTGCCCTTCTTTTGGAGCCTAAGCATGTGGGTCTGTGGCCCCAATCCATACACCACCCCAGTCCTATTACTCAAAGAGAGAGCCCCTCCCTAGGACTGAGCAGAGATAGCTTCCCAGTGGTTAAACAAGCAGCCACAGCAAGAGGTTAGGAGGCCAGAAACTGAAATGAGGACAAGGTTCTGACAAGTTTAAAACATGTATTTAAAATACAATTTATAAAATGCTTAATCTGCCGACTCAGGAGCCCGCGGTGCGGGGTGGGGTAGGGTGGGCAGCCACCCGCTAGACCAGCAGAGCAGGACTGCAGGGGTGTGGCCCTCCCTCCCATGCCCTTCTGTTCAGATACCCAAGGGGCCCATATGCACCCCTGGGATCACGTGGCCGAAAACAGGACCCCAGAGGTTTCCAGAGTCTCTGCCTACCAGGGAGGCTGGGGCAGCCCTGCCGGCCCATCCCTGAGCAGAGCATCCCCAGATGGGGCAGAGCAGGGTACGGCTGGGCTAGACAGGGCAGGGTGAGGCAGTGGGCTCTGGAAGGGGCTGATGGTAGCAGATAGGGTGTTGCCTCCTGCCAGCAGGTGGGGAGCACCCTGACTGAGTGGGCGGAGAAGGGTTGGTCACCAGGCCCAGACCCCCAGCTCCTTTGGTTATAGGCTGACATCAGAGTAGTGGCTCATGGGAAGCGGTTAGCTGGAAGGTCTGAGGCCTGGCTCACGGAGTCAGGGAGGAGCTGGGGGAAGGGGACAGTACCATGAAGGCAGATAAAGGGGCAGCAGCCTCAGGTTTCTGCCCCCCACTCCCCTGGTGTTTTCCTCCCCCCAAAAAAACCCAAAACACCCACAAACACACACACAAAATCCAAACCGTTCTCATCTCCCCTCCCACCTCCCCCCAACACAAAAGTTTCCTGTTTTCATTTCTTTCTCTTTAAAATTTTGCCTGTCACCTCTCCATCTGGGAAGCCAGGACATGACCGCTGGTGGGTGGTGGCAGGCACACAGCGGGCAGAGCCCCATCTTTGGCCGGAGGGAGGTGGGAGCATCAGTCCCTACCACATCCTCGATCCACAGACACCCATCAGCCAGCCTTCCCTTGGCTCCCACTAGAGGAGGGGAGCAAGAACAGGTGGTCCCAACGGCTGAGCAATCAGCACTTCTGGCCTTCCCACCTGGCCTACCTCTGTACCTTCTCCAACTGAAAAGGACAGTCTCATCTTGGGCCAGAAACCACTATTACATGAGGGATGGACACTATCTGTTTAGAATGCGGATACTTGGTCAGGGCAGTGGAACTGTAAAGACAGCAGCAACCTTCTCCCTTGCCCACTCCTGGAGGTCATTTCCCTTCAGAACAGTATGTGGGCACCATTCAACGTTCTGTGGGTTCTCACTGCCTGAAGCTTTGTTCCAGCTCTGCTCACGGACAATATCCTGGCTTCCCACAGTTATAAGCCTGTGCTATGGACTAGTTACTGACTTAACCGACAGCTGACCTTTCCTCCTAATGGGAAGATGTAGTGGGCCAAGGCTTGCTGGGCCCGGCTGACATCCCTACAGGGCAAGGCTGAGAGCCAGCAAACCAAAGGTGGAGCGAGCCTGCAAGACCTAGGTTGCCACCTTGGCCACCGTGAGCTGCCCTAATCACAAATGTCACACCAACCACTCCAAAACTCATCTGCTGAGCAAGGAAGCCATCTGGCTGGCTGAGGGACATAAGGCGAAGTGCAACGGAAGAGATCGGACAGCCGGAGAGGGGCCAGATTGTACACACACAGCTGCTCTGGGCTGGGCCCCCTAAGCCTCTTCCACCTCAAAGAGCCAAAGCACATCTCCAGGCTCCAAACACAGAGGGGAAACTGCCTTCATTCCAGGCCCTTGCTCTGGAAAAAGGGGTCGAGGGTAACCTAGGACTATGGGGAACCAGTCTGTCATTACCAATCTTTGCAATGCACAGCTTGTCTTTCCCCAAATGTTATTCAGAATGGTCTGCTCCCAAGGTAGTGATTTCACAAGGGAAATGTACCGGGTAGAGTTACCGAGCTGATGCCATCAACAGAGATGGCGTTCCACAGACCCTTGAAAAGTTCTAAGCCTTGCTGGAGTGGGAAGACCCACCTACCTTCTGACCACACTCAGCAGGAGGCTCAGAGTCCTGGAGTCAGACTCTCTCCTGGCTTTCCTTGTGCTGACAGCAAAATACTGAGCAAGGCTCGCAGCCTCACTCCTAAAGCCCGGGAGTGCAGCCTCACTCCCTGCCCTCTTCTAGAAGTAGTAAGCCCAGCTGGTAGGGAACCACCCTGAGGGGTTTTGGAAGGGAAAGTCTGTTCACTTTCCCTATCTCCCAAAATACTAAAGGTGAGGGGCTGGCACCCTCCCCAGGCTCCCTGAGCCTATAGAGCTAGCCCAGTCTCCAGGTAGGGCCCAGATGCTCTGGGACTTAGCTGGGGGGAGGGAGGTATAGGCATGGGGTGCTCATCTGTCCTGGGCTGCAGAGCCCTGCCCCTTTGCTCGGCGGCAGTGGGAATACAGAAGCTAAGCTCACCAAAATCCTATTGGTTAATGTTTCTAGTGGATTGCCCAGAAACATTTTTAAGTAGACTACCAAACTACCCTTTCTCAATTAAAAATTCATTAAACTGCTAAAACCCCTCCCATGTACTTTTTTTTGCAAATCAAATATTTGTATAAACAAACAAAAATAGGAAGGAAAGAAAAAAAAAAGAAAGGATATTTTCAAATGGAACTTGCTTTTAAGTGATGAAGACATGCACTTGAGGGTGGGTGGACGGGAGTTCTCATTTGTGTTTTGAAATCCCAAATTAATGAGCATGATAAACTGTTATTGCTGGCACTGGCTTCACCCCAAGCGGCCAAGTGGCACTGTCTGACTCTACTCTGAGTCCTTGGTGGGTCCCCCCAACCCTCCTCTAACCCCCACCCTTTCCCTTTCCATTGACTTGGGACAGCCCTTGTAGAAGTGCCAATCACAGTGGGAAGGGGGGGGAGGGGAGGTCACAGTGCATGGGGTTCAAGGTCACAGTGGGCGGAGCAAAGGGGATCACAGTGCAAGTAAGTCAGGTCGTTCCCTCTGCTCAAGTCCAGCTGTCTGCCACGGCAGTGCGACCCGCAGCGGACGACCCAGGAGGTGGTGACGGCGGTGGCGGCGGCATCCTTCCCTGCCCGCGTTTATCTGCGCTGTTTGAAGCCTTGTGACCCATCAGGACCCAAAGGCTGTCTGATCACATTGTTAGGCTGCCTGCTGTCTTCGGGTTGGGAGATCCTGGTTGGCCTGAAGGGAAGAAGATCAGAGTGAGGCCTGAAAAAGGGTATAAAAGAGGCCCCCAAATCTTAAAATCAACCAGTTCTGCACCTCGGGCAGAAGTCACAGTGGCTATTAGCCAACTCTGGCTCTCTGAGCCTGCTTCTTTGGCAAGCAGACGCAGTGCAGCTCCAAGCTGGGAAGCCCCTGAGAGCAGGTGGGGTGGATGGTCCATGTTCACCTCTAGCGCCTGCAGCACTCTTCCCCACAGGCTGGTTCGCTATCATTCACCCGGAGGCAGAGGAAGTGCTCAAGGGCCCATCCTGTACAGAGGCAGTGACCATGGATAGCATATCTTCCACAGAACTTCATGGCACAGACTCCCCAGAGGTCGGGCCAAGGGTAAAGACCTCTAACCAAGAGCTCATCAGAGTGACCTGGCACCCGCCACTGCGGCTCTCCTGCTTCTCTCCAAATCATGGGATTAATGGTTGACTCATATTATTATGGAAAACTAAAAGAAAATGGACTTTTTCTACTTTGCCAAATGTAGGCTTACAGGAGAGATAACAGAAGTCCATCAAAATAATGAAGGCGTAGAAATAAGGTACAGATTAGCACTTCAAGTCCCAGAATATACCATCCAAGGAGGAGTCTCAACGTTAGAAAGAGGCTGTTTTAACAAATACTGCTTTACCAGGAGGTGACAAACTTACACAGTACAACCTCTAGGAATGCAAAGAAAAAAAATGCCAGGAATAAAAAAGAATTGAGAAAATTCACAGAAACATCATAGTGGGCCATTATAAGACCCAAAAGATAATACCCAGAACCCACTTATTTAATTGCACAACAAATGGACGAGGCAGGTACGATCATTATCCCATTTTTCAGACTAGGCTACGAGGGCACAGAGGGGTTAAGTAGGTCTAAGCTAAGCAGAAGTTAAGTGGCAGAGGGGGACTTTCCCTCTGTGGCACAGTGGTTAAGAATCCACCTGTCAATGCAGGGGACACAGGTTCGAGCCCTGGTCCGGGAAGATTCCACATGCCGCGGAGCAACTAAGCCTGTGCACCACAACTACTGAGCCTGCACTCTAGAGCCCTCGAGCCACAACTACTGAGCCCGCGTGCCACAACTACTGAAGCCCACATGCCTAGAGTCGGTGCTTCGCAACAAAGAGAAGCCGCTGCAATGAGAAGCCCGCGCACCGCAATTAAGAGTGGCTCCCACTCACCACAACTAGAGAAAGCCCGCGCGCGGCAATGAAGACCCAACGCAGCCAATAAATGAATAAATAAATAAATTTATATTAAAAAAAAAAGAAGTGGCAGAGATGGGCTCAAACTGGCTGATTTTGACTCAAAGTCCATGCCTTTACCCTGTATGCCACACTGCCCCCTGGCGCCTGCAGAGGCAGCATGCCAGCAAAGCTTTCAGAGCAGTCCTGGAGCCAGTGCAGACAACAAACCAGCCCTAGCAGCAGGGGTGGGCAGCTGCAGCCACGATGGTTCCAGCCCTGATTCTGCCTGCTTTTCACTACTCTGCAGGCAGCCAGGCCACTCTCCTCCTCCTCCTCAAGGTGGCCTGGTGGAGTGGTCAGGTCTGGCTGGCAGGTCACCCCTGCCAGCTACACTCACCGGTCGAGGATAGGTTTCTCTTGCTCCTCCTCAGGGCTGGCGCTGCCCAGGATCCGCTTCCGGGCCTCCGCGTACTCTGCCTCCCGCTGCGCTAGGGACTTGACGGGAAGGGCTGGCCTGCTGGTGGAGTTGGGGCTGCTGACCACACCGTTGCTGGTGGGCCTCTTGAGGATGCGAATCTGTGGAGGGGGCCCCGTGGGAAGGCTATCGTCCTGAATCACAATGGGCACTTTGGGAGGAGATTTGGATTTCCTGCTGACAAAGAGCAAACACAGCTTCACAAGTCCTACCCTTGACTACACAGGCCCCATCCATGTCCCACACCCACCCCTCACCACTTTTCTCTCCCTCCCCCTCCTAATTCTATTCGTTATTCTCTGGCCTCTGACCAGACATCAAAATTCTCACTCTTCAAGAAGGGTTTCTCACAAGAGCAACCTTGCCTATTAAGCTCACGCAGCCCACAGGTCTGCTCCTCAGACCGAACCCTAGGCAAGGGGGGCAGGAACACCAGCTCATTCTGGGACTTCTATCCCCGTGTTCGTCAAGTCGCATCAACCACTGTCGGGCCCCTGCTGCAAAACACCTCTTATCCAGAATCCAATGGCCTCAGTTAAAACCCCAGCTTCCTTACACAGACCAGTGTGTAACAGGCCGGTGCGGTGGGAGCCCCTTAGCTTGGGGATCAGCAGTGTTCACTCCCAGTCAAGGTCCCACAACATGCGCTCAGACCAAACACTCCAGCTCCGCCGTCCCTGCCTGGCATCAAGACAGGATTTACCAAACTGCCTCAGCCTCTGGTGAGTGTCCTGTGCCTCCCAGAGACGAGCTACTCCAGACACTGGATGGCCTCTTCAGAAGAGCTTCTGAGCAGAGACCCCTCCCTCACCAGGGCTCTCCGGTTTGCTGGACACGGCGGGGCTGGGGTCAAGGACGACCCTGGAAACAGTGCTTGGCAGTGCTCAAAGGAAAAGCACTGTCCAAGGCTGGTAGATGTGCACATCGGGCAATGTGTCCACAAGGGGAGGAGGAAAACGACACAGGAAGGGAAAGAAACAAAAGCCACAAGAGAAAAAGGGATCCAGGCAGGAACGGCCACCCCTCAACAGCCACAGAGACCCTCCCCAGAGCAGTCAAATAGCTTCTCTTCAGAACCAAACAGCGCTCAGGGGCCTGTTTTCAGAGCCTTGGTTGTCAGGAGGAGTAGGTACTGGAGGGCTGCTGCCAGGGGAGCTGGAACAAGTCTTGGGTGGGACAGGACAGCATGGCCAGGGGACTGTAACCAGGTGCTAGTGTGGTTGCCGAGATGAGCAGACAGACAAGGAGCCAGCACTCGGATCAGAGAGGCAGGGAGCCAGGAAAGTCAGAGGACGGGCAGGGCACCCCCAGTTCCCTGGGGATGACTGTGCAGCCCATCAGGCAAGTCCAGAGAGGTCCTCCCCTCCTCCTCCTCCCTGCCGCCTGTCCCTGCCGGAAGCTGACAGGTTACCAGGGCAAAGACAGACTGCTGAAGTCAACTTTCACCTGCTTCGGAAACCCATTTCCTCTGCTGCCTGGGTGGGGGAAAAAAGCTATCCTTAAAGGTCTTGAAGAATTCCCAAGAATCTTTTCTTCCAGGATACCCTCGTAATGCCCCAAGCCACCAAGTCACGGAGGGCCCAGGGAAATCATCTGTCCAACCTCCTCGTGTCACAGAGAGAGAAAGTGATGTCTAGAAAGGGAAACAACTTGCTCCAAACCTCAGTCAGGCCTCAAGCCCAAGCCTTCTGACTTGTCACCCCCCCCACCTCACACAGGGTGCCCACTAAGGCAGGAGGCAGGTGCAACACTCCAGCCTCACTGCCAAAGCTGCAAGCCGCCGTGTCCCTAAGGGAAGGGTTCGCTGCCCAGGAGCCTGACCTGCCGGTATCTAATGGCCAGCTGGAGAACACCACTGACTGCCCAGCTCTCACGGCAGAGAGCATGAGCCCTCAGACCAGACAGCAGCCTTACCTCTCCTTTTGTGTGATCTTCAGTTTTTTTTCCAACCGTCTGTCTATTTCCTAGAGGAAAAAAATGTATATAAAAAGTGGAAAAAAAATCTCTCTCAAATAAAAACTTAGCCTTTATTTTCAAAGCTAAGGGCAGTGTCCTTTCTGACCAGGGACATTACTGTGTCCTTTGAAGTAACGGATGCAGCCCTCCCTTTATGAGACTCCGGGATTTGGGGCCCTGACTCCCTGCAGGTTCATCTCCCTCCATCCCCGTGGCTGCGGTGAGAGTTCTAGACCTCATCATTCAGCTGGGTTCTTTGCATGGCCTCCAACTAGTCTCCTGGTCACCAGTCCTTCACAGAGCCACTCGTATCAACTTTCCAAACGTAAGTCCGAATGTGTCACTTCCCCACTTAAAACACGTCAACTGCTTGCTGGATCCAGTCCAAGCTCCTAAGCATACGTTGCCCACACATTCCCTTAGCTTCTGTTCCTGTGCTACACCACAGCAAAACCGAACTGTGGGAACCCCCAGCACCCAGCGTGCTGATCCGCCTGCCTGCAATCTCCGCCCCCTTGCAAACTCCCATTTATCCTGCAAAACCCAGCCTGAATGTCACCTCTTCTTTCTGAAGTCTTCTTTGATTCCATACAGTTAATCACCTGCTCCTCAGACATAAGCTCTCCCTTTTACATTCCTTCATGATCATATGTGTCACATATTTTATATGATCTATTTTTCCTACTCGTATGGACTTGAACTCTGTGAGTAGCACCTAGCAAAAGGCCTAGAACAAAAGAGAAGCCTAACGTCTGTGGAACTGGATGGAAGTCAGAGTCCTCAGGCACCCAGCACCAGGAACTCCTCCACAGCCTCGTGTACGAGCCTCCGTGCACGGGACAGGGAAGCTGTGCACAGAGTACAGCCCAAACCTCCAGGCTCCTTGGCTGTCCCTCTGCTTTTTCTTAAAAAACGTTCCACCAACCAGCGAGGGCAAGACCATCCAGCTACTGGATTATGCAAAATTATGTATTTCTCTGGAGAGTAGATCTATAAGAGCGCCAGGGGTGACTTTGCCCACCAGTACGTGTGGCAACGTCTGGAGACATTTTTAGTTGTCATTACTGGAAGGGAGCTGCTACTGGCATCTAGTGGGTTGAGTCCATGGATGCCACTAAAATCCTACAATGCACAGAACAGCCCCACAGCAAAGAATTATCTAGCCCCAAATGTCAACAGTGACAAGGCTG